>NC_079300.1:6371953-6671953 GCF_023638135.1 Falco biarmicus | reverse complement strand
AGTACCAAGCTGATGGCAAACTCTTACTTTCTAATGCTCCAAGATATTACACTTGTAAAATCCTGACCATCATGTTGCCCAAAATCTTGTTCTGCTCAGTTCTGCCTTTCCTAGACCTCTGACTTTGTAACTGTTTGGTTTTATTAATACACACAGCACGTTGGGTGCAATATTGTTGTTTTGTATATTCCAAAAGGTAAAGGCCTATGACCTTGAAACTCAGTAACTAAGTTTTGTTGGCAGAGGGGCCAGGGTCTTGCTAAAATTTCAACAGCACAGCACTGATTTCAGTTGTTCTGTAATAAATTTAACAGCTTTGTTACATAATTTGTTCAGTTAGACGACAGGCACAGAATCCCTATTAAAACAATACTTTGTACATATTTGTTGATATGAAGTAATCAGGAAAACATTTTTCTTGCCATGATTCACAACTGCATTACGATGAACACGAATTAATTTTCATTAATACAAGGAAAATCTTCCTCTCTCTTACCTTTTATTTCTGTCTTCTATCTGCAAGATATAGACCATGTCGTCGGTCGCGTGAAGCTTGGAACTGCTGTCTCCCCATTTCAGCTTCAGGCTCTGAGGACCTGCTGCAGCACACTCTAACCGAGGAGGTAAGGGTGGTAACGGCCTGGTTTTTGCCTTAATAAAGTGGCTAAATGGTCCAGCTCCAATTTCATTAATAGCCTGGATCCTGATCCTGAAACAAACAGCAAAGTTAAATGTTAAATAAAGTGCTTTCATGAGGTTCTTGGTATAAAAAAAAAAAAAAAATCTCAAGATACAAAACAGCCTTTGTGGACCTGACTGCTCCATCAGCAACACAAAGCCTGCTCCCAGCACTTTGCTTTGGTAACATGAAAGGCTCTGCAAATGTAACAAGTAAGAGCTGCAGTGAAAAATATCACGAAATTCAGTAAGGCAGAGGGGGGAGGATTTGAGCAAGCAATCTCAGAACCTGATGGCAGACCCTCTAACCACAGGAACAAGGGACAGCAGCACAGATACAAGTGCAACCTGGAAAACTTGAAGTGTGTAACCGCGAACAAATAAAATGCAGAAACGTGTTGTGATGGTCTCAAAGTTCATGAGCTAATTTAGGTGAAATCATGAAGTGAAAACATTGGCGTCACTACTGTGAAACCCATCTCCATGTTGGTAAAGATCTCTGAAGACCAAAGAACAGTTATCTCAGTGTGTGCAACACCTCACAAAGCACACTATTTAAGTACATGAAACTCAAGTGGGAAGAGCTAACCAAGAAGGTTAAATACACAT
Source organism: Falco biarmicus (assembly GCF_023638135.1). Taxonomy (NCBI): domain Eukaryota; kingdom Metazoa; phylum Chordata; class Aves; order Falconiformes; family Falconidae; genus Falco; species Falco biarmicus. The sequence continues at coordinate 6,670,666 of NC_079300.1, read as the reverse complement.
ATCTTCTGCACGTCTTACACAAACTGTGGAAGTATTAACCAGCAGTGAATATCTATCAAACACAAGTTGGACTCCAGTCAGTCTCACAAGATGCCCAACAGCTCTGGAGCCACCTGGATTGCATTAAGGACATTTAGAAGAAGACAAAAGCAGACCACCTACCTAGTCATGGAAGTTTTAGCTTGGAAATATTCTTTAGACTGAGTTAGTCTTCTACATTCTATTTCTTTCTTAAGATAATGACTCCTGTCTTCTGTTTTGTCACTCTCTTATCTGTCTGCACCTTAGCTTAATAACTTGCACAATGAGAATCTGCTTACAGAAATGAGCGAAGACTAGTAAAAAGTCTTTTACTATGGTAACATCAACAAAAACATCATAACAAAAATATGAAACAGGCATTTCTAAAGAGCTTTGGGGACTGTGTAAACAGAAATACTGGCACAGAGGAGCCTGAAAGGTTTACAAAAGTTTGTTCAATCGGAGTGAAAGTAGGAGAAAACAGGATGGGCAAACTAATTAGCTCTTTTAGATAGTTCAGTCTAGTTCAGATAGCTGGACAGATGCCATTTACTTTGGAAATTCTGTGTATAGCAGCCTAATATTTTCTCATGGGAAAAGACTCTCTACAAGAAGTGTTGCTTCTTCCCCAAACTATCAGCCACCAAGAAGCCAGAAGTCCCTGAGGAAGGTGGCAGGGGGGAGAAAAGAGCAGAAGCTGGTAGATCCCTATGACTGCTCGCTTCAGAGAAAGCAGAAGAGAAATAGAACTGTCTTTGGCTGGCATTAGCTATTTATTTTGATTGAAGTATGTGAAGTGATGTAATTTTATATAAACAACATATAAAAAATGACTTTGCTTTGAACAACAAGTTTCCAGCTCTACCATTACAAAAAGATTAGGAAGAGTTAAAGGGATAGAGGAAAAACCCTCAAGAGAACAATATTCCCTGTTACAAAAGCCCACAAAACTTGTATTTTCTGCAATTTCAAGAATAGAAAGCGTGAAATGATTAATAAACATATCACAAAATACTAAGAGCCTTATCTACTCATTAGGCAGCTAAACTAATTGTACACTGTAAGAATGCATTGCATTTACAAAGTCACATGTAAATGTGTGCTTAAACCTTTGCTTACTGACCTAGCCATTAAGAAGGGTAAAGCACCACTTTGCATGGAGCTGCACTTTCCTTTTAACCTTCCATTCGGTTTCAGGAAACACATCCTGATCACCTTACAGCACTATACAATGGTGACTTCATCCTCTTCCTCCCAAAGCATGGATGCTATGAAGACAGATCTAGTGGGAGCCCCCTCTTCAACTGCTGCACGTAAGCATTTGACATAAAAAGAACAGAAAACTTTTCTAGGATCTTAAGAAGTGTAATTAATATAGACATTGCTCTTATGCCATAGTATGTTACTGGTTTGCTTTAGATTGAAGAGTCATTATTATTTAATGGTCTTTCCAGTAAAAAGTGAAAACTCCCTGAATTTTCACTGGATTCTGGCAAGTGGTCCATTAGCATATGCACATAAACAGTAACAGTGACATTAAGAAATGCTGCTCCTTATTTGTGGATTGATTACAGCAACACGCTCTGGAGCGCATAGCCTTTTTTCCCCCCGTTTTATTTTGTATTATCCAAAGTCCCAGTAACAACAAAGCCTCTCCCATCCTCAAGCATCGTAACTAACTCATGTCCACACTTGAAAACAAGCAGTAATTGAAATTAATCTCTCTCAAATCTCACTTTTCTTAAGCAGAGGTGGATAGATGTACTTTTTAGATATGTGCATGAACTTTTTAGATATCTGCATTCACTTGTTTTCCCTTTGCCAGGTGTATTACCTTGCACAAGGTACAAACTTTTCTCTTCCTCTTCCCTCGTTTGCTGCTGCTTTCACCTGCCGCATGGCGCTCTCGCTCCTGCCTTCCGCCACACACAGCTACACCCCCCCCCCACCCCCGCCCCGCCACCACTTCTGACTTTGGAGCACAGCAAGACTGATGGAAACTCTTAGGCCTTAAAATAGAGACAGGCATCTTTCCAGATGAATGAGATAATACTGGGAAAGCAAGAATTGATTTCTTTGACTCTCATGGCTGGATGTGGCTACCCTTTTTCTGCTGATTATATCATTGTAACACTCTCTGTAAACGGCCAGTGTCATTCCCAGGTCCCCAGCTTTGCCAGACAGGAACAACCAGCCAGCTCTGATTTCTGTGCACGTGTCAGTGTAACCCAGACCCAGCTCTTGCTTCCCTCTGAACCACAGCAGCATCTCCTCAAGGGATATTAAGCCTCTGAAACATCCACAGGGAATGGCAGAAGGAAGAAGGGAAAAAGGCAGGGGAGAAAGGAGGGCTGTCTGGAAGAGGAGGGGGAGCACACGGTGGTGGGAGAACACCTCCAGCTCCTGTCCCTGCCCCAGCCCGCGACACTGAGCTCCTCCAGCTGGGTGGTGGCACAGCCACGGTGGGTAAGGGAACTTCCATAATTATGTGGAAACCAATTACTGTTCACAGAACTGATACTGGCAAAAATCAATCCCTTATTTTTGTGTAAAAGTAGTATTTAGACACACAGAAATGTTCAAATGAAACCACTGCCTCAATCCCTTTCAACTTTTTCACTAATGGTTTCTAAGTGAAGATACCCCAAATGCTGTCCTGGAAGGGCAGTTTTAAAATCTGACAATCACAATTTGAAAGTGAGGTTTTTGAGAATGTATTGACTATATTTATTTATATCTATTTATCTATATAAATATATAGATATATGATATGGACTATATATATTTAGGGATAGTACTTAATTCTGCAGGCTCAGGACCAGTCATACTTGTATCTATTCTCACATTTTCCCACTGCATCTTTTAAACATTTAGAAAAAAATAAATCAGACTAGGCAAATTTAGAAACCATTAAAAGACCTTTAACAGAGCATTCTATCTTAGAAGATTCTTGACCCAGGGAAATAAACACACTAAGCAGGATGCTATTTTCAGATTGGTCACAAAATCCTTCATATAGTATTCCAACAAAATGAAAAATCAACTTTTGAATTAATCTTAAGAGTCTGACATGAGAAGAGTTTGATTTGCTAGTTCCCATAAGTGGAATGCCACCAGTGGGAATGCCTGTGGAAACCTGTGGGAGTTAAAATGCCACGCACTTCAAAAGGGAGGAGAAGCAGGATGCTCCCTCATCAGCAGCAGCCTGAACATCCTGGGTGGTGATGACACACAGTGCCCAGGACAGGCCAACCCCACAGATCCCCGCTCCGACTGCACTCTTCTGGGGCTGCAACAAGGCTTAGTTTTACACTCTGAAGCATAAATTTTGTTTTATAACCCACTTAAGTGATGTTAACTTGGACATTTATGTGCATTCTTCTCTCCATCTTGGAAGATCTTTTCCTCAGTACAGTTCAGAATTAAAATATCTAGATTTTTTTATTCCTAAAGGAGATTAAAATTTAGTGTTGATATTAACATTTAATAAGACTACTACGCATTTCTGTGAACTAACTTCAGAAGAAAATAAGCATTCTAAAAAATTCTAAGTTGTTTTGCGGTGAAGTATCTCAACAGCACAATTAACTACGGAAAGCATCGAGTGAAGCTTGGGAACACAGAGTATAACAGAAAATTGGTATTTCTATTACTGTTGAATACTTATTTATTGTGGAATATTTATTAACTCACTTCTAGTTACATCAGTTCACAGAAAACCAGTCCATGTATTATTACCCTATAATCAGAGCTTCCAGAGCTTCATGGCTACGTCAATAAAACAGAAAGACTGCAGAATTCCCAGACATATTTCTGCAGCCGCTCACCAGCAACGATGTTTACACAGTGCATTTGCGAGGCATCTGCTTTTTGCAGCAGGGGTGCTGCTCTGTGCCTGACATGGGAGAGGTTCCTCCCGACATCAGCCCTGCGCCGTCCGTTAGCAGCACAGCAAGGGCATGTCCCAGTTCCTCCTGCCTCGAACGTATGTTGGGATGCAAATCTTCCCTGTGGCATGCTGGCTGGATTTGCTACTAAGACACAGCAACCGTCAGACTTGTCAGCTTTGAGCCCACCTCTGCGAAGAGCCTGGTGTTTGCCTGGCACGTCAAGTCACCCACGCACGGGCCATGGACGGGCGATTCCCAGACAGGGGCTGGAAGCAGCAAAGCAACGCCAGACCTCAGCTAACAAGTCCCGTAGGGCGGACACTCGCAGACATGCTGTCAGAGGCACACTGCTACACAAAACAACGTTCCTTTCCAAATCTGGACTTGGTGGATTCATAATCACCAAGATTTGCTCTCAGTTTTGGGTTCTCCCAAACAAAAACATTGACAGTAAAATTCCAATGCAACTAAATCATATAAGCCCTTTGCTGATTTACCTCAAATTCTGCTGAAACTCTGGCAAGAGAGTTCAGAGTCTCAAACCCAGTAGTACAGGAAAAACCAGGGCTAGGAAAAAACATGTTCACCACTTCTAAACAGAGCAGGGAATAAACACAAGAGAGAGAGAAGGGCTAGCTGAGATAAACAGGGCTGACATGAAAGGAAAAAACACTGGTGAACAAATTTAGAAAACAAGCTCAGTGATGTTTTGAAACACTCCTCCGATGAAAACAGGGAAGGTAAAAACCCATCACCTTTCAGCGTACAGCTTGATATGCGCGTTTCTTATGGATACTGTTATCAGGGCACAGACATCGCCCGATGAAAGCCAGGTGGTAAGTCAGGCTTGAAGAACAAATATCAGTGAAAGAGTTAACGATTCATAGCAAAACCAGACACATTAAATTGGTTTTATTAGCAGAAAAATACTTCAAGATACAGAAGAGGTGCTTCTGCAACTTGACTGCAGTCACTTGTCATCCCTGAGAGGCACGAGACGCGAGACTTGGGGGTTTCTTTCTCTTGTTTCATTGAAAGGGCTTTCATATATTATTACTTCTGATTAGTCATCCCCTGGTTTGTACTCTTCACAATTTAATATTATTTTTTTTAGTCTGACATTTAGAACAGTCCCAGTTAATGCTTGTGCTTTAGCCTTTCCATCTGGATCAGAGACAGGCAGACTCCTGACTAAAAATATGTTATTTAATACAGGGCTTTTTTTTTAAAAAATAAGAAAATAAGAACGCAAAAAAAAGAAATCTAGTATTTCTTACAGCAGCAGGAGCAAGAGCTTCACAGACAAGACTGCAGCATGATTATAAAGCAGAGTAATGTCCTGCCCATCCCTTCATTCCCCATCTCCATTTCCAGGCTTTGAAGGCATGGACACCTCCCTAAAAAAAGCTACAGGGAACCAAGAACCAGCTAAAAAAAGAAACTGAAGAAGGAAGACTTCAGCGAAGAATGTAGATAGGTCCTTCTGGCTGTCTTGACTGGGTTGCTCATCTCATTTTGCTCTGGCTGTTCTGAGACTGGATTGAGCACGTGAGGAGAAACAACCAGGGAGTACGAGACTGCCCAAAGACAGTGCAGTTCCACAGCTGGGTAGCCAGTCAAAAGGCAAACTTTTCAACTTACTAGTTTTATTAGGGTTTTGATTAGTCTCTGATCAGTTGGGTTCTCTGGTCTGGCTTAGAGTAAGATGACACAAACACCAGTGCTGACGTGAGGCAGAGAATGAGAAACATGGGAGAACAGGGAGATGGAGGCAGCACAACAGCAACCTGAACCAGCTCAAACTGCTGTGCAGCTTCACTCAGGTGCAGCAATTTCACACTTCAAACAAGCCTAGGCCAGCTTGTCTGCTAGAGGAGGGGGTCCTGTCCTCTTCTACCCCTTCCTTTACCCATTTACAAGGTAAAAAATACAATACAATTAGTTTTTGAGAAGACCAGTTTTCCCAGTGTGGAATGGTGCGATAGCGCTTCGCTGGCACAAAGGAGGGAACACCACCAGGAGGGAAGAAGACGTTTCCCTCGACAGCAATGCTAGCTTAAATTGACCACATAACTAGGATCTTAAATAAACACCGTGGAAGACAAGAAAAAGCTTATACTTTTGTTACTGCCGTTGCCAAAAAGGATCACAGCATTACAAGCTACCGAAGAGCTGGAGACAGCGATAATGTAGTCACACTGCTTGGATTTAAACGAGTGGTCTGAAACAGAGAGGTTCTGAATCACCAAGTTTGTTTTGCCTTTTTTTTTCCACATTGCCGAAGGGATGGATATATATATGTGTGTTTATATATGTTTCCATGCATATATACATATTTTTTAATAAATCTACATCTTCATTTTTTATTACGTGGTTTTAAAACCTTGATATTCTAGGCAAAGATCAGGAACCACAGTACTAGGCACTGCAAGCAATATACGTTCCTTGCTTTAAGTAACATCTAGTATACATACTTGTATACTTCCTACAAGAAGTTATCTTTTTTTGGTAAATAATAATATTTGAGAAATGAACTTTTCATTTAAACTCTACAAGATGGGTGAGATTGTGACCTTGAATAAAAAGAAAAAAAAAAAAAATATTACAAAAGGTCTGTGCCATATCTAATTTTACAAGTGTGCAATCAGAGTCCAGTTTTTATTAGAACAGTACTTAAAATAGAATTTCTTTTGTCACACCACCTGCTGTACTGCTGTTCATTGCCTGCATGGAACCACAGGTTTGTTTTTTTTTTAATTAACGAACAGGGAAAAAAAACATATACGCCTGAATGTTAAAATAATAATAAAATTCTGGCAACATCACTTAGAGATTTAGACTCTGAAGCAATATAAAGAAATTGTTCAGATTATCTTTTAATTAATCTCCATATGCTAGAAAACAAACAGCTATAGTTATACGAATAAAAGTTCACTGTGTGCAAATTGCTATCTCCTCAAAGAGATCAATACAGTTAATAATATAAACCCCTGGATGGAAAAACATGAGCTATTACATTGTAATTTCAGTTATTCCCCATTTTGAAAATTTATTTACCTGCCAGCGTAACCTCACCTTAGCAGAGCAACTTAATAATAAGGAGAGGTGAAAGATAATGCAAGGAGAAGAGAAAGGGAAAAAGATGGGGGAGAAAGCAACATTTGGACATGAACTACCACAATTCATTCCATAAAGGAATTATCGCAGATTTCTATGCTCCCTAGGCTGGTTGGTGTTGTGGGTTTTTTGTTTTGGTTCCCCCCCCCTCATGTAAAATTAAGCTGTGTGTTCTCATCCCAAGCGCTCTCTGTATCACACCAAAAAAAATCTGTACTCACCGGTATGAGGTTTCTGGAAGCAAATCATCAATAACGTAACTTGTAACGTTTCCTACTGCAATGCTGATGTCACCCAGGTCAATGTTATATGATGTAATCTCAGCTCCGTTATTGCATGGCTCTTCCCAGCTCAGTACAAGGCACACAGAGGGGGAGTGCTGACAGGCATCCATGTGCTCATCCTCCAGCACCGAGAGCACAGAGACTGCATCAGGCACAGATGCGGGGATCCTGCAGGTTACCAGGTCACTGTAGGGTCCAGCTCCTGCCTGGTTAATAGCCTGTATGTTTAAAAAAAAAAAAAAAAAAAGAGTATTTTTACAGGATAAATGTTCTCTTTCACACGACTATTGAGTTTACAATATTGAACCGTGCAGCCTGTAAGAGCTGCATGGATTCTTCAGAGGATATGCACCGCTGGCTATCCTCTAAAGCATGACTCATAACCTCTGCCTATACTACAGCAATTAGTATCTTCCTTTGTTACTCAGGGGTATCTCAGAAAAACTGGAGAGTATTTATCTTTTCCCTAAAAGCTATTTAAAACCTAACAGTAACCTTTTGATCAGCAGCAAACTTCGTTTCAAAATGCCAGTCGTGCTGCCAGTGATGGGTAACATCACGCTGTTCAGCAAACCGGCTACTCAGATCTGTTGAGCCACCCTGTATAAAATCCTCAGCACACACACCGCAGAGTGTAACGTGCGATGTTTTATACAAGCAGAGTACCCCTAAGGCATATGGGGCACCTGGCTTGCTGAGAGCTACGCTGGTTCCTAACTCGGAGAATGGATTACTAATTTCATACTAAAAAGATTCTGATATAAGAACATAGGAACCCAGCACGGCGTGAAGGCTGTGACTCAGAAGTCACAGATCACCAGCAAACCACCTCCAAAGCACCGAGCTCAATATTTTCTACAAGAAAGGAGAGCAACCAATTATCAAGCATCTCATCTTGACTCCCAGATCCAGGATCCCAGCAGAGAAAGTTTCAAAATCTGGCCCACTTCTGCTCATTAATTACAGAGGCTGTTGTCTTCGCAAGCTCAGCGCTGCACTCTTGTACAGACCTGGCTTTTCCATCAGTTGATGCTCAGTCAGTGGCAAATGCTGTAAATCTTGCACTGGAATGGCCTAAGAAATGACCCACATCACCTCCTCTGGATTATTATAAGCTCCTGTGCACACAATCACACAATTAGTGCAGGCTGGAGGGGACCTTGGAGCACATCTAGTCCAACCTGCTGCTCCAATCAGGGTCAAAGCTGAACACAGACCAGGTTGCTCGGGCTTCTGTCCAGTCAGGTCTTGAAAAATTACAAGGATGGAGATTGCACAGCTGTTCTGGACGAGTTACAATCCTTAACTGCCTGCACAGCAGTAACTTTTTTCTTTTTATCTCACCGGAACATTCCTATTTCAGCCTCTGCCTGGAGCAGAACTGGAGACAGTATTCCATCTTCTCATGAACGACATGTAATAGGCACCACCACCTTCCCTTGACCTGGCAGCTGGGCTCCCCCTGACACAGCCCAGCATGCTGCCGGCCCACCAGGTACGCAGAGAGCTTATGACAGTAGTTATGGTATAGGCCGAGCTACAGGAGATCCAGAAGGCACAGACCTTCAAAAGCACCTTTGACATTGCCCAGCATCATCTACCATCCACACTTCCTTTGCATTTGGGAAAACGAGCCCAGAGTCTCCCACCAGATCAAAATTAATTAGAAAACCCGGATTTACAATGTTGCCAGTAGGACTACGATGGCAAGGAAAGAACATGTCAAGCAACTGTTTGATTTGTAATCTATGCTTAACTGTAGCAAATAAGTTATTTCTGCTATGCATAATACAAACACAAAGCTGTGTTCTGTTTTTCCAGGAGGCGTTTTGTTCAATTGAAGAAAAGAGATAACCAAGTTAGATCTGTCAGCCTTTAAAAAGCCCTTCAAAACAAATCTTGCTCCAGGGACATCTTCTATTGAGTGAAGCGCTCCTAGAGCTGTTAAAAGTGAGCCTTGTTTCGTGGTCTGCCAACGATATTATTTGTCTTGCCTCTAAACCAGTGTTTGGCAATCTGTATCTTGCTCCAAGCAATTTATTTTCAGAGGTGCTTTTAACTGCTTTATTGGACAATCTCATCACCATAACTGATGGGAATTTCATTCTTCTTTGCTTCCTAGATACCTCCCTCCCCCACCCCCAAATGATACAATATTTCCTTTTGCAAAAGCCACAATTGTTTTCAGGAATATTCATTACAGCAAAAAAGTTGAGCAACAGTAAAGACAAATTATCTGCCCTGCAATTATACATATCTGCGTGATTCCTCAGTTCTCTCTTTTTATTGAGTTGTTGTAAATTTGAGAGCAGTACTGTGTGTTTGTTAGAAGGCAGGATAAATATCGTTTGGGGAATATATTTTTAATAACCAAAAGGAAGATTTTTCTGTTAAAGCTGTTAACAAATAAGAAAACCAGCTATTATTCTCACCTTTTTATTAAAAAAAACCAAAAAAACCCCCTAAAATTTCTGAAACTGTTTAACTTCCCTTCTTTGTCTGCTATACATTGATGGGTTTTTTTCGGTAATTGTTCAAATGCTCCAAGTGTGTCTTACACCAACTTCTTCTCCATATAATACACAGATCAGATCTAGAGAATGAAGCCCTCTAGAAAGTAATGCACGGGTCACTGACGGCCTTAAATAAAATGGCTTAGTGCTGTTGTGCATTTCATTTAACTTCTACCTATGGATTAAATGGCATTGGCTGTGTTGAAAACCGAGTAGATTTGTGCAACATTTTTGTGGCAGGTAATTTTAAACGAACATCCACTCGAAATCAAAGATGCTATACAGCTGGCTATTTCCATTTTTAACGTTAAAACCTCCTTGAACTCCCCGCAGAAGCGGTCTCACAGTCTCCTCCCTGCCCAGCGGATGCTGAATGCTCTCCCCCTTGTGCGAACACAAGAGGCACTTTCTGGCTGACACTTCCAAGCCACTCAGACACACTCTTTCAACTCGCCTCCCCCAGCAGTGCCAGGGCAGGGATACGGCGAGCTCCACCGAGGCAGAAAATACAGCTGAGTGTCCTTACAGCTGCGGGGCCCTAGCTCCTTGGCTGCTGGCCAACAGCTCAAAAGCTACTTCATAAAAAAAATTAATAATAATAAAAAAAATGTTCGATATCCTGTTTAAAAATACCAAACCTGTAAGGAGGAAACACTCAACAGAAGCATGTTGTCCTTGATCAAAGAAATGACCCTAGGTGGTCCAAACATTGGCAGCTGGGTGGGTACATGAACTTGTGGTTGGGTTACTGGTGGTATTCTGTCTTCACATACAAATAAGTTTTGTGCAAAAGTATCCAGGGCAAAAATATTTTTACTTTGCTCCCACCTACTTCACTTTCCATTTATTTTTTCATTAGACATAAAGGAGAAGTGCTGTATTTTTATTTTCATAAATATTTAAGAACTATATTTTAACTTACTTTTTGGTGAAAATAATAGGAGAGAAAAAGATCAAAGAAAAAGAAATTATATATAGGCTCTATACACGGTCCAGCCTTACAAAGCTAAGAGACAAAATGGTAAAGACGACGGCTCGCTGTCTGGCAGCTCCCATCTCCTATATACACAGGGATCTACTTACCTGGTTTGCTTTACTTGATAAATGAACCAGATGTTGGAGTTTATTATTTAAGCTAGGGGAATCTTCAACATCCAGCTGGGAGGTAGATGTTATTTACATCTCATTACATCTCATTACCAAAAAAATAATTCAATTTTTGGGGAATTGTCTAAAATGTTATCTTTTTTTTTTAATATCAGAGAGCAAGATGGCTGTTAACAGCGTTATTCACTGAAAATAAACCACATGATACATGAGAGCAATTTTCAAGAGCTAAAAGTTACATCAACTCCCTTGTTTATCACTTTGAACTGTACAGAATCTAAACTGTTCAGTTCTATAGCAACAGCCTGCATTACTTAAAATAAATGTACATTCCTCCTGACTTACAGAGCACATAACTTCATAGCGGCTAATGACAAAAATACAAACACAGTGGAAGGAAACTGTTTACATCTTAAGATAGCAATGCATGCAAAACCTCAGCTTCCATACCTGCAGCCTACAGCAGTAATGCGCTGCCGCTGACAATTCACTTATTTCAAAACAGGTATCTGTGCCATTATATGCAAGTTGTAGAGATTCCTCATCTTCTCCCCACTCTAATCTGTATTCAGAGATGTCAGCACCAGAACATTCAGGACTCTGCAACACAAATATTTATGCGGTTCAATTCAAAAATGAGCACTTCAGATCTCTGTGTTTCACTGGGTATGGAATTAAGTGCATGAAAAAAAGAACACCAACCATCCCACCTTATTTTTAAATTAATACAACATAACTGCTGCAAATGGAAATGTGCCAAATTAAGCGTTCCCTAAAAGGTTACTGAAACAGGCCAATTCTGCGCAAAAATTATCTGCTAGAAATTCAGAGAAATGAGACAGTGTATGCAGCTACTTTGCTTTCATCAGGACACTCCGGAATAAATTGTCTCTTCACTGGCTTGGCAGAAGCACAAGCATGGAGAACACAAAACCGCATCAATCTACTGAGTCTAGTTGAGCAATCAAAACACAGCCCTGGAAGAGCTGGCCTTCAAGCCTGAAACAGTCACTCACGTTACTGAGAAAAGAACAACCTCAACAAGCAAGGAGCTTGTCTGAGTGAAAGTCACCCATCAAGCTAACGGCCCCAGTATGGGATACGGGAGTGTGGACCTGGGTACATTAATGTCCGCTAAAAGACTGCGACAGGATCTATGTGTCCTCAGCAATCCCTTTATCATCCTGAAGTCCAGCGGAACACAGAATAAATACCTGAAATTGGCTGGAGGTGAGTGAGTGCAGGCATAAAGGCACGGTTACACAACAAAATACTTAGTGTTTTTACCAGAACTACCCAGAGCTGCACCACGTGGACCGAAGCAGCTTGGGGAACCACTGCTCCATGTGCAGAAGGGTGGTGTAGGATATGATAAAGACTGTGATTACAGCATGCAAGGTGTCATTTCCAGTCAAAGGACGAAGAGCGTCGCTGCATGCCACAACGACCACCCTGCACACACATGCAGGCTTCTCTAGCTCCGTCTCCGAGCTTCCAGCTGCATCAGTTGGAGCATTCAGAATGGCTAAGCCAGTGTTTCAAAACAATGTGCAAAAAACTCAGTAGGCACCACAGTGTGCTCTCTAGCCAGACAAAAAACCTCTACGGTTCTCCACTGTTCTTCCTTCATATTTATATCAGCCAAAAAATTATAGACTCTTCAAGAAAACATAACCATTGCAAACCACATTACTCCTTCCACAGCTTCATTTTTAGCTAGAATAAACAAATATATCCTGCATATAAATACAGAGTCTACCAGAAACACTGCTGCATTTGCTCATGGCTGGGGAGAGCAAATGCTTGTCCATATGCTCATAAAAGGTAACATTTAAAAGTTTAGTGTGACTTCCAGCTTAGTTTCACAACATGTTGCAAGAAATATTAACAAATACCCCTGAATGGCACCAAATGCACCCGTTTCATTATAAAATTAATCTCAGATTATTTTTATATTTAGATATGTTGTTAGCACAATCATTTTAAGTATCTCATGAACATTAGCATTGTCTTTCTCAACAGGGGCATTCTTTTGTGGAGGGACCGGAGAGATGCAGGGCTGGAACAGCTGCTAGGTTTTCAAAGCAAGTCCACGGCAGAACTACAGTCCCACTGCTCCACACCATAATGTTATTTATGACAACATCTTTTCCTTTCTGCCTTAATTATGTAACTTTTTTAATTACACCAATCAATCCCTCAGCATTTGAGCTAAGACTTATTTTAAGAGTCCAGTGTCTAAGATCCTGAAGAATGGAGAAGGAATGCACAGAAACTAAAATAAAAGTAAATATTTGGGGAAGATAAAAACAATTTTTGAGGAAAAAAACACTACATCGTAAGCATCTGTGCAGAGTTAATTTCCTATCAGAGACTCCAGCTTCAGCCAAAATTAAATATTTGCCTTCACAATTCCACCCCAGGACATGCTGACATGCTAAAAGCCTGTGGAGAGCCCTTGTACCCGACCCGTGCTCTATCATCTGACGCCAGTGTAGGAGGCCTTCTGTCTGAATCCTGGTCCGGGTGACTCATGATCAACTTTATGCCATTCTTTAAAGAGAAAAGTAAAAGATGATGATTTTTCTCCAATAGCAGAGTTTCTGCATACGCTTTTCTTGCACAAAAGAAAAGCTGCAAACCAGCAAATAGCTCTCAAGCTAGCTTTCAAGTTTTGCAGTGACCGTGTGAATTTGGATAAGCAAGATGGAAATTAAAGAACGAGGGCACCTGACTCACCTCCCAGCTTACAAGTACACGTGTGTCGGACAGGAAGGACAGGGAAGGTGCTCTGCACTGGCCAGGCGGTCCTGCTGCCGTGGTAACCTCTGTGGCTTCCGAATACGGCCCATACTAGAGGGGAACAAAGAGTCTGTACATTAATATATAGGTGTAAACCAGTCTCGCGTTCCTCAAAGGCTTTTCAAGAACAGCGCACAAACTTTTCAGCGCAATAAACTTTCTCAAACACAGACTGGGCTTCCAACACTCAGCACCAAATACCAGAGTTCAGTAGGAGACCACGTCAATTATTGCAAAGTTAGAATGTCAGGTAAGCTCAGGTATGAGCAGACAGCACGTACATCCTCCTGTGTGGTGGTAAGTGCCCGTGAAAGCATAATCCATCTCCGATTTACCCCAGAGTGAGAACGTGCACCCAGCAACAGAGCCCCTGAGGAGCCGTCTGCGCCCCTCCACCTTACCTTCACGCAACAGGTTCACCCGTCTGTGCCGCAGCCTGGCACAGCTGCCTTCTGGCAGATATAAGGAGCGGCACAGCAACAGTAAAGCACATAAGCTGGATTTGGACTCCAGTCTTTTATAAAAACACGTCTGCAACGTTAATTATAAAAGGACAGCAGGTGATGGAGCCCCAGGCGGGGTTCAACGTGCAGGGGCACGCTGCGCACACCCCGTGCATGGCTTCGCTCTGCCGGCAGCTGAGCCAACGGCTCAGACAACTTTTAAGCCCTTGGCAGAATAATTTAAATGCATATTAGCAACAAAAAAAGACAATTTTCAAGAGCCTGCAAAACTGGCTTCAGCCAGCAGTGCAAGGACAGAAGAGAGATAACAGTGGAAATAGACTCTGAGGCCTCGAGTGGGATAACAAAGTTCGTTCTGTACATCCCCAAGCTAATTAGAAGTTGTTCTCCAGAACGAAGGAACTTTACTGGAAGCAGAGGAAACACACTGATACTCACTTATTTTGGAATGCAATACTAGCAAATAGGAAAAAACGAGCCACTATGAAAGGTGAACAGCACTAAAATGATGAACCCCATAAAAGCTCTCAGCGGGCACATCTGTGTATCCATGCTATTGAGAAAGGCTAACACTGATCACATTGTTTGAATTACAAAGAATGCACACTTCAAAAACCTGAGTTATGGACTTCTGCTGTTTTCTCTAATGAATTGGAGGAAGAACGGTGTTTGCATCTGGTAAAAAACACATTCCTCCATTTTGCATCAGGTAAAAAAGCTAACCAAACCAAACCCAGCCCCCTCATGTAACAAAGGGCAGGACTAGACAATGCTTTGCAACGTTAAACGCTGTTCTGCCAAATAAGGAAAAAAAAAAAAAAAAAAGTGAAAAAAAAGAAGGCAAGGCATCATATAATCGTATATCCAAAGTTACAGGAGTAGGTAATGGCTTTCATTCCAGCAAAAAAATCCATTCTTTGTATATGCATTTGATTTATTTTTCACAAGAATAAAGTAGTGGATATTTTTAAGACAAAACAGTTTAACAGTCTTGCATATTTTTGTAATACCTAAGGTAAGTTTTAAAAGAAGTTATCCCTGTAAGTGAATAACTTTACACCTCTGTGTTATGTTTATCATCAAGATTCCCCGAGGAACAAAACACATCAATACGCATGTAGTGTTGCTGGGATGGCCTCTACAAAAAAGCCTTGGAAAGATGCTCTCACAAAGGCAAGCAGAACCATCCCAAACCTCGCTGAATCAGCAAGATCTTTCAACAGATCTCTGTGGACATCAGATAGCATTTCTGATGTATTTGGGAAGGCACATCTTCCAAGGAAATCATATAACAAAAATCAGCAAATCCACAAAGCATGTATTCTTTTCAAATTAAAACAACAACAACAAAAAAAGTCATTAGCAATGCAAGCTTTCCTCAAAATATATCAATACGTGAGTGACATTTCAGTGATTGGTTTTACAGAGTTAAGACAAAAAGAAGGAATGCAGTGGAAAGGGAACAAACAGATTTCTCCTTGTAAGCAGCTACGACTTTTAGCAAAGATTTTGCCGTTTGGCATAGCTGATTTTGGCCAGCCAAATCGCATCAGTACCTGAAATCTCCTTCTAACAGAGTACCAGAGTTAGTACTGCAGCTCTTCCTCACAAGTTCCTTCAAACATGTCTCACTGTTTTCTTCTGCCCACCTCCCCTTCACCTTTCCGACGCCCAACACCAGCAGAGCCGCGCTGCAGAGCCGCCCACGCAGGCCCCGCGGCACCTGTGGTGCGGAGCGGCCACGGCACGCCCCGGCACGCCGCACGTACCCCGCCGTCGTTGGCGGCTCTCACGCGGAACCGATACGTTGCTCCGGGAAGCAGGTCGCTGACAGTGCACTCCAGCTCAGGCCCGTGATACACTTCAGAAACAACTTCTCCGGGTTTGGTCATTTCTACACTGTACTCCGAGACGGGACAGCTGCTTTCTGACTGAGGGACATCTAGAAAGAAATCACCTAATTCATTAATAACGTAAGGACAAATGCCAGAAAGATTAATTTTTCACCTCACGTACCACAGAAATATTTGTGTGTACAGACACGTGTGTATCTACGTATCTATACGCACACACACTACCCAGCAATGATTTTTCTCTTCGATAGATGCCTTACCTGCATGACCTCATCCATGTATGCGACCGACATTTTTAAAACAAACGAATACAATTACTCTTAGCCCTAAACGTTCACCAAGTCAGATCGTCACCCGCAAGAGCAGCAGCTCCCCCGAGGCACTGACCTGTCACCCCGGGAAGCTGTGCTCGATGCCAGGACGTACCCAGCTACTTCTGAAGCAGAACACAGCAGCTGCCGTTCTTTTCTGGGGATGAAGAAGAAGCTACTCTGCTTCTTTCCCCCATTAGCAAAGGTGGTGGTGTGTGCAAAAAAAAAAAAAATATGGGTCAGTGAGGCAGGAGAAAAGGTACAAAAAGCTGCACCGAGAAGGGGACTAGGGCCGAACACACCCTTCCTGGGACAGGGAGAAATGAGGAGGCACACAGTGGCTGGCTGACCCAATCCTGGCTGCTGGCGATGGTTGGACACAGGCTGAGGTGGGTCACGTACACTCCGAAACTGCTACTTATACATGGGATTTCTGACAAAGCCTCAGTAACACCCAGTAGAAGTATGAACTGCCATCCTCAAATTTTATTAGTCACACAGTCAACATATATGAAATTCTAAATCTCCGTATAATGATCTAAACCCTGCGCTTCACCTGGAATAACAGCTTTGAGGGAAACTGAATTTCTTTTCTGTGCCTGTATTTGTTTTGTTGTGGGCACCTTTTTTTTCCAAGAAAACAACAAATTTGATAATATTTGCATGTTATATCACAAGCCAGTACCACATAATCAACCTGGTGCTCTGAAAAGCAGCGCTCCACCATAAGTACAGTCTTCCAGGAAACACAGTACCCTGGATGTACAGGTGAATTTTTATTATGATGTTGAGATACATTTGTCAGTTAGAAATGGTACTGCTCCAGAATTCAGCTTAACCAACGACACTATAAAGAATCTTGGATGCTGCAAGATTACTGTAGTAAAGAAAAAAAAAATATCTGTTGGATACTGGCATGTACCTTGTATTCTTAAAAATGCGTATTTTTTTAGCAGTTTAGTGTTACGCCCGTGGTCCAAGTCCTTTGCAAAAACTACAGGTGTCCCATGGATTGTGTGTGTTATACTGTGGATAAGGGTTTAAATACCACTCAAAATCCTCAATATGTTCTAACCCAAATTTCCTGAGGTAAGTCCTATATTAGAAGTAGCAAAACACTTCTGCTAAGTCAATATTGCAAAGGAATAAAGTAGATCTTGAATCACACGGTGGTTTTGCAGTAAAAGGATAGATATTCTCATAAAGCTGATACTTTATAGTCCTGACATAGAGCTGGGTCCTAACTAAAACAAATTTGGGAGCACAGTATCAGGCCTAAAGGACAGCTGGAGGACAGCTAAGTTCAGAAACCAACACAGAGCCACAGCAGCCGATGAGAAGTTGCACTTCTGACCTGCACGGACTTCACTGGGCTTTGCTTTGTACTTCGCAGCGAGCAGAATACACTGCAACTTTTCACAAGGTCTACCAACAGAAATAAAAGCTAATGCAAGCCCAGCAGCTAACCATCAAGACCTAAGCTATTCAACAGTGAGATGCTCCAACCACTTACCCCACTGTAGCTGAACTTCTTTGTGCCTTGGCTTCCCCAAAACTCTTGGTGGCCGGCAGTGTCCTGGTGCAACACTTAGTGTACGGACAGGTAAACTTTCAGAACACTGGAAGAGAACAGGAGCAGACGTTAGCTCGCCAGTACGATCGCTGCCTACAAAGTGAGGCATGATTAGAACACAACACAAGAAATTGTTTTCTACAACAAGCACTTAATAGGAATTTATATAAACAATGAAGGATAGGAGAGGCTATCAAGCACGTCCCTTACAAATGCAAAGAACAGAGTTCTTCCATTAGCACACTCAAAACTGTAGCACAGTAAACTGATGGCTAATGTTGTGGGGCTCATTATTTTAATTTTCCTTGGTTTTAAAATAATATCAAGGCCTAAAGTACTCAATCATCAAAAAAAAAAAAAAAAGCAGGAAGAAGAAAAGTGTAGGTACTGAATTTTTTTTAAATCAAAGGAGGGAATGACAGGAATCCGTGGCTGGAAAATGGAAGCTAAAAACTTAAAGCAGAATTTAGCCATAGAAAACATAATTGATTGTTCCAAGAAACTACCCCTACTGCAGCTCCAGCCACGAACTGTGTTCAGTACAGGCTCTTTCTGAAGCAAGCGGCCAGATAACTAAACACGATGGTCTTTTCTAGCATAAGTAATAAACACCTACAAATTGGTTTTGAGGAAACCAAATCTCACTAAATCGCAGTCTGCCTCAAAAAAACCCATCAGGTACACAAAGTAGTCTTCTGAAATTCAGCATCTTGCAAAATAAGATTAACTGCAATCGGTGTATCTTCACTGTGCTACACGAAAAATATTCACCTATTTTTTTAAAGCAGGTATCTTTTACCAAAAATAGCAGGTAAATCTCTGGAAAATATAAGCCCAGTAGTTATTACTGTTTCATAATGCTCACCTGACTGTGTCCGCCAGTGCTGATACAGCATGCCCGGAGTTTATACAAAGTGCCTGGTTTCAAGTGAGTACAGGTATATTCTGTAGCCGATCCACTATATGCCACTTCCCATTGATTTGCTAAAAAATGGAGATATAACCAAGTTTGGAGAAGTATAATGCAATGATTTTAGAAATGTCTCAGAGGAAAGAAAAACCTTAGTGTCGTCTTCCTCAAACAATATATGTTAGCAAAGTCCTAAGTATTAATATTATTATGAATATTATTCCTGCTTAGACATACATACACATAGACACATACACAACTATATATACTTACAATTATAAGTATTTCTAGAATATATTAAAAATATAATATCAAATAGTAGGTTCAGCTAAAGAACCTAAAATTCCACCAGATTCAGAGAAAAAGAGCATACCTGTTTTAAGGCTGTAAGTACATAACACAGTTTCAATTTTATGTACAGCACCAGTACGTTAATGATGATAATTGCCCAAAGGGTCAGTACTTCTTTATAGTTGCCACAATGGACTGAAATCGAGACAACCTGTTTCAAGTTTACCTTCTGGACTTCCTTGAGAAATCTCTAGCAGATACTTTAGGATTTCTGAACCACCATTATCCTGTGGAGGATCTGAAAAAAAATAAGGCAAGTTGTCAGTAAATGAATATTAGCAGTGATTAGCAGTGAAATATAATAGATTACAGAAACTGTTTCTGTTTCTGCTCCTTCTCCCCCCCCGCCCCAGTAACTACACCAAGGAATTTACAGCAGAAGTGGGTAGCAGATGTTAGTTTTCAGCATGAGTCAGACTAAGGTCACTGGGTAAGGATGCTACAAACAAAACACATGGGAAAAGGATTGAAAGAGATGCAGCACAGAGGTTTGCCCCATCAATAAAGGAAACAGCTGAAATGATGCTGCACCGGGACATGAAATGGAAGGTGAAAAGCCTGAAGATACACTTGAGTGCAAGTTAGTCCACAAAAACAAGCAACATTTTTGATTCTGAAAACATAAGACCTTCTATGCAACTTCTAAAATACTAAAATAATCAGGTTGTCAAGCTCTCCAAAAATGTTCAACTTTGGACTGAGAAGCACCATGAAAAAAAAAAAATCTAAGTTCTAAGACATATTTACATAATTTTATTTGAATTTATTATGACCCAAAAAGCTCTACTAGGACAAACTGAACTGGCTTACCCCACTTCACACTAAAGCCATGAGATGTTATTGGCCCCTTAATAACGGGTCTGGTTGGAGGTCCTGGCCTGTCTGGACTGGTTGTACAGACCAGCACTTCGCTGGGAGAACTCTTTCCTTCCACATTAGAGGCAAACAGCTGAAACAAAACCACAATAAGTTTACCGTTGTTTACTGTAACTTTTTCTGACAGTTCTGCATGAGAGTTCGTTTAGTAACTGCACAAATATCATTAAACTGGAAAGTGTGTCACATCCCAACAAAGCGCGTGGGATTCTATTAACAGACATTAGATTGTCACGCTGTTTCTTTACAAACCACATCGATTTTTCCCCTCCCTCCACTAACAATAGATCATGACATGTTTAATATAGGAGCACTGCTGTTTTTCCCTTTTAAAAACAGTCATGTGGCAACTTGCAGTTATTTATTCACAAAAGATGAAAACAACAACAATAACCGTGCTATTTTTGTTTTGGAGGAGTTTCAAACTGCTATGTAAAACAAATTAATTCAGAGTATCGGTAATCACACAATTAAAAGATTAAGTAGCATGACACGCAAACAAGCACATCTACAGCCACTGAACCGAGCAGGATGCACACAAAGAAAACCTTCTCAGCCAAATCCTTCGTCTCTACTCAAGAACACCTTTTACTGACTTCAGGGAGAAGGCTGCTAAGCTAAGAGAAGCCATGAGGACCTGGCCAGGAGATTGAGCAGATCAGGATCATACAAGAAACCCCAAATGGTCCAATGTTTTGTGGCTGCTGAGAGCTGTATTAGCTCATGTTAGTCTCTGGGACAGAGATCTGCTGCCAAAGGAGTGAGCAATAAACTACGTACTATAACTGCTAACTGTAAATATAAGCTAGCAGGAACTTTTCCACTTTGGAAGCTCTGTTACTCTCAGGAACAGTCATTTCTATCTTCTCTCCTAACATAGGCATCTGAGGAGAACAAGTTTCACTTTTTAAGGCCAAAAAAGTAATTGAGGTTCTCTAGCCCATATGCTTGAACAACTAACTAAAACCATTATCAAACACCCACTTAAGATCTTTTGGTTCTTCTCTGACTATTCTCCAATTTAAGACATCTTGCCATGAGCACCAGATACATGAGCTAGAGCTAGACAAATACCCCAGTAAAGCTCTGAGGAATCAGTGTGAGCTGCAAATGTAATGCAACATTCAGACACTTCCCCTGTGTAAACAGCTAAACATTGCACTAGCCTGGCAGGAACTGAAAATTCCCATTAAATGGATTGTTCAAGCAGGATCTTCAACACTTTTTCAGAGTCACAGCTTCTCCAACCTGGAGTCCCTCATTGTCTCAGTAGGAATAAAAATAAAACTGTTCGTTTCCAGGTCACCGACAATATTATGAAATAGCAGACAGCACTGCTTTTTGTGGAACCTCACTATGAACAGCCACTGGTGACCCCCTTTACGCCGACACCTCAAACCCTTCAGACAATGCGGCTGCTGCACCCTGTTGCGCTTGGTAGCATTTGCCCTTCTGTGCCAAACCCTTACTCAGTACTGAGCAAACGCCTTTACAGCAGTGAATTACACCACCATTTCTATTATCATTAGCCAACCTTTATTTCATCAAAAACGTTAGCAGGGTATTTCTTCTATAAGCACACATTGCCTGGAATTAAATTTCCACCTTAATTATTTATTATTAAGGGGGTTCACCAAAGAACTGCATTTTGCCCAGGTTCCAAGACAAGTCTAGAACAGACCAGAGAGCCCCCACCGTGAGTCTTAACACGCTGCTGTGATCACGGGGTGCCTGTGTTTGGTTTTGTTTGGTTTGTTTTATAGCTTTTGGGACTCTTCCCCCAGTTCCCTAGCTGGTCCGCATGCAATGAGGGAGCACCTTGGTGCTGAGTCCGAGTTGTGCTGGCAGCCAGCGACGCGAGGCTCTAAGTTTGCTCTGATGTAAACCTGGTTCTGTAAAATTCACATTTAATTTGAAAGCAGGGTTGCAGAGAAACACTGACCGTCCTTTTCCCTCAGGCAGCCACAGCAGCTTTTACAACGCTAAAGTAAAAGGTGTCCCCCTCTGAGGGACACTGCCACAGCTTTGTGGTTGTTTGGGCAGTCCTTCCTGCATCTTCACAAGGTCTTCTGTCCCACAATGGAATATACATCATTTTAAAGGAGTCTTTGAGCGAAGTTGTATTGTGTTGCTCCTGAATATACTAAGGCCTTCAGAAGCCAAATGTTTTTGAGACAACACACACCTATGGCATCCTTCTCTCCTCGTACTGGTTAGAAATGCCCCGACGCTGCTTCCAGGTGCTGTTTCTGGCCGGCAGCCCGGGTGGGGAGAGCTCTGGGAGGGACGGCATGGCCCAACACCCCCTTGTGCAGTCCGGCCTTGCCTGAGCCACTGTGGCCACTGCGGCCGCAGGACGGCCGGGCAGCCACACCGCAGCCTGGCCGGCAGAAACCACACTGTCCTCCCAACAGCGCCCGGCAGAACTGCTCCACAGCTTCAGCAGCGAGGCAGGTGACCGAATTGTGTGTTTGCAAGAAGAATTCAGAGCGTCTTGCCTGGCGGGTCTGTATTTAGGAGCACACCCAGGAGCAGGAGGTACCGACACTTGCTATAAAACCAGCTCCAAACCCAGCCACACATATGTGTGAGATGGAAAAGCTTCGGTTTCTGCACGTGAGGGGAAGCCTGGCCCCTGAGCCGGGGAGAAAGCTGTGCTTGCAGCTCCGTACAGCGTCTGCTCCCCTGGGGGAAGCGAGACTGCTTGGTCAGGCTTTTGGGGAGCTGCTCACCCACAACCACCTCACGCTCTGAGCCATGCTTGTACATCATACCTGCCAGTACGTGGTACCCAGAACTATGCTTGTTTCATGAAAGCTGAGCAATGAGCAGCCCCTGTGGTAAAAGTAAAAATGCAACTAACATTTAACAGTTTAATCTGTCAGGTCACAGTATAAAAGAAATTTCTGTTTGATGATCCAGTTTTGGAGGTAGTACTAAAGGGCCCTACCCCCTCCTGGAAAAAAAACAACATGGAAAATGCTATGCAATGACAACTGGAGAAAGATTTTACCCTGAATTTATACTGTGTGCTTCTTCTGAGATTCTTCACAGTACAGGCTTGCTCCTCTCCAGTGTACTTTGGGTGAAACACGCTGTCCTAGAGAAAACAAAACCAGCCAGTCTGAGGGAGGGCTCTGTATTACAGACTGCAGCTACAGCACGTTACAGCAAAGGGGCTTCACAGCCAAGTGCTTTTTACTATTTATTATCATCATTACTACTTCTACACTGCAAGGCTGCAATAATTTTCTTTTTAGAAGGATGTTGCAACCGAGCTGAGTAATACAATTTTGCTGTAAAATAAGCACAAACCCAATCGTGACAGTTTAAGATGTTACAGAAACAGAAGTGACTGGTGACAGAACATGAGCACACCAGACAGCAGCGAGGAGGACACAGCAGGCTGAACCTATTAAGGACAAGCTGCCCCGTACCTTGTAGACTCGTGTGAAGCTTTGTAAAGTCATCAAGGATGGCGGTACAGATTTTTAGAAAAGAATTCATAATTCTGCTGTGGAGCAGAACAAATCACACAGCTCTGTCTTGCCAAATACCCAGAACTCCTAAAAGACCCCCCCAAAGCAGCAACCCACCACTTTCTCAGTGATCTTGAATTAATAAATGAAAACTCGATCTAAGTACACTTTATAGTATCACAGTACTTACATTATCTTCTTCCTGAATTTCCAGGGTGTAGGAAATCACTTCCTCTGGTGTACATCCTTCTACTTTATTCCACTGCAATGAGATCCACGTAACACCAGCTCGAACAAGCCTTGGTGCAGAAGGGGTCTGAGGAATATTACCTGCAGTGTAGCATACCACCTCCTGGCTGTACCCACTGCACAGAGACAGAGAAGACGACAGTGGAAAAAAACCAAACCTCAGTGTATTTAGATTATTATTTCACATTTTCAAAAAATCTAGACAAAGTTAAAATTACCCAGGTGGGAAAGATGAGCACCCAGTTAGAAAACACCAGAACTAGTAGAAAAAAAAAAAAAAAAAAGCAGGGTTTTATGTATCCTCACAGTCATTTTTACAGATCTCATCACAATAATATTGGAAAAAATAGTATTTGATTGCCTAAAAATATTAACTTACTATTAACTGTAAAGTAGAGGAAAATCTCATTTAATAATGGGGACCTAAGACATAAGAAAAAAAGCCCCAGGTGTTCCACTTTTAGGTGCTGAATTTAAGACGCAGTTTACACCTTTTATAAACTCAGCTTTCAGAGGTGTAGCTTAAATAGAATTTGTACTCTGAGTGCTTCAGCAGATCTAGTTCCACCACTTCAGACATCCTCTTCCAAAGAAAGCAGGGAAATAATTTATCTAGTCATGACCATACATGTTCAGCATCATGTAAGAGCTGTCTGATGCAGGCACAGGTACCTTCCAGCCCTCCAGGCTGGCTCTACTCCTTTCCGACCTTCCCTGCCCAAACCTCTTTGCATTTTAAGCTGAGCTTAAATTTGCTCTTTTGCACAGCTCAGGTTGCAACCAGAGAGAACACTCCTGGCAGAGGAGATGAACACTTTCATCTTCTTTAAATCCCAGCACACGGTGCCTTGAAAACCTAATAAGCAGTTGTGTCAAGCAAGTGTAGGAAGAGTTCTCTTAATACCCCATGCAGAATATATTATGTACAACAGAAACTTAACAACAAAATTTAAAACGGACAGAATTTGCCAAATTCTCAGAAAGAGAACATCAGAACTCAACTGAAGGTAAGGTTCTTGCAAAATGTTTTGCTTCCAAAGTACAAATGTACTTTGTTCCTTGAAGTAATAGCAGGAATTTAATATGCACTGAAAGCCACATCCCCTTTTTCTGAGTCATGTTTCTCAAAAATATTTGTTGTAATATTCTTGTATTTAAAAAAAGAATTTGAAAAAAAAAATCAACCTATAACTAACACCCAAATCAGACAAAAATCATCATAAATGGTAAGTCTACAAGCATTACAACTAACCAAAACCATCTTTCAACATGAAGTGTTAGATGACATTATCATGTCATAATTTCTATGTGCTGCTGTTGGTACTTATCTCATAGATTAACACAGAGCAGCTGACCATGAATACTGTTCTTCATTCACTCCCTCCTCAATAGCCAGGGGGGAAAAGAGAGAGAGAAGGAGGGTGAGAAAGAGAGAGAGAAGAACCAAATAAAACCCCAAACAAAAAGCAGGGGGAGGGTTGACGCATGCCCTAAACTATTTTAAAAATCTGGAATCTGGCAAAAAGAAGAGATGCCAAAACTGGGAACTTTGCACAAAACTGGCATCCCAATTCCAGCGACGCTCAGCAGCTCCAGCTGAAGCCTCTCTCCCCCAGCCCAAGCGTGATTTCATTAGGGAGGGAAGTAATGTCACAGCAAGTTGGCAAAAGGGACTCTGCACGCATGAACAGCCCCAGTGCATCTCAGAGGGAAAACACAGGAACATGAATAAAGAAACTTTTTAAAGCTATATATTACTGAGAGGTTTGTGTTTTGGAAGGGAGAACAATACAGGAATCTCCCTCAGCAAAACACATTGTAACATACCACTAGCGTTTCTTTTTCTGTCCTTCTTATTATAACGATTAGATCCTGTTTAGCTAAGAAGGACAATAAAAGCGTACACAAGAGCACTGGATGTTTAGCTTCTTCACAGCTAAACTTTTCCTGGCCTGCTTCCCTTCCGCGATCCCAGCAGCGACAGCCCCTGCAGCACCGTGTCTCCTCGGGTACACTGGCCCTCAGCTGTGCCGCATTTTAGCTCAGCACTCCCTGGCAGCTCCCAGAGGATTGCAATAAGCCTGATTGCTCATCATCTTCATGCGAGCTCCTCTGGTCAGGTGCAAAAGAAAGGAGAAGCTGAAACCCATCCTGCAGGGCCCTCGGGTGTGCCTGTTCTCTCCAGTCCCAGCTCTCTCGCCTGTCTTTCCCACCCCATCAACCAGTCCTGCAGAAGAAGGAAGGGACTGTGCTGCTGAAAAAAGACAGACAGGCTTTGCTTTAAACCAGAAAAATAAATATATCGGGATTCCTTTCAAAATCTGTAACTCAGCTTCCTCTTGCTTGTTTTTCTTGGTTCACCGAGATCCCTAGTGGGAATTTTACATAACAGATGTATTCTTTTTGTATTAGGAATAGACCACAGAACACCATTTAACACCTCAAAAGGAGCCTATCTTCTCAGGCTAACCTCATCGTGCTGAAGGTACACGCTGATTCCCTGGGAGGTGAACGATACCACCAGGGGAAGGTGCGACTTACCCTAAAGCATTAATAATAGAGCAAATGTCAGATATTTAACTCGAAACCAGAAAGAGAAAACACACACAGACACACACTCCCCTGATTCCTCTCAACACTGTCATTGATTGTTAAACTTTCCAACTACCACTTTTTCTCAACAAAGCCTGTAACCTGGGTAACTTACCTAGTACCGATGTCATTCTGAGCTGCTAAGCGGAAGGTGTAACCCAAAGCGGGACAAAGCTTAGTCAGCTTGCAATGCTTCTGGCTTCCAAAGTAGCATTCTCTGAAACCACTGTTCCTCTTTCCCTAGAAAGAGAGAAATCTGTAATCGGACAGCTATGAAACAAAACCACGTGGTTCTTATTTAAAAAAAACAACGAGCTGTGAAATGATTTCAGAATTGGAGGCTTTCATCCAGGTGCTGTGCAAAGAAAGCTGTGCAAGCCACCGACAGCACCGCTATGCCACCTAACACAATACAGCTCAATTGTCACTCTGCGGCCAGAACCCTCCTCTTTTCAGGTTATCATCTTCATGAGACGCATCTGCAGCTTCAGCCATTCTGCTTGAAATGTAATTTCTCCTACTCATTAACAGAAAAGTACGCAAATTAAGGGCGAGATTCACCTCCGAGTCAACCCTGTCAGAGGCACAGGAAAGCAGCAACCGGCATTTCTCGCAAGCGCCACCCTCCGTGCCTCCAACCCCACGCAAACCTCCGCCGGTCCTTCAGGAACGCTGCATCCCACAAGAGGGCTCCCGCTGCCCACGGACCAGCCCACCCAGCCCAGGGACAGCCTGGGTGCACCCCTCTCTTCAGCCCCCTCCCAGCCAAGGTGAAACAGATCCGCCCACCCTGGAGGAACGCTTAACATGCCAGGTTCTGCACCCACCCCACTGCTCAGGGCATGCAGTGAGGATGAGGAGGATTTGTTGGGAAGCATGCAACTTGGGTACCAGAGGTAGGTTTATGGGAGCTTCGCGTCAGTGTGACTATGAGCCCTGACAAAACCAAGACAGGGCAGCAGCGAGAGAGGGTATCGAGACACCTCTCCAGTCCCCAAGACCTTCCTCAGGCACAGACCTGCACGGCGGGGCACAAGGACATTCAGAAGTTCTCTCCCTCCCCACCACGTTTAAACCAGAACAAAACCCTTCTCAATCCACCCCAATGCAGTATGCCCTGGCATAAAAACAAAGCCAAGCTTTTTGGGGGACAGAAGCCCCAAGACAACAGAGAATATCTGCTCTCATCCCATGTCACATGTGGGAAACGGTCGATTTGAAATCTTTCAGGAGAAAGGGCATGGATTGCTCAACTATCCATAAATATCTACCTCAGCTGAAGCAGTTTAAAGAAGTTTTCGTTTCAATACCTGAATACAAAATGAATGGACATTTACATCACAAAGTACCCAAAAGCACACCAGAATAGAAACTTAGCAAAGCCCACCCATGCAGAGATAAGGTTATATCCATCTCTGCAACTTCTTCTGACTTAAGAGCTCTGCTACACTTTTTACTATTTTTGGTACCCGTCTCTACAATTTTTAATTTTTATTTTATCTCAGCAAGATTAACATCTCCCCACAGACAAGGCTACTTTTTTCACCGGGAAAGATTTCACACAGGACAATTATTTATAGTGGTGTCCCTCACTGCGGCCAACAGCCTCACCTGCTGCTGCCTCCCTGGGCTCTGCCTGTCCTCCCACACACCGTTCTTCATGCTCAACACATTACTCCATCATCAAAGATCTCAAAAATGTCCGAATGGAACATCCATTTTTCACTGGCCCTTTCTCCAGCCCCTATTAATTTCCACTTCTTTTCACTCAGATTGCAACACAGAAGGGAGAACTCCATAAAATGTTTGTGGTAAAGCTCCTAAAATGTGTTTATCAAGCTAGGAACGATCATGCAGACCTCCAGCACGGCACAAGTTGAGAGTCCTGGAGAGACATTTAGCGCGGGCAAACAACTATGACTTATTTATGCAGTGTGATCCTACGCTTGTTCTAGGAATCTGGTTTTATACATAATCTTTTCAACTTCACCTACCTGCCCCAGCTGTAGCATTACTGTATGGCTCAAGTACACAAAGGGGAGGAATTGGAAAAGAATCACAAATCCTAAAGCAAAAGTCTTCTGCAAGTGACAAAACTTTTTCAGATCTAAAATCCCTAGATACAGAGTTATTAGAGGACAAGACTCCTTTTGGACAAAAGTAATGGGTCACCACACTTCCCAGCTCAGCAATAATGTATTTTAAATGCAGACTATACAAAACCTAATTAGTAATCTTATGTTTTAGCAAAATTTCTGTTCATCAGTGCAGGACTACTAAGAATAGATTTCCCCTCGCCCCAATGCAAACCCTCTTTTTTAGGTTCAGATGCATTAAGTAAATTTTTATCTTTTTGACAACTTCACTACCTGTAAAGCATTTGAAAACATTTAATTTCTTCTTGACTTCTGCTTAAGAATGTGGGTTTTTTTTTAAAAAATAATTGTCTTATGCTTTTTCTCCAAAAGAACCAAGTGACCAAATGCTAAGCATGTGGTTGATGAACAGATGAACAGTGATGGTCAGCTGAAGAGGAAGGTCATGAAAAATCTCACCTGGGGCACAATGCCTGAGCAGAGAGCAACGGGCCAGGGAAACTCCAGTTTGTCACACCGGCACGTTAAAACTTTGCAAAGATGGCCAAACATTTAAGTTACCTTTCACTTTATAACAGTACAAGCTCTGATACTGTATATATTTTTCTTCTACAACTGGTATTGTACACTGCCCAGACTCATTCAGAGACCAACTGGTATTCAAATTACTCAGACCGGCTGGTATTTTGGATTCTATTGGCACTAATTGGAGAGGCTGGCCGATATTTCTAATTATCCTGGCATTAATAGCCTGGAAATAGTCTCTCCGCTCCTTCTCTCCCAAGATTTATGAAAGCCCTAATGCTGGCATAATTATAGACAGGAACAACTGGCAGGCTGGTACTGGCTGCCACCCAAGAGCCTTACAGCTTTCCCAGAATCCTTCTCCTATTCTTTGTATGCTCAGCATCCAAGTTTTAATCCTTTAAATAATGTTTCGTAAGTTGCTTAAAATACACTGTATCATTTCCACAAATATTTGTAATCCAGGCATTTCAGAGGGAGGGCACCATGTTGACTCCTTTGCTAGCCCTGCTTCCTCCAGCCTGCGGTCCCTGTTCTTCACCAGGACAACGCACACTGCGAGGATCATCAGGGCCTGCCTGAGGGAACAACAATTCAGCTCCACAAATCCATCAGAATTTGCACTATACTACAACACAGCATTTTAACACCATTTCTGAGAGTTTTGCCGGCTGTTCCAGCTACGGTTCAAGCTACACGCTCACTCAAAACAGGGTACTTCTGTTTCTCTTGGAGATTGTGTTATCGAGACAAGGGTTTTGACATTTTAAATGGGTTTTGTTGATCACATTCCCTGCAAACACACACGAAAGGAGGAACGGGCCACTGCAGGTGCAGCGGACACAGAAACAGAGCCCCCAGCCCTTCACAGGGCCTCGCTGCAAAAAGTCTGAGGAAAAGCTGCCAGCGTCAGACTTGCAACCAGGAGGCAAGATGGCAATCTGCTGCGGGCCACGCCAGCGCTGCTCCTGGGTTTGGTTCATATTGGCATTGAAAACCAACAGACTGATACTCAATCTGACACAAAGCTGCAGAGCAAACTGTCAACAATTACTGTAACACACCCTAATATCTCTGCAAAGCATTCACCGCGCAAGCTTATACAAGTAACTGAATCTTCTGTATACACAAACATTTAGAGGACAGCACAGGACCTACGAAACACCCTGAAAACATACACAAAGCTCAATTTTTTTCCAAGACTCTCCTCTTGCTGTCTCACAGGAGCGATACAGCCACAGAATGGATCAGAAGCCCAAGCGTGGAGCTCCATCCACCCGAATTCTGGTGGGCCATCACCAAGATGCATGGCCCAGATTTTCAGCTAGTATAAATGAGCATGTCTCTGCCAGACTCAAGATGTTTAAAACTTTGTGGCAGAACAAAATTATCTCCGTTTATCTAAACGTAACCATCCATCACCGAATCATTACATAGCGTGGCACTGTATCTGCCTCTCTCTTGAGCAAATTAAAATGAGGTGATTACTGGACGAGAATTAAAGCTGCTTTTGAGTTATATACAAAACAGCGACACACACTGCATGAGAGGGACGTCCTTGCCTCTGGCTCGGGAACAGTCCTCCACTTTCCCATAGAGAATGAATGGGATACTCCTGCTATCCACATGCACAAGAGAAACATTTATTTACTACCGCTTAATCACAGAATGAGCATTTCACATGTAATTAGTAACAAAGGCCTGATTCTTACAGCAGTGCCAGCGGCATTTATCAATGCAGTTACAGTTTACTGATTTTGATGAATGTTGGCATCCGCAGACAGCATCACCTCCTTCACAGTGATGTTTTCTGTTTGGTGTATTTTTAACGCTCTTTATTCGGATTAGCCTTTTGCTTACCCTGAACAACGAATCCTGGCACAACGTCACCAATTGACTAGTTCAGGTTTGTAGGTCCAAAGGGTTCAGGTTTGTGAAGTTCATAGGAAAAGAGCCAGAAGGTGGACATTTCCTTAATTACCAATTTTAACTGATTTTATTGCCAGACTGCTGTTGCCATTCCCCACACCTGAAGTGCAGTCACGTTCAGATCCTACTGATTTTCAAAATACCCGAGATGAGGGGCTGAACCCACCCCCTCTGCAGTCAACGGGCACTTTGCTAGCCTACAGCCGATGTAACTAAGCGGCAATTTGGTGATCTGCTGCTATACTCTGCTGCTGAAAAATTAGCCTGTCCTCCATAGTTCACCAGGCATTTTAAGCAAAACCAAGTTTATTAGCAAGGCATCACAACTCTTAATTCAAAGACCTAAATCAGTACTGAGAAAGGAAGTATTTGAATTCTCTAGAAGTGTAACACCACTCACGCTAAAAACCATTTAATCCAAACTGGGAGGGAAAAAAGACGGAAGAGCAGGAATAGCGTTGTCTGCTGGCTCCTCTATCTTCCAGAGTCTGCAGGTCAAGAAAAGCCCCAAAACTCAGAAGTGAAGCAGCAGCAGCTGGGTAGGACTGGCACAGTGACACATCAAGCAGTACAACCTTCCCTTCAGCAAAGTAGGTCAGACTACAACACGCCTAATTCCAACGAAGAAACCGAAGCAACTCATTTGTGTTTCAGCTGAAGCTCACCTCATGACGCCAGAGAAGGTTTTTCAAGTACGTATGAGCAACAGACAGCTAAACCAGAGAATGGGAACAGTATTGCATCTATTCTCGGCAAGACACAGTAAAATCAAATGAAAGACCAAACCTTGCTCCCAGTCCCTGGAGTGACCCTGCAGAGAAGGGGGGAGCCTGCGGGAGGTCGGCGCAGTGGCATGGGGCTCGCTGAGGAGCACTGCACCCAGGGTCCCTGGCAGACCCCCAGCACCCAGCTGGCTCTGCAGCGCCTCAGCCCTGGGGGAATCCCCAGCCACAGCCACGAAGAGATGAGATAGTGTCCTCACTACAATTTACAGCCTCACCTCATCCTAGAGCTGTAAAACACACCGCTTCTGCTGTCATTTCAGAGCAACGATTTATTTTTTTGCCTGTACAAGTGATGCCAGCTACACTCCTGCCTGCGTTTGGGATGCTACAAACTATGCCTCTGCCCTCTAAAACCAGGTGGAACTAAATGAGGTACTGCTGAGCATCTGACAGTCCGAGAGCTGAATTGACCCAGAGAGGGACAAACCGTCACCCACCGCGTGGCAACACGAAGGGGCTGCGGCTGGAGCCCCTCCCTTGGCGGCAGCGGGTGGCACAGCTCCAGCTGGGGGACCATGCCAGCATGCCTGGGGTACAGCCAGACACGCTCCCCAACCACCTCCACCACTCCCCACGGCTCCCGTGCTTGATGCCCATTTTGTTTCTATCGTTTGAGGCTGCAGCCCTTGCAAGACGGCTTTCCAGGATCTGCAGGTCGCCTGTGTAGCGAGGCTTTCCGTGGCTCACGGGCATGCTGTCCTTCCCTACCCAAGGGACTCAACTTCTCGAGGCAGACTGCCATTGTAGGCTGTTTTTCTAACTTGATCATCGGATAGATTTCTTGTTCTCCGCTCATGCAAAGCCCGCTCTGCTTTGCAGCCACAATTTAATTTCCTTCTGATTGCTGATTTTCCCGTGTTTATATTTTATTCTGTGCCCTGTAGCTAATGAATGTTGCTCTAGCTGAGATCTGGCAGAGCGCTTGCTGTTGTCTGGCAAGCGTTCTCCTCTTCCCTGATGTATTTATTTCTTGATTTCACCGGGACACAGTGTGGCATTGTAAAAAAGTCTGTGCTTTTCCTTACATGGCGTTTACACAACCAAGTGCAAGGGTACGGGGCACCGCATGTGAATTCACTTTTGTGCCTGGGTGCTGTGACCCCGGTAGCTCCCTGCACCCTGCCTCAGAGGCACACCTTGCAACGGCACATGAAAAAGTGAGCAGGACAGCCCGCTCAGCTCGCCATCGCGGGTAGATGAGGCTCCTGCAGATGCAGGTGCAGCCAGTCTGCATCCTTTGACTTTTTCTTTACTAAGCCTTAATAACAAGTTTTAATTCAGCAACTGGAAGCTGCATTTCTGTCTCATATCAGAGGAAATTTTTTTTCGGAAAAGCTACACCTGTGGCATTAACTGTCCCACAACTGGACAACTACATTTCAGTCTTGTCAAACCACTGGAGATGTACCAAATGAATTTGTGCAGGACCATTATTCTTTCATCTTTGCTGGCAAGCTATCCACCGGGATCTCAGATTTCAGAATTGCTACTGAGAAAACAAGGTAATTAAAATAGATAAGACTACAGGAATCAGGATGCCTTCATTTTTCCCCATCGGTACGCGAGCTGGCCTAAACCAAACTACTTTTGCCCTGCGAAAAACAGACACCATAACAATCCTTTCTCAAGACAAACTCTAGGTATATATGCAGTATTAAAGGGTTTATAGGACAAAAGCATTTTAGAATTGCCTTACATACACCCAAAATTATGACTAGGCGCCATGTGGATGAAATAAATATCAAAAGTATTTGTGCTATATTAATGGTCTGTTGCTGGTTTTTCTTTTCAAAAGATCTTCTGTTGCTTCCCTTCCCTTTGCAGGCTGGAATCATTCACGTTTCCACTGCTTCACCATTCGGTGCTGTTACATCCCCATGGCTCCAGGTTACTGGAAGCCTTGTGAGAGATCACAACCGCCCAGTCAAGGTGTCACAGATGGTGTGACGGGATCATCCTGGCCTGTCCTTTGGCAGAAATGTTTTTTTCATCTCCTTTCCCAGACTTCACACTTCACTTTTTTTATTTTTCACCGACGACCTTTCCCCTCCCACTATACGGAGAGGGACAGCAAGCCATTCTGAAATTCGTTTCATTTTACTTCAGTGAGTTTCCCATCACGTAGACCCCGCTTGCTGGACACTGTGTATGACAAACGCTTGCACAGTGAGTGGTTCCAAACATCCAACATGTAGCAGAATGATCCGGGTACACGTTACATGAGATGATGGAAAACCATTCACATAAAAATACTCCCTTTGGAATATTACTTTTAGACTCCTAAAAACCTCAAGAGACTCTCCTCCGACTGTACAGCTCATCACCCTTTCACACTCTTCATTTCCTGACTCATCACATACACGTTACCCAAGCCTTTTCCACCAACTAATACTATTTTTTCCTTTAAAGATAATCTTCACTGACTCATGATTACTGCAGAAACAGGGCTTGCACAATGGGAAGGAGGCAGAAAGGAACTGGGGGATGGAGGGAGGACTCCTAGCCAGAACCACCTCCCGCAAATACTCCCCATCCCTTGCATTTACACTGCTCATGAACAATGTAAGGTATTTGGGACCGGGAACTCAGTTCCTTTTGTGCCTGGAAGGGGACTAATTGCCACTGTGTCAAGGGCACTGTTATTTTGAGCCTGAATACATTCTCTGTAGAAAGGGCTGCGAGATCATGACTCTTCTCCTTTGAGGCAGGAATAGGTTTTTATTCTGTGGCCAGAGAGCAGCCAGAAAAAAAAGAGACCATGAACAGAACTCCACGATACACCACAAGGAATTAAATAATAAGTAATGCTGATTAACAAAGAAAGTACACTAAATGAGGGATAAAAAGTTATATTTCAAGACCACAGAACCAGAACACCGTCTCTGCACAAAATACACTGAATGAAAAGTTCTCCCCCCACTGCCCCTTTCACCTTTCCAACCCTTTACCTAATGCCATCAGGATTTCATTTTCCTACTTCTACTTTCTGCTGTATTAAATTATTTTTCTTTACTCAGCAAATCCTTGTAAAGTCTGAGTGCCATTTATTCATGCCTTTATTTGAACTAGTTACTACTTACCTCATCCCACTCCAAAAGGTAGCTGGTGATTTTTGAACCATTATCAATGGGTGCCTACAAACAAAAACAAACAGAAGGGGATGTTGGGAAGAAGAGAAAACTAATTTTCCCCCAGGCAAATGAGTCCAGTTTAAAGCGAAACCAAAGCCTGGGGTTTGCACATAGCTTGGCAACCTCTTAACAAATACCGAGAAGAAGCTGGATGTAATGAAACACATACATTTTAAAAGTCAAGTCAGTGCACGGGGAGGCATTTGTCAGAGTACAACAAGTTCAAGTCTCTCACTGAAAAATTACTGTCTCAGCTTCCAATTATTTTCAACGGTCGTGCTCACTGTCAGTAAACTGTATTTTTCCCTGCTTTCTTGCCCAATCCAAGCATTACCTACCTTCCATTGTAAGGTTAAGGAGCTTTTGGTCCTGTGTGAGGGTTTGGGTGGGAAGGGACACTCTGGTGCTGAGCTGTGAGTGGTGAAGCTTACTGGCTCTGAGCAGGATCCCTTTACCGAGTTGTACATTGCATATACCCTGGAAACAACATTCAAGCGGGTTAGAAATTTGCCAACAGTTACAAGATGAGACAGCACTGCCCCAGCCACAATATTTGACTACCAAAGCATCCACGATACCCTCCACTAATGACAGATTTCTCACAGAGCAGGGGCTACCATTATTCTACTTCACTTGACAGAAGTATGCAAAAAAACCCCAACCACAGCAGAAGGGGAATATTACAGTGTTTTGTGCAAATACACCCATAGATCACCGAGTTACCATCTTTTCCTTCCACCACTCTTTCCTTGCCCATTGCCAGACTTTCACATACTGTGCCAAAATCCCCTTCGCAATACAACAGAAAGTATGAACTCATGAGAAAAAGGTATAAACTTTAACGCCTGGCTTACACGTGATCCACGCATACCATGCTGAGTGGTGTAACCGCTTGTCTCCTTCCACGGCTACAAGCTTCTGCACAGCTTAGGTGCCAACACTTAGTGGACCTCCATGAATTGGAACTAACAGGAACATTGCTCTGACCAACTAAAAATCTTCAAAGCAAATTTGATTTCAGGCAAATCCTCTGCCTACCAGCACAGAGGGAGATATACAATACCAAATAATGTGGGAAAGCAAATACAGTATAGTTGAGCACTTCCTCACGAGGTGCTTTTCTCTGAAAAATTTGGGACGTTATTTTTTCTCCCTTCACATTTTCCATGCAGCGAAAGCGCAAACTGGAAGTCTCTTACTCAAAAAAACGTTCAAACCATGACCAGACGATGACCTCTGAGCTGGCTGTAGCTATTGTGTACTTGAATGCAGCGTTTAAGAAAGGGCAATTTCTAAATTTGCTTTCAGTAGATAAGAGAAATTTATGTACAATGGCCACCTATGTAGAATCAAACCTTTCAGGGCAGGTTCACAAGAACTGCTGCAGTGCTGTTTTACCCATCACCTGCTAGCAGTCAGAAGTGAAAACAAATGCAATTAATTAATTGACTCTGCACCTGGCAAGCAGTATGTACGTGTGCGGGAAAGCAACATAGTCAAGCATCAAACACACACCGTCGGGGAATACAACCATGCGAAAAAGAGCTTAACGAGCATTTTCTGCAAGTCACTCAAACACCGAGCACAGCCATCGCTGAAGGTACCAAAACGACACTACCTGAAGAAACGCAGGCAGCAGGTTCAGCGCAAACCAAGTTGTCCTGGCCGCCCAGGGCACAGCGGGGCAGGAGCAAGTGCAAGAGCTTGTCTGCGTGGAGACAAAGCCCTGAGAGATGCTGCCAAGGTCAAGGAGACCCAGGGCCATCTGCCAAGTAACTGTTGGCCCCATAAATTTCTTTACTTAACAGATTTATTTCTTTGCAGTCGTTAATACGTAATGCAGTTTCACTGAAGAAAAAAACCAAACTGTCATGGAAAGCCAACAACCAGCCTTTCCAGTGGCGGTTCCCTCCACTACCAACACGTGCTGCTGCTTTTTAAGTCTGACTTTTATATTTAGCGGTTATTGCTAACCGTTCACAAGCGATATATACATCTGGCAAACCTGCAGGAAGGTGGAGGGAGCTGTAGGTATGGAGGAAAGTCAGCCAGGACATGGGGCAAATACGCACAACACCCCTAAAAATCACAGAAGACCTCAATGCCACGCTGATGGGGACCACTCTGCTCTTTGGGGCTGGATTTAGAAGTGATGCTCCACTGCTTACAGCAGGAAGCTCAGCAGTGTTATACAACTTTCTCCTCCTTGCTACCATCCGTTTACTGCTAGGGCTGGGACTACTGCCCAACCTGGGAGCCTGCGTCTTTCCCTTATTTACAAGAAGTCACTTCTGGTCCCATGCTTCTACTTGAAAAGTCCATTTCAGGGCTCCAATAGAAAGTATCCTTAAAAATAAAAAAAAAGAAACTATAGTATCAGAGCAAGACAGACACATTTTGGTGTTGGTCTTTTTCACAGCTCAGAAGCAACGTGTTTGTTCTTCAGAGTTTTACAAACAGGAGCAGCCTTGATGTGAAAAACCTTGCCAAACCTAGCCCTTGGCTGGAGAAACAGAAGGAAACAACAGACAGGAGTGAAAGGATTTTTTTTTCTTTTAAAGGACATTGAGTGTAAGTGAACAGGATGTGAATTTGAAGCCTTGGTTAATAAGCAAAGTCTTTGAAAAAATGCAACGTGAGCAGGTAACACAGATGGTGTTAAAAACATCAGGGAGCAAAGCTGAGAATGTGTTAAGAGGTAACAAATGTGTAAAACATCTTTAGAATCAAAGAGAAATATGCTCTGAAAATACCAATGCAGGCCACTGAATTTTATTTTTTTTTTTAATAAATGCCTAAATGACTGTGGTCAGATGAATCCGTAATCAGTAGATTTACTTCACAAAGCAGAGTATTTATGAAGAAGCTGTGCTGGAGTACTTTCAGTGCTAGCACACCTATGTTACCATAACTAAAAAATGCCAGTTGATAGAGTCAAATTTTTAAGAAGCTTGAGGTATTCCACTTCCATACACAAGCGCTTCCAGGCCTGTTATACAGACAGACAGACACACAGATACGGAGATGTCTTTTTTTCCTCTTGCTACAGCAATGACAACAACATGACAGAAAATGCATTATTGCTCAAAAAGCACTCTCATAACTTAAAGATAAAATCTATCAGAAAATATTACAAAGCCACTGAAAACATACCTGCAGAACTGACCATGAAATTCTTGAGCTACACCGTATAGTTAAGAAAAAAAGCTTTCACAATTATCCTCATATAATTGAGAAGTTTATATTTAAGTGACATTCACAGTCACACTAACTCACCTGACGTGATAATCTGTTGCTGGCCTAAGGTCTTTCAGGTTATACTCTAATTCTTCTCCACTGCAGGAAAAGAAGCCCAAACCCAACAAATCAGTAAGTTATGAAAAGCAGTATCACACTTAGCACAGCTAATCACTTCCCAGTGACAACTGACTCCCATGTATTATGGTTTGAAAGAAGAAAAAAAATCCCACCACATAAACCCAGTAGTAAACATATATACCAACAATTTGTCGACACACTTCATGTTTCTTTAACACTTCATAAAGCTCTGTATACATAGAAGTAGTTATAATCTCATTTTATATGCTAAGTTAGCTATACGGGTTTATTTCAATGCTATCATTACATTCTGATGATATTTGCAGAAAGCTCATTGTGTTTTTCAACCCTCCCAGAGCTGAGAAGAGCCAAACTGACACATTACTTTTGTACTTTCTGCACATTCATTCTTGCAAAATATATAAAGTGAGTCATTGAACTTCTGAGGAAAAAAGTACAGGTTTTGTACAAGCATTTCACTTAGTTGCTTTTTTTCCCAGAGCTGTGCTCTCTGAGAGGACCATGGCAAGGAGTCATTTCATGTCCCAACAGCTGGACCCAGATCTCTTTCAATACCAAGCAAAGTAAAAGCACAGTTTCAGACGTTTTTGGAAAAAACCCCAGCATATAATCTATTAATTTCAAATGGAGCCAACATAGTTAGGGCTATTATTTTTCATTTTGGCTCATTTGCTGGTAAATGAGCACTAGACTCAGTTACGCGGTGCCAGTTCTGTGAAGATTAAGGTACAGATCAGCGTTTAATAAGTAATAGTCATCTCATGGAAGTGCTCAGCTGTTCATGATTTTATAAAAATATGGGAAAAGACATTTCTCAATTCTACATAAAGAAATATTTCATAACTAGCTGGTCAAATACAGGGAGATGTCTCAAAATCAAGAGAACAAAATCCATCAGAAAGCACATGCCTGCTGGGCTGCCAGAAATCCACTGAAAAACCTTCTTTTTTTCATACAATCCAATCCTCTGCAAATTCAGTTTTTTTCCCTCTGAAATGAGTGCACCTCCTTGCAAAGACAATGTATTCAACATATTGCAGACTTTTTGCCTATAGTAATAATGATTACTGCTGCTCATGACAGAGCGTACAGCATTAAGTTAATGGCTGTACTCTGGCCAGAAGCAGGAGACGAATTATTACTAGCAGCTTTAAAACAGATGCACAACATTTCATAACCAGGAGAAAATGTGCAGCCGTCACACCAACAAGCACAAGTAGTACTAGAAAGTGTCCTTCCCGTTTTAACAGCCCAGCAGCACATATTAACCTACAGAGATGCCCACGCTGGCTCACAAACAGCTAGCGCAAATACTAAAAGAAAAAAATTAATAATAATCAGGCAGCATTTTCCTGGTTAATATGCTCGTTTTACATTACCCAAGACAGTTCACACAGATCTGCCTCTAGCACACCAAGAGGAATAGTGTAATTCACAGGACATCTTAAGAAAGGAGATGGTTTAGTCTTGAGAGGTAATTCCATAAATGCTGTATCACCTGGACTTTATTTAGTGAGATTTGGGAAGGATTAGCTATTTCACAACAGCCAAGGTCACATCTCAAAATTTTCTTTCCTAGACATCATTATTGGGGGGGAAAAAAAAAGCATAACACCATATGTACTTGATCACAGAATGAGCTCAGAGGATCACTGGAAGGAGAGGGAGAAATCCCTCAGAATTTTTCATGAAGATTGCTGAGCGCCAAGCATTCGGGTTTTTCTGGGGAGCTCCTATAGCCTACTCATTGGTGTACTCCCTCCTCTGCTCACTTAAGACATTACAAAGCAGTAAAGCCCTCAAACCATTGCTCATTAGCTCAAAACAACAAGCTTTTTAGTTCTTAATTGTGCAAGCCCACACAAAGTTAGGCCATTAGGAAGGCAGCTGTCCTGCCTGCATGGTGTACACGAGAAGCTTTGACGTTTAGCGTAAGAGAAGAAGTAACCTTTCCATTGGCAATGGGAGAGATGGCATCGCGTGCCGGGGAGGTGGGATGGGAGGGCAATTAGGGACCTTGTGACACGCTCTCAACCAGCTCCCTGCAAGCTCCTCCAGCAAGGCAGGCTGACAGGACAGTGGGGGAACAACTACAGGGTCTTCAAAGGTGCCTTCTTTCTGCAGCTGATGGGCATGCCAAAATATACCCTGAAAAGCCCAGGGAATGTATTCCTAATGAAAACATGCGTGTAAAAATGATGCTGTTACCTGTAAATTATCTTGTATTTTCCATCCCTCCCTTTATCCGATAAGGCAACCTCATAGGTACAGGTGTAAGGCAAACTGTTGTTGTGTCTATCTGCATTTAGAAGGCCAGTGGGAGGTGACCAGGAAAGTAAAACTGTTCTTGCTTGAATATTTGTAACCTGTAAAAGAAACAGCAGTTACTCTGACTTGTAAGAAAAGCACTATTCTCTTAAGTATTTGCTTTTTGCTTGCATCTTCACAATCGATTTCTTGTACAAAGGAAGTTCCAGAGTTAGAGGTGAAAATTAAAAGGTCAGAAATGGTCATCAGGAACACAAACAAAACCAGATTCATGGCATAAACCAACCTCTAACAGACAAGAAATACAGAGAGATGTCCCCCTGCAGCAAACTGGCTCGTCATCATCTGAGCATCCAGCAAAGGATGTCTCGCACCATTCTGGGGGTACCTGCTGCCGTGGCCATTACCAGAAGGGAACCGGAACTACGTGGAACGAAGACTTGACCCTACAGATTGTTTTGTACGCAATTATTTTTCTAAAAGCTTTTGTCAGGAAGATTCTGTAATAAAACTCTTGATGGCTTTTTCAGTCATCCTGTTCCTTCTTGCAATTTGAAACTGCAATAATTCAGCTGCAAAAAAGTAAAAAAAACCCAAACCCCAATTCAATCTACGAAGTTACAGACTCGACAGTATAAGGGAAATCTCATAATAGAAGTCCAGCTTGTCAATTAAAAATTACATTGCAAATCAATCACTTCGTGCCCTAAGAGAAAGACTGCGCATACGATCTGTGGTCACTCCCGGGTGCAATGCCTCAGTGGCAGACGGGTGAGGATTCTCTTTTATTAGAGCATGGAAAAAATACCTCAAACCCCTGCACACCAAAACAACATATCACCCCACCAGCGTGGCTGTATCCTTCTGGAAACGCAGGTCCACATAACTCTAGACTGATGGAGCTTGCAGAGCTAGCATCGCCTTTCTCACCAGGAGAGCCCGCTGGCACAGCGCCGGAGGCATCGTTCATCAGCTGCACGTACCGAACAGCAGCTTCCCAGAGAACGGCCTTCTGTTATCATGCCAGGAAAGAAGAAAAAAAGATACACACACACACCTCCCCACCCCCTGCCACTGTCTCAAAAGAAAAAGAAATAGAAAACAATAGTTGCACTGGCTATCTTGGAAAGACAGCACAACGTTTTTATGCACTTCTGACAAAAGCCCAGGGAAGCCTCAAAGCCTCCGTAGCCTCAACGTCTCTGCCACAAATTCTCCCCTTTTCGTAATGAAAACAACTACATTGCTCTTTCTTAATTGTAGTGAAAACGTAAAGAGTAATTTTTTAGCTAGCCTCCATGAAGATGAATCAAAGCAAGAGGTTCTATGTTCTTTATTCATTTCTCCTATGCATCAAATTTCACTGGTTCTATCATTTTAGGAGATATTTTTCCAACACACAGAGCACAACGGTATTTCAGAAGCTGTAAGATGAATAATGCAGGTGCTTAGGTACACATTTCCTACGCTCTCCTGGAAACAACTGAAACGCCTCACCCATAAATGACTTGGTAATGACATACTAGCAATCACCTTTCAGGGACTGCTTGTTTACAAACCCGGCTTCGGGTTATCTTTAGATAATGGAGAATATTTAACTTCTCCTGTGAAAACACATTGCTTCCAGCTGAAGAGTACTGCAACTGTTGGACGTGACACCCATATATCAAGCAGATTCTTTCTGAGCAAGTCATAAATCTGTATTTAACAGACTGACAAGTAGGTGACACCGCAAAACGTCTCATCTTAACTTAAAACATCATGCTCTCAAAAGTTAAAGATTTTAATTTATAGCTGCACACTTAAGCCTTGCCAAAAAGAAAACCTCTGTTCAACCTAACATGAAAAACAAGTTGTAAGGCAAGAAGTTTTAAGCAGCATAAAGGTTTTTTTCATAAAAAAGACAAACATGCAAATTCTTGTATGAATCTTCACAGGATTTCTTGCTCTAGTCGTATTTTTCTGATGCTATGAAATCCATGTTTGGTTCAAAAACCTGGACCAGCAGACACTGATACCGCATTAGATAGCTTATCAGAATCTTGAATGATTCAATTAAGACAGATAAGTTAAATTTTTGAGAGGTGCACACACACATATGTGAAGGAAATTGTGAGAAAGCTATTTAGAGCTAGAAGGCCGCATTTCAAATAATATTTTGATCAGAAAACTGGATAGTAAGATTCACATAGATTCTTTTTTTCTTTTTAACATACATGACTACTATAGCAGCTCAGCCCATCAACACACAGTTCCTTTTATTATGGAAATACGCTTGCATAATTGTTTTTCATAAATTCAGACAGACTTGGAGCTGGAGGCACAATATCCTGCCAATGTTCTATTGAAATGTTTT
Organism: Falco biarmicus; assembly: GCF_023638135.1. NCBI lineage: Eukaryota > Metazoa > Chordata > Aves > Falconiformes > Falconidae > Falco > Falco biarmicus. The sequence goes on along the minus strand of NC_079300.1, from coordinate 6,627,845 downwards.
TCTCTATGACTACTCACAAGGACACACGTATATATTCTGCGTATGGCAAAAACTCTGGCCTTTCATGAACTTTAGTAATCTGTAAGAAGTTAGGTCTTTTATCATTTCTTAAAATAAGAGAGAGCATCTTACGGACTAACCGCCAGAAACTATTAGGCTATTATTCTGAAGTCCGCACGCAGACGCTTCCATGCCATGGATAAAAGTCCAAACCCAGTTGCTAAGCTGCTCCAGTCACACCATTAACTTCTTCCTGATGGAGCGCTGAGTGGCGGCTGGCCTGCCTCAGTGCTGCTATGCACACAGCAACTGCTGGTGGAGGTTTAAAAATAAACACCAGAAATCGTTAAATACAATTCTAAGCTGCACTGAGTACACACAGCAAGCGCAGTAAAGCAAGTGAGGGGTCACCGTCTGCACGATGAAGTCAGAAAAGGCAAATCTATACACTGCCCGGGTAGAGAGAGAGTACTATGCGTGTCAGCACCAGTGCCGGGAACAGATTTATTTGTATGGCTAGAGGTAGAACTATCTGCTGCTCACTAACAGGCTTGATATCCTATCACATGTACCAGCCAAAGGTGTATCTCTTCAAGATCTGATCTAGTGGTCAAAGCCACTCTTAACTTTACCAAGGCACTCCTACCTGGAGCAGGAAGCACCAGCTTTGCCATGAGAAGGGCTAAGTTAATTAGACAGGGATACGATACACTGAGAATAACAAGCAGGCACTTGCAAACCAGCTCAGTAGCTTTAACTCCAACTTTTCTTGCTTACACCTGGGAAAACAAGCACCTTTCAAGTGACCTCGAGCAGCTGAACGGACGGGGCGCAGCCCTTCCCAGGCCACGAGGAGCAGCACGGCACAGGGCTTAATGCCGCTGCCGAACTTGCGGATGTAAATACTCAGCAGGACGTAAAAACCGGTTCGTTGTCCACCAACGGTGCACTAATTCCACCCGACCACAGCACGATAAGCAGCCAGAGCACCTCGTCACAGGCTGGGCAGGTAAACCTGCGTGCTGCTTCCCAGTTACCCCAGCCTGTCCCACCCGGCCCCAGAACTGCTGGGCTTGCTTTGAACGGGACCGGCTTGGCCTTTTAGCCCAGACCTAACAAAAGATTTTCCCCACAATGTCTGATGAAAAGCACAGTTAATTAGTTTCTGAAAACTTCTCAGTTTACACAGTAAATGCCTGCTTTCTATGCTATCAAAACTCAGTGGTGTAAATAATTATTTTATAAAAGCCCCTGGGAAAGAATCCCAGCTCCTGCACTACTTTAATAAGGTTACAAGACTGATGAATATCGGTCCTTCCCGTCTTTCAGGTAATGAACAATGTTTCTGTACAACTTTCATTATCTTTCAAATTCCGGGTTAGCATTCACAGGCATCGTGTGGTTCGGGGTTTTATTGTATGTGTGAGAACTACACTGCACGCAACATTCATTTACTCCCTCGAGGGCAATGTTTGAAAGACTTGGGGGTCAAACGAATTCACGGTTATTACCAGGTTGAGATTTTGCTTTTAAACTATGGCTCTAATCCTGCAATTTTAGGCAAAAATCCTGATGATTAAGTATGAGTTTTGCTGCAGAGCCAGTCAGCAGGAGCAGGCTGCCTTTCGGAAAGTCAGACTAATGCCTGAGCTCCGACCCAGCAGACCCGCGGGAGGGGATGCCCCCCCGAGCCGCCCCGCAGCCATGCCGTCGGATGCAGCGATGCTTTGGAAACCCAGAATCAAATTTCCCTTCCCTCACCAAGATATCTGCTTTAGGGAATGCTTACTCTGCTGTAATGTGAATTAAAAATACATTTCAGTTTAAATAAAGACATGGAGGGGGGGAAAAAACCCAGAAGGCTTCTTTTAAAATTTTTGCCATTAAAAGGATAAAACCACAATTAAATATAGTTTGCACATCTTAAACATGTAACAACATCTATTATTGAAAACAGACCTCTTATTAATTAGTAATTTTTGAAGTGTGTATATTTTGTGCTCAGAAAGGTGAGAGAGACTTTGTCATGCAGAGGTACCCAGACAAGCCAGATTAAAGATGCCTCCAAGCAACACCACAGCTGCTCAGACAGCTAATCCCTTCAGATGGCTTCCCCACCGCTGCTGGCGAGCGCTGCTCGCTTGGGCACACCAAAGGCATGTGCTGCAGACATAGCATCACTCCACGTGTCATTGACTGACTACTCTGTGCCCTTTACTTTTGTGCCATTTCTCTCTCACGCAGTTGTTTTTTTTAGATATTGTTCGATTTTTCATTCATATAATACATAAGGCTTGCCAAGAAATACGGCCCAGCTGACTATGCATAATATGATATATTTCTCTTAGATACAATACTGACTATACACACAACCAATCATTCATAGCAATTAATGGTTTGTAGAGATTCCTATGAGTTTAACTATTCTCTTTCTAACTTCGACATTTGTGAGTAATAGATAACCCTCAGCATCTTCTCACTAAAGGTCAGTATTATCAAACTAGCATTCATCATCTTTTAGATCTTTCCCTTTCAAAAAAAAGAAAAAAAATCCTATATTTGCTATGATTCAAGAAAAATATTTTTTTGTCTATTTTTTATTTTTTGCTTCCCTCTGCTTTAAATGCTCTGGTTACCATAAATCTCACTGTACAAAATCCTTCAAACTGCTCAAATAGCTCCTCTCCTTACCTCTGTGAAATCACAAGTTTTTTATGACAGCTCTCCAGATCTTTGTAGAAGACATCTAGCTGTGGCATTTTACCAGATGAGCAACATTCAGGTAGTTCTCGGTACAAGACTGACTCTGTACAATAAACTAGCCTAATTTTGTGCTAACTGCACCGTCTTTCCCTTCTGATCTCCCAGAAACTCTTCTCTGAAGTCTTCAGCTTCGTATGGCCACTTGTTTCTACATGAAACAAAGCAACTTTCCTTCTTGCAAACAGAAACCCGGGCTGTAGCCCCCCGATACTTATCCCTGAGGGTCTGGTTTAGGCTCTGGCTGCCTTTGAACCTGCTTTGTAGGTGCCACGACACTAGGATCCACCTACCGACTGAGCAATTCAAGGTGAAAAACCTTTTGTATTTGTTCAAAACAAAAGCAGCCAAAAGAACAGAACCTAAAAATAAAGCTCAGCCTGCGCTCACGCCTGCAGCCCCCGGAGCGCTGCCGCTTCTGCAGCCAAGGAATACCCACCCCTTCACGCTCCCACTGCAGAATTTCTTTATACCAGCCTCTGCCGGCTACTTGTTGAAGCCAGCCTTTAGATCAGCTCTCCAACGGTTATTTTATTTGCTTATTTGTTTACTAGCTTTCTCCACACAGAGAAAGGCCTGAGCCCTGAGAGCACAGGAGATAAACCCCCACAGCACAGCTGTCTCCCTCTGCCTCGCGGCTGCTTCTTCCACTGCATGTTTGGACCATTCATTTAGATCCACAATCCTCTCCTGGTTTTCACTTGACACACCAAACTAAAAAACACCCATCACATTCAAAGGGCTTACAACCAGATTTATTAATAAACTTACCGGGCTGTGGTCACACCCAGCATTATGGTTATTTACATGGTGATTCAATTCCATTACGATTAATTCACATGCTTTTACGGCTCAGACTAATGTAGAATACAGAAATTGCCATTGAATAATACGATTAGCTTAATTTAATCATGATTACAGACATAACTTGCTCATGACAAATAAAATTAAACTCGGGGGAAAGGGGATAGAAGCTCTGTAAGTCACCCCAGTGCACTGCCTTCCCCACCACAGCGTGAATACTGGGACATGGCCCCTGGAAACAGGTGACTGGTGAGATTCCTGCAGTGGGCAGAGCTCACCAATACCCACGAGCAGAAAAGATGCTTCAAATTTATATCCCAGCAAAATCAGTTAAGACACATAAAGCTGCAACAGTCTACCACAGAAAAAAATGCAGAGGTGCTCCCCTGTGAAATCACCAGTATGTTGGGACACAATCCACTTATCACAGTTGCTATTTTGTGTGTGTGTGGTAATTTGGGATCACATACCTGTGGTTTCTCCATTCCAGAAAGAATGTCTTGAACTCTTTTTGTTTCTGAATCAAATTCTGTAAAACAGAGCAAAATAAATGACCAAAATTAAATAAAAATGTGAGCTATGTCAGTCATTCTTCAGGGATTTGTAAATAGGAGAGAGACACACATTACCTGCACAGGAGCATCGGCTGTTTTGCTCTTGTGAATTTCAAGTATGCAGTTACATGGATTAATATTAAAAAAAATATGAAAGAGGAGGGAATGAAACTTCCAGTAATTGCAGATATTCAGAAAAGTGGGATTAGTTGTGGAGGTGTCCTCCACAAACAATGTTATTAACTGGGATTTGCTTCACAGAGCGAAAAAACATCCTGTTGCCTGAGCTCAGCCATGGAAGAAGCCCAGGGGTTTCTACAGCTCAATTACTGCTGAACCTAATCCTAGTTTGTTTAAGCAAAGACATCCTTACTCCATCAACTGCACAGCTGGGCTACCCCACCTGCTCACCAGAGTGCTGGGCTACTGGCGAGGACGAGCATCCCTGCCCCGCGCGGGCAGAGCCCAGACGAGCTGCGCAGGGTGCCTGCCTGAGCCCTGGCACCCACCCTACAGCTACCGGCCCTGAAACCGTTACCCTGTAATGCTCCAAGCTCCTCATTACCTTACTTGTAATATACGTAGTTGAAAGGTGGTGGTTAGAAGTCATGCCAGGCTGACTGAGGTGCCTGCTAGCAGTAACCCATCCTCCTGCCCCAAGCGCAGGGGCTACACAGCGTTATCACCGGGCAGGGTGTGAAACACTTCCCCTAAATTAGATGGGTTAATTAAGCGCAGAAGGTGTTACAGAAGCAATCATCTGAGCAGCGGAATCAGCCTTTCCTCCATCCCCCCATAAAGTCTTAAGTTAAAACATCAGCTTAGAGTGATGAGGTGACACAGAGCAGCTTTATTCCTTTTGGACCGCAGCACAGAGAGGCCTCACTTTCCACTACAGTATTCTCTAATGGAAAACTAGGAACATTTTTTTTCCTGCTTTTTTAATTTTTTTTTTATTTTTTAATGTTAACGTAAAAAGTTTGCTCACCAAAGCAAAATACATTGCACCTAAAGCAAAATGAGCTGGACCTCTTTACAAAAGGCATAAAAATTTGACATAGGAAGCATAAAATATTAATAAAAAAATTGGTAAGATCAGATCAACAGCTTTTGCAAATGATTCCCCCAAAGCCTGACCTACTTCTTGTAGCCCAAGAATGTGCCTTTATTTTTGTCTGTGACCTGCTTTAAAGAAGTAGATCATCTTTTTAAAAATTCCATGTGCTCAGCTGCCAAAAAGGAGAATTGGCTGAAAGCTGGTGGCAGAACTCCAGTGTAAATGCCCATCTCTCCCTAAAAGAATGCACCTTGGTGTGGAGTGGGAATGACACATCTCCTGCTCCATGCATTCCTGGACTCCTTTTAACCTCAGCCACTCGGAAAAGAAAGGAGTAGTAATAATTCAGGAGAAGAGCAGGATAGCATGATTGTTTTTTTCCATACTAGATAACCCTTAGAGTGTATTATAAACCAGCAGGATTTAGCCAGCATAAGATAATACTGACTTGAAAACTACACAGATGGACTAAAGCAGCTAAGGAGAAAGTTGAGATGCTGATCCAAGTGAAAATGTCATCAGTTTGGGGTGTTTCAGAATTTAGGGTTCCCCTCAGCATCAGGACAGGAGTAGGACTGCGCCACAAAAGCCTGGATCTGGAAACGGCGGAGGTCCTGTAGGTTTATCTTGAAGGGATGCTAATCAGAAGCAGCTTCTGCAGCTACAGATTGCAACAAAAATGCTGCTACTATTTTATTGAAAGTTTATGGTTATTATGTCACCCCTAATTACAACCCCCAGAAGCTAAGCGTGAATCACTCTCAACCTTAAATCCCAAACATGTGGACTGAATTTTCTTCCCCCTCTCTGCTTTCTAACAAGGATGCTATCTCTGTCACACTAAGCAGCAGAGGAAAATAAACTCTGAAGCCCGAAGAAATCTCACTTCCCTCTCCTGTGAAAACCAATCGCTTTACACAGTAACCATGTCCTCTGACCCTTGCAGGTCAGGGCTGAAGGCTGTAACTGCTCCAAACACAGGAACTGACTTAACACCAAAAGGAGTTGGGTTTACCCAGCAAATAAATAATAGCAGTGGTAGTAGTAATAATGATAATGATTATGATGATTCAATCAGACTTCTCAATGAAGAGTGCTACCAAGGAAACCCTTTATATTGGCTCCCCAAATATGTAGCTTGTTCACAAGGAGAAGGCTCAGAGTACCAGATTCACTGAAGCCTTCAGTTATTAGGGACACCTGGACATTTATGCGGACTATGTCATTTGTGTCACCAAGTGTTTACACAGATAAGCTGGAGGTGGAAGAAGGAAAGCCTTCCTCAAAGGTCTTGGGGTGAGGAAGAGGGGGAATGGGACACACACAGACCTAAGGTGACAGTGTGAGCGCAAAAAAAATGAAGAGTTTAATTTAAAGCCGATGAACAATACATATATGAATGGGTTCTGCATCACGTTTTCTAAAGAACAGGATGTATCAGATGATGCACATATGCTGACCAACCATGTCAGATGTCCCGCCATGCTAACCCCCCCCTGCACTCACACGTGAGACCGGGCAGGTGCAAGTGATAACCTGCACACCGCAAGCCCTTCCCAGCCGCCGCGCACACAGAGCCCACGTACCCCTGCTGCCCATTTGCTAATGCCATGAATCATTTTACAAGGACACAGCAAAGACAGAGAAGTCTACAGTAAGAAGTGCCCTTTCATCAGAAGCTTTGAAATCACCGTACCGCATGGGAAGGACAGCGTGTGCCTTTGAGCCCCGCACGGAACTCAAACTAAAAACCACCCCCGTGAATAACGGGTAAATGCCCTGTGAAAATAGAGCAACTGTAAAACTAAAGACCGAAAGCAATAAATATGCATGAGTGATGGCTATAAGCACACCAGAGAGTAATCGGGGTTGGAAGGGGACCTCAGGAAAGGTCGTCACGTCCAACCCCTGCCTGAAAGCCAGAAAAAAAACAGCGCAAAACTGTCCCGTGGAAAAACCTGTTAATGAAACTGAAGCCAACCTTTTTGGGAGAGAAAAAGTTCTCTCACAGAATTGTCACCTTCTTATAGTATTTCAAATACTTAGCTTCCCATTTCTAGAGCAATAAAAAATTCTCAGGCTTCTATGGATGGTTGATCTTCTTTCAGTAATAAATGTAATTATTCACTGTGCCCTGAGCTAGAGTAAGCTAAGGAGAACGAGACCTGTCCTGAACCCCTCCGTAGGGAAGTTGGTCTTATCTCCCAACCTCTCTCGTAACACATTAAATATCAAGCTCAACATCTTTCTCCCAAACCAACAAAGAGAAGAAATCCTTCCAAAATAGAAAGTTACAGATGAAAAGAAAAAAATTTTATTTGGTCTACGCTGATAATAGAGAATTGGTGAAGTGCCTTCTCCCCCAGCTCACTGTTGCTGTCACTTGTCAGCTGCTGAGGACTGTTCTACAAGATCAGCTCACTGGAGCATTTAGGGATGAGGAGCATGAACGTCTCCCAGACATCACAGATGCAGTGGCGGAAAGGTGAGGAAAAACAGGAGGAAGGGAAAGGGAAGCCTTAACATAAAACAGGAGATTAAAATCCAGAAAAATTACCTACAACTGCTTGGGAAAGGTGGTGGGTGGCTGAGCACGATTCACCCACCTAGCACGGGCTGGCCTTGAGTAACAGCCAGCTGATTTGCTTTGCAGTCTTTGCCCCTTCCCCTCTCTCTCTTCCCCTCTCTCTCTCAGCTGAGCACTGTTATCCGACACGAACACAGAAAAGCTCGGTACGCCAGCGCCCCGACCTTAGCACGGGGGCTCGCAGAGGCAGGCAGCGGACACACGCTGCTTTCCTCCTCTGCCGTCGGGAACAGAAGTTCAGTCACGTCAAGGAAGACCCCAACTAACACTTCAGGTCATTGTCCCGTTTTAACTTTTCCTCTCCACATCTGCTCCCCACATCTGTCATGGCAAAACTCTTCCTCCTAGGAGGAAGCTGGGGGTGGGGATGAATTCCTTGTGAATGCTCAACGGGGTCCTCCGAGGGACAGTACAAAAACCCGAGTTATCCTGTAGATCCCAGTGTCTAAGAGATATTAGAGCTGTCCCAAGCTACGGTGTTAGGTTCTAATTCCCAGGCTGTGAGTTATGTGGATCCAATGTTTCAGGCAACCCTTCCGTCGCAGGGAAGCCAGCTGTAAGACCTGGACCACATTAAGGCCGTATTTTGGTCATCTCTCTTTTTCCAGAGTTTTGGGTCATAACCAGAACTCCACAGATACAACCAAGAGTAAATAGCCCTAAAATTTAAATACTTTCCCAACAGCTGTTTGGTGCTAACAAGGTTTCAGTGTCAAGTCTTGCTAAACTAAAGCCTTTTATTATATGCTTCTGTTAGCCTGTGTCTATGTTCCTGTCTGCACGTACAGTACAAATAGAATTTTCAGATCTTTCCAACCATACTTTTGAACACCAAGCAGAGCTTTAAAAAACAGGAAAAAAAATAGTTGTCATTTCAAGGTAAGTTTGAAGTTTCCATCAACAGTTTTCATGTTTGCATGAACAGCAGCTGTGTATGTAAATGGTTTGAAATAGCTAAAAGCTCTAAACTAATTAAGATTTTCCCATTGCAAATACACATTTTAGGTTTGTTCTGCATTCTTTCCTTCACAGAGAGGAAAAGGTCTAGCTCAAGACTTAGCTTCTGGCCACAGAAAGTATTTACTGTTTCAACAGCCTTTCCATTCCAAAGGAATGACATCAGCACTAGCACTTTGCAAACTTTTAGTCTAATTCTCAAGCAGAACTCCATGCTTACAGATATGCCAGTCATAACATGACATGCTTTCTCAGAATTTGTTCCAGATTTATTGGGGCTGTGACCGGCTTTAATGCTAGGAAAGATCTTTTATCAGTCACGTACAGCACAACCTACAACCCGCCAGAAAACGAACTCTTCAAAACACAGCCCAGGTCCTTTGTGAACTGCCTGCAGTGTCAAAGCTTCAGACAAAAAGAAGAACACAGACAGACTTTTTTCATTTCAGAGAATTGTAAAAATGTGCATGAAAAAACTCCTTGTACGAGAACAAACCTAAAACTGCAGATGCCACGCTGCAGCTGTGTCACAGAGAGCAGGACCGGAGGGAACGTGCCACAGTCATTGAGTCCATCCTCCTACACTGAAAGACGATCATCTACACCTAAAGCATCCCTCAGAGATGCCTGCCTACCTGTTGTGTGAAAAATAACTAAAAATTAAATAAATAACCTCCCGCCCCATGACTGTGGCAATCTCAAAACTTCCTCGGCTAGGCAACCTACCATAGCACCCAGCTCTTCCCACCGGGAAGACCATCTCCTCGGCTTTCCCTGCTCCACCTTAAAGTTATTACTTCTTTCCTGCACACCCACCGCAGGCGAATTCATCACCGATCTCTTTGTTGCAACCTTTCACACACTGGAAGGCGGTTTTTCCTCTTTAAACAAAGCACGCTCATTCGTTCCACCCCTGAATTTACCAGAGCACAGACCCCACTTACTGCTGTCCTCTGGAATGTTTTTTAAATTGGTCTCCATCCTTCCGAAGATGCGGTGGCAGCCCTGGCCACCACTCTCCCCCCACCAAGGAGCAACGTGCCCACTTACAGAGCTTGCTTTGAGGTTTCTTCTTCTCGGCGTTCTATAGAGTAACTTGACTCTTGGGTTTTGTAGTCTACTATGCCCCCCAGAACTACTACACAGTAAAAAAAAACCCAACCAACCAAATTAAAAATAAGAACAGATTTGAGGAGGAGTGGCTGAAAGTTACTTTGCTCTTGTCTTGACTGAATTTTTTCATTCAAGGCCATTTGAGCTCTCCTCCTGTCTTGCCCTCTTTCCCTTCCCCCTAACCCACCAAGCACTCTCCACGCTGTCAGAGCCTGATATGGACTATAATTTAATAAGCATCAATCCTTATTCCATCCTTCAACTCCTTAATGAAAATATTGAATAAAATTAGACCTAGGACAGATTCCTGCCTAATCCAGTTTGATGCATCTTTCCAGTTTGTCAGGAAGGCGATGCTGGGCAGGGTCACGGACAAACCGCAGGGCTATGTGCTGGCTAACAGATGTGACACTGAGAAGAGCAAATCCAGCATCACACTGAACACACAGTGCTTTACGCAACTCTTCTCAGCACCACTTCCACAGTGGGTAAAATGGGGAGGTCTTTAGAATAAAACACTTGTGAAAGGAATATTTACATTTGAAACAGTCAGTCACACCATGCTAATATGTAATACACCAAGGAAGATTAATTAAGCCTACAAATATCTGGAATGAGATATCTAACTATTAAATATTACAAATTTCTGTTAATTACATGAAAGCTAATAAACCCACAAGTGATAAAACACAACTGCAGCTCCCATGTTCCAGGTAGAGAGATTGACATTACCCAACTTCAAGAAAAGATCCAATATTTGAAACACATTTTAATTCCTAAAAAATGGCTGTGCATGAGCATCTCACATGTTTTCCATTTCTGAGAGCCTTGCCACTGTTGCCATCTTAACTCTCCTGCTAAAATGCCTTATTTGATGTCTATAAGCTTATCTTTCAGTATTTGACCTTAAAGACCAAATCATTTGTGGAGAAAAAAAAAAAAAAAAGCCACTCCCCTAAATAGCTGAAGGCAAACAGAACAAAAACCGTGCATAAACCCCAGAAACGTACATTTTCAGATGTCAAATAAGGAAAAAAATAAATATCTCTAGCCATCCTGACTCACTGGGACATAAAGCAAAGGATAACTGAAGCGTTTGCCTCAACAGCCTTGTAATTTAGGCATGAAGTTAATGGCTTGTTTCAGAGATGTCCTGGCCATCGCCCATATCCATTAACCTGCCAGTTTTACCTTGACTGCTTCAGTATCCTCCTGGCAATGGGGCAGGATACTCCAAAATACCTGGAGTGCAAGCTCATATCATATGGTTTGTCTCCCTGCTTCAAGCCATCCTTCTTTAACAAAAGATACCTGCTATCGCCTGGAAAAGCATCAGATGTTGTCTCATCAAGCCGATGTGGAAGCACTCAGATTTAAGTAACGAAGTCACTTCTGCTAAAAAGTGTTTTAAAAATAAATGTAAGTGTATTCAGTCCTCCCTGTCCCCCAATATTCTTTCTATGTTTATTTTTTGTTGGGATGGAGCAAGGAAAATAAGCTCAGTAGGAGCCTACGAGGGAAACTGGATGCAAGGGACAAACGGAGTGTAAGTGACATGTTGGGTTTGTTTTTCTCTGCTTCTTTGCTGCTACTGCTGGAAGACAGCAATAACAACTCCTACTTTATTGGCTAAAGATCTGAGTGAATTCCTACTGTGAACAAGCAGTCGGTCCATTAGAAGGCAGAAAAGGGCTTTCTTAGTAAAATACAGCAACCCCCCTCCTCCATCACATATATTTTACATCTTAAGAAAGCGCTTTGTACATCTCACCAAGAAGATAACAGAGGCAGCGCACAGCGTATGGCTGCAGCTGGCTGGCTTTGAAGGAACACCAAATTAAACAATGACCCAACCCGCAGAAACAGAGAAAGCCCAAGCTGAGTCTGCTGGAACAACAAACTGCTTACACACAGGACCTCTTCTTGGAGCGCTCTCTTTGGTACTTTTGACTTGCTTTAGCTTATCTTCTGTGTCAAAATAACTTTTTCCAATTTTCAGCAGCTTGCCTTTTGCTATTATCTAACAGCAGCCCGCACGCTACGTGGGTTTGAGCGACAGCACAAGCTTTGTGGATAACCCAGGGCTGCCTATGCAGGCTGCCGGAGGCAGGGGCCACCCCGCCACCTTTGTCAACCACGCTTTTCAGAACAGCACAGCCGGCTCACACAGAAGTAGCTAACCAAGAAGAACTATTTAAGTTCTGTTGCTTTTTATTAGCATAATTCCAACGCTGCAGGCTGCAATTTCAAAGCGCTCTTCTAAGTTGTGTTGGCATAGGCAAAACTCCTGTTTGAGCAGGCAGGCAGCATCCATGCATGCGAGGCAGGCAGAGAGACACCGTGGCGATGCTTCCTCATTCTGGCAAACCCCCACACGTGTGACAGCTATCAACACGGTTGAATCTTTGTGGCTACAATCTTGAGCCCCTACAGCTTGATCTAAAGCGCTGCCCTTCTCGTCACGGAGATACAGCAGGTTCGCCTTGGTGGCCCAGGAGGGATGGACGGCACTGCTCCCTGGGCTGCACGCTGAATTTGTGCCAGGAGGAGCAGCAGCTCAACGCCACCAGTCGCTTCATACAGAACACTTCAAAAAGAAGTTTTACTTCTTGAGTTTTGTCCCTTGCACACATACCACAGCCCCGTATCCCACTGCAGTTCAAGTGTGATACAAGACTGAAGTAAATGGTAAAAAACCAAACCAAACCCAACCAAACCCACACACAATCAATCCTTTCCAATTGAGTAATAATTTTAATCAGTCTTGCTTAAGGCACAGGAAGATGCCTAAGGACCGCTGAGAGACCCACTAACATGTAAGTGAAGCTATTTTTATTTCTTTGTTTTTTAAAAAACATTACCTCCCTTCTTTCTTGACTTTCTTGTTTCTGTCGTTTCTGATTTGGTTGGATTTATGGGAGCTACCTAAATCTGATACATCTTTGCAAAACATTTTTCCACCTACTTTTTCAGGAGTTTGTAAGTGATCTACCTGCATTTGCCATCAAGGCCTTCCATGTCTAACAATAAGAATTTTTTTTTTGATCTGACACTGAGAGGCTCTTCCCTGGAGCTCCTGACTCCCACTTGCCAGGTAAAGATCTGGCGTTTCACTCTCTCTACAAACGTCACCAACAAATGCTTGTCTTTTCCTAGAGACAATGAAGTTCTTCAGACCTCTCACAATCTTCTACGACAGCCGGGATGCGTGACTCAAAATGCCAGCTGTGAAATGACGTTATCTGGCATTTACAGAGGCAAGTTTTCCCCTCGAAGGAGAAGGCTCCCTTCAATCACGGCACCCGACTCCCAGCTGCCAGGCAAAGCAAGAGCCTGAGCACCACAAGCACAGCCAGCGGAAGGAGTCTTACCCCTTCCTTCTTCTCCTTACACTGATGAAAAGCACAACTCTGACAGCACCAAAAATTACTGTCTCCTCTTCCCAGCTGGGTCACCGACAGCCCCACTGCATCCCAGCAGCAGCCCCAGAAGCAGCAGGCAGCACGAGCTGGTCTCCGTCACTCCTTGGTGTCCCTGCTGAGACAGCCACAGCGGGTCCTCCCGCAGCAGAGGTGACCCCCACACCCGCTAAGGATGGAGGTGGAAAGCACAATTCCTATCAAACACAGACTTTGACAAGTCTCCAGTGTCACCAGCCTGGAGTTTTACATTCTGTGACTGCTGCCCCATGCCAATCAGGAAATATTTTTCTCTGAAATACTGCCTGTAGTGCAGGGGGACAACGGCATCGGTATTGAACCCAGCATAAAACATGCTTTTTCTTGACCTTCAAAAAATATGACCATATGAAAAATGACCGATAAAAACCTTTCCTAATCTGCTCGTTACACAAGTAATAGCATTTTCCTGATCAAACACAAAGCTAGCGACATAACCTGCAAAACTGCATATTTGCACAGAAAAACAATCAGGCAGCGCAGCCAAAACAGACGCCATAGGAGCCCCAAACTTGGTCGGGATTAAACGGAGCTCCTCAGCCAAAATTAACAACCTCCTTGGCAATGAACCTTGTAAAGCCACTGAGTTTGCTACAACAATACGAAGGCAGCAGAGCACCTACCCAATGCAAAGGCATAACGCTGCCCATCAGTTTACAAAACTTTTAAGAAAATAACCAGAAGCCGAATTTTGCCCTCAGTCACAACTCCTCAGCCTTGCTTGAGTCAAAGAAGAAACAAACGGAGAAACGTCATCTTTCGATTTCACAGTGGGCAAGGAGAAGTGCTTCGGGATGCTCAGATTTAGCGCTGACTGCTATTTCTGTCTCAAGGACAGAGTCAGAGCAAGCTATTCACTCTTCACAAGAAATTAAGCAGGGAAAACTTTATCTAAAACAGGATAAAAGTAGAAAATGCCTTCTCTTTTCACTGTTCTCGGTATTGTCTTAACATTTACATTAAAGCAGAAATGTTATTTCCACATACTACTTAGACTATCAGCATGTTTCTAAGAGAGGTTAGATTCCACAGGAAAAGTCTGTTTTTAAGAGAAAGAAATCATTCCAAATGATAACACTTGAAATACAAAGATTTTTCATGGAGCCTCCATTGGGATTTTTCAATGTCAACCTAGGGAATGGCTGCAGAGTCACGGTACTTTCTGAATGAACCCCAGCCTCTTTTTTCTGTTACCAATGTAAATTATTGCCATCTTTTTCCAGACGAAAACTATGAGATAATTCAGACTGCAACGAGTGGTGGTGGAGATCGCAGTAATCCAGGAAATCTATTAACTTTTTTTTCCTCTTTCCCCTCTGCACTACAGCTCAGAGATGGGGAAAACAAAGAACTCCCACTCCCCTCTCTACATCAACCCAAACACCTACAGATTGACATCTGAATAGAAACCAGTCTTCTTCCCCATGACAGATGACAATCAACTTATGCGACTAATCCCAGCCTAAACTGTTGTGCAGCCAAGGCTGAATGATGAACTATGACTATGTGAGCTAGAATTATATTAAACAGAACGTTTGATAAAGATCGGGTGCTAAATTTCTACAATGCAATAATAAAAAAAAAGGCTGACGTGATGTTACCGATGCCCTCCCATGCCTGTCGTGTGAAGAGCGCACTCAAGAATGTTTAAAAAAGCCTGGTCTGTAATGTCTGCACTAACCAACTGCTAGTAAGCTGGAAGAACTGCCCGTGCAATTAGCAGTCCTGTATGGGATGAGGGCAAAATACAACCTCTGATATTTGCACAACCAGTTTCACCACTGAGAATCTTTCCAAATATTTAAAATATTTCACAGAAATATCCACCTGATTACAGCTCGCTGGGAAGGCATCAACAAAGCTACAGGAATTTCAGCTCGATCTGGATTTCATTGCCGAGATGAAATTCAGGCAAAAGTCACATGAATCACAGTAAATCAAAGCAGCTGCTTTTAAGCACAGCTCCTTACGGAAGAAAAAAAATAAACAAAAAACCAAACCCAAGCTCCAGGACAAAGTCTTTTATCATAAACCTTGGAGAAAACTGAAACGGCTGCTTCATTCAGGAGCAGTGCTATGGCTTCTGTCAATTGACTACTCAAAGCCTTGCCCCGCATTTCTAAAAATAAGATGCCATCCCACCTGTCTCCAAAAGAAAATACACCGAAGGTCACAAAAACTTTTGAAATCAAATTCCACCCTTCCTCAGAAAAGGAAAACTAACTGATGGGTTTTGAAGCACAGCCTGAGAGTTAGGCAAACAACTCCCGTTAACTTCAGCAGGACGAGAAATTTAATTTCACCGCCTTTGCAAATCCAGATGAATATACAGACAGCCATCGTTCCTAACATCTGGGTATACAAATAGGGGTTGATCATTGAATGATTAGACTTAAAGGTGTTTTATTTTTTATACTCTAGAGGGAGGAAATGTTCTACCTCTTCCCTACAAACACCCTCTCCCGTTTGGCTCCGTGTCCCAGCTATGGCCAAATACGGGAAGCATGGTTCCCTTCCTTTGTCACTGGTCCACGTTATCTCCTCTGAACTGGTGAGAATACACTGTTTATCTCACCCTGAAGCTCTGAGACCTTTGCCTAACTTCTCCCCAGCACGGGGATTTAACCACTGAGCATTTAAAGCAGTATGAGAACGTATGGTTTTTTACTGTTGATTTGGCATTATACATTACATAAAACTCCTAGGAAAAAGACTCAGATTTCAGTCTTCTGGATTTGACTGTCAGTTGCAGCAGAAGCTGCAAATTCTTGAGACAATATGAAGATCCTCTGGGGGAAGAGGTTGTGCCTTACGTCATTCGACACTGACTTCCTGATAAATCACAGGGCAAACAGCTTATCCAGCTCCCCCACCCCCACCCCCCGAGGAGATCCTGCTGGCCAAGTGAAACAAGGGAGGGATGAAAGCAGATGAGAAGAATATGAGTCTTACAGGGGTTGATCAGGATTTGGAAGAACAGCCTTGGGGAAAAACTCCAACCACCATCAAAAGGGTTTTTAAGTCACCACTAAGGTCAAACGAGAGCCCTGGATCCAGATTTCCCCAGCCTTCACCAGTTATGCCCTACGGTTTCCTAGGTGGACTCCGAGCTGTGTTTCTGGCAGCGTAGCACACTTAGATTAAGGAGCTTCGGCTGAGGTTTACTCTGTCTGAGCTTCTGTGATGAGACTGAAAAATGTCACTAGAATTGTGGTCACCCATTCTGCCCCATCTGTGCCTCACAGCCGGAGATGCCCAAGCGACCACTTCTCAGAGCAGCTTATAACCACGCTGGACCACGTGTCCACAGCTACGTTTCTAGTCATAAAAAGTCTGCATGAAACCAAGTTTGACACATTTACATTCACCTTTAAAAGTAGCTCTCATCGAAGATGGGAGAATACTGTGCAATTGAACTAAGAGGCAATGCTCCCATTTAGTTAATGAAAACAATGTCTTATCTCCTCTGGTGCCTAAGTTATGAAGCTGGTTCTTTAGTCTTTCAAGATAAGTGCATAAAAATAGAGCGCGAATATCTGCTCCCTCCCTGCCCCAGCCCCCCAGCTTGCAGGACTCTGCTAAGGAAGCACAGAATGAAGCAAAGAAGGTAGGACCGCCACGGCACTCGGGCTTCCCAGAAACTTTGGGTTTGTTCCTGCAGCATGGGTACATCAGGAGAATACCACCATGCTCATGACGTTTCACATGCAGACAAGATTTTGCAGGCTTGTAAATTCCTGGGAATTATTTTGCACACAGCAGACTTCTGGGAAAGAGTTGGTCGAGATGCACGAGAAGGAGCTATCCACAGGCAGCTCCAAGCAAAACGCTGCTGGGTTTGGAGCTGGGCAAAGCGACGGCCGAGGGAGCGAGTATGTTGGCGCTGGGCATGGACTTGCTTTTCGGTACCACTGGTCTCCTTGTGATAGTTTTCACCTTTCTCCATCAAGCCCTATGATGCAAGTCAAGTTTCAAGACAGCAGATAAGCAGACTTGTTTCTCTCCCTCAACGCAGCGTCTTTCTCTCTGATACTGGATAAACATTTTAGCAATTCTCACTGAAGACAAGTCACAAATTAAGCCTAATCTGGATCAATTCTTGCATGCATACCAACTGACATGAACTTGGGTATCTATTTTGCCTGAACCCTGCATGACATCAATATGTTCCTAATATATCCATCAATCTATATAGAGCCCCACTGAAGTGGTTACTTCATGTGACTATTAGGTGAAATATTCTTTGGTAAAGAATCTGTGTGGCCCAGCTAATGGAGTTGACCCTGGTACACAAAGGTATACTCTCAGCATGGTAACATCAGCAATTTCTGCAACTCATAACCATTTTATTTTCTGCCTGGACGAGCAATTTCACACCCTATTATTTTAGGGAAAACACAAAAGACAAGGAATGTTTAAGAAGCAGGCATATTTCCAAATAGAAATAAACAAAACCACAAGCTCGGTCATGATGTGAGAGATGAGGTCGAGGCACGAGAATATCACACTGGAAATTCCCTGGCGTCACAAATTAACTGTGGTTTCTCAAGTTCAGACTAGTGCCCTAATTAATGCATCTATTTCCTCTCACTTATTAAAACTTAAAGAAAAACAGCATGTGCACAATACACAATCTATATTTCTAATTAGATTTAAGTCTAAACAATTTAGCCAAGTAATATTATTTGCTAAAACTATTAAAAAAATGCAGCAGGAACAGTAATACCATTCAGATTTCATATGCGATGCTGATCTATGCTTACAAGATTCAACAAGTCTCTGTTTCCACTAAATATTATGTTTCACATTTCATTACTTGGTATAATACTGAAACTGACAAAGCCTAACAGATGTATTTTAGAATTCAGAGTGGTTTTTTCCATGTTCCTAATGTAATTACTGTGTCAGTTTTGATGGGTTGTCTTCAGGAGCCAGCCCTGCTAAATCTCCTTATTTTACAGGAGCAAATACATTTAAGGAAACCAGGGAAGCTGCACTTACGTAGGGACATTTTGTATTTGAGCAGAAGAACCATTTAGGACAAATTTTGTCTGCAGAATACTTCTATATTGGTATAACAAAGGTCTTTTGTTAGCACCTACCAAATCATCAGCTCCTGGCAAAAAGAACACAGAAGTTACACATATTAGCACAGTATTTCTCAGCCCCTCTGCCTGCGCAGACCGAAAGTGATGCAACTAGTCTTTTAAATCTATAGGATATACAGGTACAAACACATATATGGCCAGTAAGATTACAAAACAGATTCAGAACCAAAATAGGAAAGAACTGACAGCATCTAGAATGAGTAAGTAGAGGAACTTCGCCTGGTTCCTGTCTGCACTGAATCATAGTTCCCTCAATTCCCCTTTAATTCACAGGCTCTGGATTACAGAAAACCTGATACAATTAAAAAAAAAAACACCACACAAAAACCCCCAACAAAACCAAAACCAGAAAAAAACCCTACTTTTCCTGAATATATTTAACTGTTCTAGACAAAAGAGAGAAAGAACAGGATAGGGTTATATCAAGAAAGCAGCAGCTCTGTTTTTTTATATATCGTCACCCATTCTGCATCAGACACGAGCAGCTTGCAGTGCGTATCCCACATGGCTCAGGGATACTTGCTGGTACTAGTTCTTGCTAGCATCAGCCCCAGCTAGCCATACCACTCACATTTATATCTTCATCTCAGAACTTCTGGCTTGCCGAGTTCACTACTTTTAAAACATTTTTCAAACTGAACCCACCACAGTTAAGGAAGGTCTCTGGCTAAGCCCATTTTCCATCTGTTCTTGGCCCACTGACTTCAAAGAAATGAGCACAGAGCTAGCCATATCTCCTGAGAAATGTCCATCAGCCATGCAGGCAGGAGTATGGAGCAACAGCTTCCACCTTTGGGAGCATCTGAAGGCTGCTTCAGTGCACAAAATCAGATTTACAAAACCTCAACAACAGGAAAGTAACACCTTTGCGTTTTTAAGCTGGTTGTACCCATACGACAACAGCAATGGTACTACAGAAGTTTATGATTTATCTATAGTCTACAACAACTTTTGGAACTATTAGACCATTCCATATTTTGGTCTCCCTTCTCCATTTGTAAAACATGCCACTGCCATGTCCATGCGAGAAACCAGCTGCTCAGAGAAGCGAGGTGGACACCAAGTCAGCATTCCTCAGCCTGGGCAGTGCAAAAGCAAGTCTGCTTTTCAAAAAAAAAAAAAAAAAGTGTTAGAAGACAAGTCCACAGACAACAGGTCGACAAGTGGGTACCCAACGGACTAGGCAGGAGTAAACCCTCTATTGTGCCCGGCAGGTCTGGATGCTGGAGGAGGCTGGAGGAGCAGGGACCAGTGTGTGTAGGATGGGGCCGGGCTCGCTGGTTGCACCCCAGCAGCATCTCCGCCAACTGCTGAAACCAGACCGCTGGGCTAGATGGGCCCCCCTGCTCTGACCCAGGAGAGCCAAATATTCTCAAATCGCCACCAAAAAAAATTCTTTATGGAACGCTTACATAAAGGTGCATGCGACCCCCCTGGAGCTGCCTCCCTGCCCAGGCTCGGTCTGTTTATTCTGGCACCCAGTTCCCAGCACCCACCCAGCTCCTGGACAGGATGCACATAACAATCCATCTCCTGCTTTCTGCTTTTACCCATTTGAAGTGTTTTAGTTTTGGCTATCTTGGGTTCTTCAAACTCCAATGAGGATTAAAAAAAAAAAAAAAAAAAAAAAGATTTTATCTCACTTGAAGGGGGAAAAAAAAAAAAAAAGAGGTTTTATTAGCAAATAGGCAAAAGCATTGTAAGAATGCTCAAAACTGCCTATGTTCCCACAGTACTTGCAGTCACACACAAAACTTCTCAAACTACCAGATCCCTACATGACCAAGTGAACCACTGAGTGCATGAGAAGGAAGTGACTCAGACTGAAATTCATAAAGGACAGCATGAATGGGACAGGATTTCCGCTTACAGCTGTTTTTATATGGCAAGGCTCCTTTAGAAGAAAAAAAAAAAAAAATCAACCCACAACAAACCCCCCCTTGCTCCCTCCTCTCCCATTCAGTTTTTAAAACAGCTCTGCAGAAAAGCTACAGTATGGATTTTAAATCAGAAACCCTACATCATACCTCCAGGTCTTCTGCCTGTGTAAGACACCATCCATCCTACCACAACACACACTCAGAATAGCTGCTAACTTTTCAGACCAATCTAAGCCACCAGTTTCCTATTTTTTTTTTGCCTTGAAATGGCATTCTTCCAGCATCACTAGAAACCTTTATTTACAAGTGCCACTCCCAACATAAAGACACAATGCTGTCAATGGAAAAAGCCAGAGCAACTGCACTTATATCCCCAAGCTGAAGCTGTATTTTCTCTACCAGAAAGAGGTCCTGACCCATGTTACAGGGCCAGCCTGGGGTAAGGGTGCATAGCACCAATGTACTTTTAATGTACCATCACGCTGTACAGAGCGGCACAGTGGAGCACGTGCTGGACCCACAATTGAGGAGGTGACAGAACCAAAGGTACCCCAGAGTCATTTATTTTAGTACTACTGATGATGCTGTCACCCCTTTTCTTCTACCAGTGCTGAATCGGCTTTTGGGGGAAATCCCTGGTCCTTTTAATTCTGAAAGGAGGCAGTAAGTTATTGACACATAGCAGAATTTTCCTTGACCACTTACTCAAATGTCATGGGTGCAATACATGCAGTGACTGTATGTTTTGATGGAAAAGTATGTTGTTAACTGAAATATCTCATGTCCTGTGGTTTCCATCATACCTTTTCAGGGAAAAAAGTAGAGCTGTCCTTGCATTGTACACTGGGCATTTTCTTCAACATTATTCTTACGGTACTCTAATAACCTCAGTGCAGTAGTAGCAGAGGTTGCTCTGGGGTGCTCGGTAAGGAGCAACACACCTCCCACAGAAACCGCTATCAAGAAACAAGGAGCAGGACAAGCATTTACTGAAACACAGGGGTAGCAGATCCAAGAACCTATCTTCCACTTCCCCATCACAAACACCACGGTGCAGATCATACTCCTGTACCGATTAAACCAGACACTCAAACCGCCTTTCCAAGCGCCGGCTCAGGTGGCACGCACCCTGTGCAGGGCGAGACGCCGCCTGCCAGCAGCCAGCTCCTACCCACGCTCCCAGCGCTCTGCTTCCGAAAAGCCCAGTTGTTAAGGAAAGCGATGGCTGTGCCGTGCTGTAGTACCTGGGATGGACCCACGCTGTCTTCTGCGGCAGCTTGGGCTGTGCAAGTGTCTGCTCCAGCTGCGTACAGGGCTCCTGCAGCCCCGCTCCCTGGCAGGCAGCGCGGCTGCTTTGGGGACAGCAGCTTGCCAGGAGCTGGCTCGCCGGATGGCTCCAGCATCCAAACACCCGGAGTAAGTATGCTACTAGCTACCCTTGTGCAAACACACGCACACCACAACCAGATACGAAACGATCAATGCTATAAAACACAGCACCATCTCAATCAAGAACTTCACACAAACGAACCCATCAGGTCCAGTTCTCCTTCACCTTACTCTTCAGATTCACTCTAAATTTATACATTCCTACTTGCCTCTTAAGAGTTATTTGGCTAAGTGGTTTTCTAAATAAAGACTCTTATTCTCTACATATTACACATATATATTTTATAGTTTTTCCAGGCTATTCTGCAATTTTGGAAGCAGCCACCCAGCACCACCAAGTTTTTAACTATTAGAAGGCTTGAACTAATGCACATGCACAAAACATGGAAGTTTAAACGCCTTCGCTGCTTGCTGCTTCTGACATTCTCTTCCTGGGTTACTTTAAACACAGTCATCTTAGCAGCATGAATCACAATTATCAACTGCTCCCAGACTGCTTTTAGTTCTCACCCCAACTACCCATATGGCCAGGTTAGTCAGGCATCAATCAATAAATCCCTAAATTCAAGAAGAAACAGAGAAGGTAAATATAAAGCAGCAAGTATTACTAGAAACTTAAAAATATCAAATAGGAACTTCTTTCAGGGTGTAGTTCGGCGAGACACATTACAAAAACTCTTGTGATCACCTGTCCACATATACATATACATGCATATACACCTATAAAAATAACAATAGACAGATGTGAAAAAGCTCACATTTGGGTCCACAGCATTATAATTATTTTTTCTTTTATTATGAAATAATTTCTCCTATTCCTGCTCTGGCCACAGACTTTGCTGTAGAGCAGTCTGACAGTGGCTCCCGGGCCACCATCTCCAGGCTCTGATGCAGAACCTAAGTTTAAACCACCAGTGAGTTGGATTTATCAGAGTGTGGGACAACTGATGTTTCTTTGCATGGTGTCCTGTTATGGACTTTTCCACAGTCTGGGGAAAGACTCCATCATTTGCTGTTCCCAGTTTTAAGGTGCTTTCCAGTAGACAGACTGGACGTGCCGTAGCCCTGACTTCACTAATTTTCTTGGCATTTTAAGAGGGCTTACACTCTTCAGCTGAAGCACAGCAGACTACTCCAAAACAAAACAAAAAAAACAAAAAAAAAAAAAAGGCAAACAAAGGTTGCAGGAAACGCTTAAACTAGATGGTTTTAAAATAAATCTAGATTATGTTCAAAGGGATCAACCAGGCTGACTTTGGTACCCACTGAAGCTATATTGTGCTGTTTAGCTGTTACGACTATTCCATGTCTTTCACGTAGGTGCTTCCAAACACCTCATGTATCCCAACATGGACTAGAGTAAAAAATAAAATAAACATTAAAAAATAATTTTAAAGGTGATATAAGCTGGTTGACAAGGAAGAATTAGGAAGTCTAATGCAGTGATTAATTTTCTTGGATTAAAGGATTCCCAAACACAGCTCTTTGCTAATTCTCAAGACCCCGAAGCAGGGCTACAAATCCTCATTCCTTACCATGCCAGTAGCATTTTTTACCCCTTCAGCTATCAATTAAGTTAATTTTTATGAGTATTTATTTCAATTATGTCTCAAGTAAAAGCAGACAGCCAAATAAATACACACAGTATACAGATAATGGAAAATCTATGCTGCATGTATAAATTCACACAAGAGATTCCAGAGTATGCTACATCATAAATACCCCAGACATGCCAGGTATAAGCTTGCTTACCACATAAAAGTATTTTTTAGCCAGCTGCAGTTGCAGCACTCAGCAAAGAGACAGGCAGAAAAGAGAAAGGCTGAAATGTATAATGGATTATCACAAGCTACTAAGCTAAATTTACGTAGAACTGGCTACATACAGAATGGCTTGGGATAAATAAGATTTGATTAGATGAATAACCTCATGTTTTATTGTAAACTTTCCTTTTTTTTTAAATAGTAAGCCTCTGAAAGCATTGAAGAAAATTATTTCAAAAATAGCCAGGTTTATTTGATCACTAACTCCAATGGCTAAGATTAAGCAATTTCTTCTCAAATTTGTTGTTTCAACTAATCATACTTCCGTTGAACTTTCACATAAAAAAACCTGGTTTTTCAGCAATCACCTCAAAGCTTTCTAATACTTTTACTACATTTACCTAGGAGATGCAAAGTAGCAGTATTTAGCGGTCACGTTTTGGTTATAGCTCAATTGTCTGTAAGGATTTCTGCGAAGTGCCAAGATGCCTGAATGAAAAGCAGAATAAAACCAAGAACTTGCCCATAAAATGCATTTCTGTTTCCAGTAGATAAAAAGAAAATGTTGCTGCATCTACCAGGGAGCAGTCATGAAAGATGGGGAGGCGACCGGTTCATCTTACAAAACAAATATAGTACAGCAAGCCCAACGTTTATATTTAAGTTCACACTGTATTAACACTGTCTTTATGTGTGGGTGGTAGTGTTTTTTGGCATAGTTACTACATCCATATACAGGCGGTCGTAAGCCGGAAAGGTGCAATAAAAAGGAATTAAAAATAAATAAAACTGTCTTTACCATGTGGGTCTTGTTCATTTGACTTCGGGCTGCTTCTTGCTCTGCGCTCCAGTTTCTTTACTGGTGGAGCCCCCCCGCCGCCGCCTCCGCTGCTTGCTCCATTGTGGCTCTTTGCATAACCATTATATACAGTTGTGCAGCTGCCTATATGGCTTTTGTAGATGGATGAAGGGGGACTATTCAGACGGTTTTGGCGATCAATCTGCCTGTCTTTGAGTTTTTTGTGCTGGGGTTTACTGTACTGATCTTCCCTGGTTATATAGCTGGACATCCCATACAGTGGTATGATTTCTGAAATGAAAGAATTCAGCCATGTTAACCGCCGTATTTTTTCAGAAAATCAAATTCCTGACTATCTCTAAATGAAATTACTGCAGATTCTCCTGGAGACATTTTACAACAAGCCATTTTTTTTTTCTTAAGAAAGCTTTCCTGCAAGGTTGATGATTTTTTTGGTAGTAAGTGTGCTCCTTTGCTGATAGAATTCCATAACTCCTTGGATGAGTGTGAAAAACACAGCAATTAGGGCAATAGTTTTTTCTTTCCTTTTCAGTCTTGTGTTTTGGGGACACATTCAAGCAAAAATCCAGTGAAACTGATACTTGCGGAAAAGCCTCCCTAAGTTCACAGCAGTTTAGCAGTTTCTTCCCCAAGGCCTGACTGGACAGAATAATCTGGGATGCCCTGGTTCCAAGCTGCCATCACCGATTACATGCAATTTAATTTCCCAGTATAAATAGACTTCACAATCATGTCAACTGTGCCTGCCTAAGGAGAGAAGCGTAGCATGAAATGGAAGCTCTGGGTAAGTAAAACTGCCTAAAAAAAAAAAAGCTTGAGAAATATAAATATCAGAAGTACACTTCTGATAGACTTCATTAAATACAATCCCCACTTTTCCCCTCCAAGGATTACTCTCTCTAACCTAAGGGCAGGTCAGCTTGCAGGAATCTGAGTGTTTTCTGCTTTACTCTATAGTCCAGCCCTCCTTTTTGTGCTCTACTTTGAGTCTGAAGCTTGAACAAATTCATGCTCAGAACAACAGTTTTGCCTTTGCTAGCAAAATAAGTGATACTCTATATATTCTTATTTTTTCTACATCCATTCAGATGCTATTATACAAACTTCTGAGGCAAACAAGCATCCTATCCAGCTGTTTGAAGCCTTGTTTATAAGTTGAGACTGCCATGTATATTGTATTATAATTTTTCAAGTTGTTTCAACTAGCCAGATTTTCTTTCTTTGCTATGTCAGTGTGTCTTGGTTTTCATCTTTTCTTATCTAGCTACATAACCCTATTTGTATTCTCGCAGTAACTAGCTGCCTAAACACAACATTCTACAAATAAATGCAGTTTTTATTTAAAATATAAGCCATTGTACAGCAAATGGGAGACAGCGGATTAATACTCTTCAGTACAATATTCACCACTTCAATTATTTCAGTGTTGCAGGTATAGGTCATTCAGTAAAGCAACCGAGGGTATTTTTTTTTTTTTTTTAATAAATTTATTTTTAAGTTAAATTGGCTTCTTGGTATCTCCAGGCTATGGAAATATTCAATGTCTACTTAACTTGCAGAGTGAACGTAGAGCCACTCACTACCGTGTTTGCATGCAAGACTTGGCCAAGTGACCTGACAAACTGCCCTGTTCCCTTTTCAAGGGAATAATCCCTTCCCTACAGTGGCTACACCCTCCTTCTGCTTTCCTGAGCTTCCCATTTCCCCAGCCCCCAGTATAATGAAGTATAATCAGCAGTAAGGGTCCATTCCTCACTAGAGAATGAAGTTTGTTGGTCAACAGAAACTTCAAGAGGTAGCATCAGTATATACCCTCCCTCCCTCTTCCTTCCTGCTCCAGCAGAACCTCGTATCTGGTGACATGGCTTCAAAAATATTCTTTAGAAAGGGTCTTAAAGTCCAGGTAGTTCAGCAGTAACATAAAACCATGAACCCTGAACTAATTTCTATGTTAAGCATCGAAAGGAGCTTTGCAGATTACTTTTTTGGTTAACGCCCTCTTTCAGATTACACAAAGACTTATCTCCAGGGTGGCAGAGACACAGCAGTGCATACATAGTTCAGACAGAAACGTGCCCCTTTCACTCCTTTTCTGGCAAGTATTTACTCACGGCCTGATTTGGGTTGCCATGCTACCCTTTGGTATCGGGCAATGCTTTTTTCAGTGACTTACTGCACAGTCTCAACCAGAATAACAAACAGAAAATGCCTGTTGTTTCTTGGAAAACCACGGCTGGGGGGGGGGGGGGGGGGGGGGCAGAAAGCACAGTACTGCCAACAGGAAGCAGGACCCGGCTCTTCCCACTGGAAATGACTGCAGCAATTCCAGCCCTCCGTATCCATCCTCATTCCTGAGCCAGGATTGACATACTTTGTCTCTAGGTTTTCTGTACAATGCTGCATCATGACAGGAACAGCAACCGGAATGACTCATGTCCTTAGTTTGGAGCATGGGATGAGAGATTTTTCCCCCGCTTTATTTACAAATTAAGTTCAAATTGGCTTTGTTTCTGCAACCAAATGCTGCAATGTAGGACTGCCCTGTGCTGCTGCACTCCGGATGGCTGACACCCCCTGCTCTGGATGTTGAAAAAAAAAAAAAAAAAAAAAAAGATGCTCCACAAAGCCATTCTACAAGTTCTCCAACTCCTTTCTACTCTTGGTTTCACTAGCCCTTAAAAAGTGCTCAACACAGGTGTGAAACACCAGTATCTTCCCTCCCTGCTCACCTTGTTCTCCATATATTGTCGGGGGAAGATGATGCTGTGGGAAAAACTGCGGTGGCATGTCCCCAGGGCCAGTGACGGGAGGATAAAAAGCTGTATGAGAGTTGTGAATAAAATGAGGATGATGTGTCAGGTATGGAGGTAAGTGATGGGTTGGAGAGATGGCCGAAGGATAGCTAGGAGGGTAACACTCCGGAGACTGGGGGGTAACCACCACCCTCCGAACGCCGGTGTTGTCTTCTATCACCTGGAAGGGAAGGCAGGGAAACGAGCACGTTATGCAGAATCTGAACCAAACATATTTTTAAAACATTACTGTTTACAGTTTGTTCTCCCATTAGAAAATGGTCGGTTTATTCATAAACACATTTCTAAAATTAATATCAGCAGAAGTAATCATAGTGGTGATGTGGCTTTGCTTGGAGACTCAGAGTGCCACACTAATCACTAGGAAACTTACTGCTGCTAAATGATAACTATGTGGGTAAGAGACAAAATAAATAACCTGTATTTAGGGAGTACAACAATTGAAAAAGGAACACAAAGCACCAAAATAAGAGTACTCATTGGGACCAGCTTTACGTTCTGCCCATAAAATTTCCGCTACTGATTTTGACGGCACTCCGAGTACAGAGTGCGTAACACTCGGAAATTTGCTGGCACTGCTGCCACGGAGCAGCCGCGTGTGTGCACAGAGCCATGTACCCTGCAGGAACCCGCTCTGCTGACACACGTTTTCAGAAGAATTGCCCTGTTCACAACAGGTATCTGCTCAAGACAAACCATAGGGCAGAAGGTTGATTCTGCTGCAGAGCTTGTCTATACACCCGTGCAAATCAGCTCTGGAATATGCATAACTTGGCCCCTAATGCCACAGTCAAAGATGTAAAAACAGATGTAGGAAGGTGGAAATGTGCTTAGGCTGAAAAAAAGTTTTTCAGCTTATAATTTTTCCAGAACTATATTTCTGGAGAAGAGTCAACCGGCCAAATTTCAGTCCAGAATTAGGAGCCAAGCTTTTCTTGAAGCTTATTCAAAAAACTTCTGCTGTTTCTGGAACTTAAAAATACAAGTGCGTAAGAACAATTACTATCCCTTTGATTCTCCACACTGACGTGCATAAGGTAGAGAAGCATCAAGGAAGCATAATGTAGTTTTATACACAAATAGGTGATTAAAACCCTGTTCTTCTCTAAACTGACTGATGACACAGATGGAATGCTGTATGTGAGGGATGTACTGTATGAGATAATGAATGTGCATCCAGGGCACCTGCTGTGAGATGCTGCCACCCCCAGCTGACCACCACCACCTGGAGTTATCCACCCCCCACAGCACCACCAGCAGGACAGACCCTGCTAGGGACCCCCATGCCTCAGCGACTCTGGTCGCATCACCCCCCCTTAGCCCAAACCACAAAGAAAAATTTGTTTATGCTGATATACCCCGAAGTGAAGCTACAGCACGGGCACAGGGTTATTTCTGCTGACGCCGCCGCAGAGGGCCAAGCCCAAGAGGCCGTGCCCACAGCTGTGCGCCATAATGCTCCAGCAAACACAAGTCCCTGCCCCAGGCATCAGCTGAGCGCGTTAAACAGGGTAAAATTTAACTAGTATTAGCTGGCCCAGTTCCTTCTTTGGGCCACGTGTTTCCTTGGGTTGTATGAATTTATACCTGTTAGCTACAGGCTGCGACCGCGGGCCTGGACAATTTCTGTGGACTGGCTGGCCTCCTACAGAAATCAATTTTCTACACAACGTTAAATCATTCACTTGTAATTGGGATTTTACATTAAAAAAAAGTGTTGCTTGCGACATTGAATAACCAGAATAGGAATTTAGTTTAACATACTTGACCCTAACCTCTAAATTTACAACTTCAGCTAGCAATTTGGCACCTGCTGGCTTTAAATTTTGAAGGCTTTACAGAGTCCTCAAAAATGGCTGAACCTCAGAGACACAGACTATCACATCATTGTAGCTGCTGCGTTTCCAGGCCTCTCATCTTTGCTACTGGTTCCACTCAACCTCCACAGCATTTCTTATCCTGGTGTCAGGTCCAAAACCTGCTCTCCGGAAGCTGGAGAAGAGGAAAATCCTTTTCCATTTAGCATGCATTTGAAAAACAGCAATACTTATTTAGCACTGTGCACAAAAATGCTGGACTCAACTCTCAGACTTGGATCAAATTGAGATAGCAGGTTTCTGCATCCTGATCTGAAAAGTTTCCATCACGGCTTTAACTAGTCCAAGCCTCAAAGACAACATCAGTCTTTCAGGTGGGTACAAGCTCTTATCTGTGCACATCTAGACCTGACAACACATGTATTTTGTGCTCTAGTGAAAGATGAGTATGTTAAGGAACAGATTTAGACAGAGAGCTTGTACCCTGCAGCAGCCCATAATGTAAACCATATTTAAAATTACTAGGATTCCTCTTCCTGAACTATCTTCTACAGAGCAGGGAAGAAAGCTCAAAATCCTGTCAAAGACCTTTTTGATGAAATTATCCTGCTAGACAAAACTATAAAATATCAGCAGTAGTGAGAGAAAAGCCAGAGATGAGTGGGATAGAATAGAATATTTCAGCTGGAAGGGACCTACAACGATCATCTAGTCCAACTCAGAGGATGAGCCAGCCTTCCAAAGGACTTTCATCAAAAAGCTAAGAGACTAATATCTTTTATTTGTTTCCTCCCAGGCCACAAATGCTGACAGCATTCTTGTTACTTCATGTGCCCACGTTCCAAATGAATGCAGAAACAGAGAGGACATGGTAAAAAATACTGTATCTCCCTATCCTACAAGACATTTTCTCCCCAAACTAGGAATTTTATATGTATGTATGTCTGTGTGTGTGTATGTAAATTCCTGAAGCTGCACATACAATCTTTAAATGTACTACCCTGACATTAACAGATAAAAAAAAAAAGATAATCCAATGCATTATGTATTATATGCATTAGATAGCTAAAAAACCAGCACAGGTTAAGACATCAGGCATCTCTGGATTTGTAAAATTTGCAGTGGGTAGACTGTAGTAGCGTCATTCTGGGAGATGACACTCTCATCAAAGACAGAGCTGATTAGTTTTGATCCATTAACATAGATAACACAACTAAGCAGAGAGGTTAAACTTTGCTAATTGAAGAAGAAACCTGCAATTCTTTCTATCTGCTTAAAACTGTTTGTCATGAAGATCATAAATCCATCAGGAAACACACTGTCTGCTAAACTGTCTCCAGTGCCCAGCAGCAATGAAACCCTAATCCCTGTTGAGGTCTCTAGATGCAATTAGAACATCAGAAGTAATTGCTACTACTAATTTTAGCAGTTTATATTTACAGAAAACAAATATCTCTGGTCATTTGGCACCTAGAGCTAAACTTTCATTATTCTGTGTTTTTCAAACTGTTACTAGGTAAACTGTCTTTTGCTGTTATTTTTTGTGCTTGCTGGTGTAATTGGCACGCCACCTCAATAACAATATTATTATAGCATAGTTCTGTGTGGTTTTTTCCCATATTTTAGGGAGCTTAATTGCCAAGTGAGGTAGGTAGATGATCCTTCAGAAGGATCAGGATGAACATTACTCATACACAATAAAACTGCCTCCCCCATCAGTTGCCACATTTTGAGAATACCATTTTAAATGTTAGTTGTTTCACATTAGAGGTATCACTGTAGCAATGAAAATTCAGTCTAACTAGAGATAATGCACATATTCAAAGTACTTCAGTACTCCACATTGTCTCATATTACTCCACTGAAATGTAATACTACACCCCCACGAAAGAGGCATGGTGATTTTGCACAGGTAAATTGTATCTGTATTTTGAGAGTTCCAGTTAAAGGAATATGATCACTCTCACGCTGTAACACACACACATTTACTGAACGGGTATAATATGGCAATATGCAAATAATTTCCATTTGCTTTCAAAAAAAATTCTGATTTCACTTAAGCTTAGCATGCTAGATCCAGCAAGGACATCTGGAGCATGGCCACTGGGTGGACCACAACCAATACTTCAGGAATTTCATAAACTAATTTGAAACTTCATTCATAAATCAATCTGTACCAGAAAACAGTACAGAGTGAGCTCATCCACAAGGAACTTGGATGTCAACATTTTATTTATTCACTTCATTTCTTAAGGATGCCAGTCCAAGTTCATGCCAGCCCTGGCAAGTTTGCATCACTATCTTTGCCATCCATCACGTACAAACACCGGTATTAAATCTGTACCTCGAAACTGGAAAACAAACAGATGAACATCTGTAATGCTGGCAAGAACGTTAGGGTATTTTAGATCTAGAACGATACAGATCTTCAGGACCAACGCTCATGAACTTAAAAGGATCATCACTTTATCGCTTGCTCCGCATACGAGATCTGCACAACCTTCCTTGTGTTCAGAGCGTTAGGGAGGATCATCCTGTTAAAGGGTGGATGACTTAACTGACTGCAGTCTACAAAACACACAGGGGACCTCTCCGAGCAGTATGCCACACAAAACCGAAGAGTTTGTGGTTAAAAGCTTAGCCAGCCAAACATGGTTTTGGAAGAGAACATCTCTCTTAGGGTAGAGGATGTACCTGAGACCAAAATCCTGGTTCCTGAGGATATGATGGATTTTCTACCACTTCACATGTCATTGGAAGACCTTCCCCTTTCTCGAAGTTACACTTTAGTTCTGTTATAATGCTACGTGTTTCATGGAGGAATACCGAACTGCAGGACATGCACAGTTCAGGCTGTATGACCTCAACGTTACCTCCCGACAAAAGGAGTCTTATCAGCACTATGCATGCTTCGTGCTCCAAACAGTAAATTGGTCCTTTAGCCTTAAAATATCTGTGGCAGAGACCACATATTAACAACTCTGTAAATAAAATTCAAAAGCGGAATTTCATGCCAAATTTTCACGTCCAACTACATGAGTAATTCCTCAAACTCCAGTGGAATTGCTCCAGATTTATTTCAGAGAGAGCAGTCCTCAGGCAATAGCACTAGCCCTAAGCAAACAAGTTCATGACCGTGCTTTTTTGTATTTCCATTTTTCTAGTTCTCCTCATTAGAACACCCCAAATCCTCCTTCCCTCCTCCCAAACATAACACACTGTGAAGAGCAGAAAAAACCACCCATGAGAAAGTCCCCAAAATTAATAGCTTAGCATCCAAATCATGATCTTTGATCTTTAGATTACGCTGACACCAGGGAGGTCAGGTGCTCGAGGAGCCAGGAGAAGGCACTGGGCCACAGACCCTGATGGCAAGAAGCCTCCAGCGGGCATCCTAGCGGAGGGTGGGCTCCCACCCTGCCCCGCAGGACTCCTGTGGCACCGAGGCGCCTCCGCCTGCAGCTTGGAACTGGAACGGGCATAACAGCTTGTGCCCGGCTCCTGGCAAGTCATGGGAGCTGCTCCTTCAACCTTCAACAGCTGCAGCCAAAACTGTCGATGTAACACACATTTAAATACAGATTTTCTACCACACCACCTTCCACAACTCACTTTTACAGTAGCAATATTGTCCACCGAGAGCACAGCAAAGAACTTTTTCTCTCTTTTATATTTTACTAACCCTAGGCCAACAAAGAATTGCAAAGACCTGAACTCTGATCTGATAGTTCCTATCTGCCAGAGGTGCACAGAGGTTTGTTTGCTGAAAAGGAAACGCAAACCAAATGGCTGCATTGAACTGGTCTTTGAAAGCAAAACCATAGCATGAAATAGCTGAACTGGTGGTGTGTATTTGTCTTCTATTATTTTCCTGGATTTTCTCCCACCCTGGCTAAGCCTCACCATTGGGAACATCTCCTTAATATCAACAAACCCAGCTTCTAGTCACGGCTACTAACATGGTCCTTCAAGTCTAGAAACACAGTCTATTTCCCTGCTGCTTCCAGTGGGGCTGGTCTGGCAGGGCACACAGCCTCCTGCCAATTGTTTGCTGATCATTTTCACAATACTGAAGAGGTCACGAAGCATCATTTTAATCCGAGGTTGCAATCACAAGATCACCAATGTAACATTTCAGGCTAACACTCACAGTTCCCACAGGCTTGGCATAACAAAATGGAAAAAAAGATTTCATGTCTTTTTTTAATAGGCACCATTACTTCTCCACAGAGGTATCTGCTTTCTGCCTGACTCTTAGATGTGCACTTTAGGGACAAATCAAACCAAAAATCAAACGTATTTTGATTCCTATCTCAGAGCGCATTCATTTGCTTTATAGCCTTTCCCTTGCCATTCTAAATTTAAAGCCGTGTTCTCATTACTTATCATAAACTAGAGTTTTGAACTGTGAGGCAACAAACGCAAGAGCAAATGAGGCAGGGACACTTACTACAGTATGAACTAATTCGATCACCACACACTTTCAGCTACTACTATTCAACACGAAGCAGTCTGAAAAGCAAGAGGCTCTCTTGCCACACAGCAGAACACACATTCTGCTGCCGAAAAGCACGGAACACAGAGTTTTACCCTAAAACTTTACAACATATTTCCAGCTCCTTGGAAAAATTTCTTCAGAAGAGGGTTTTTGGTTAGGGTGTTTCTGGTTAAGAAATGACTTAAAGGCTTTTTTTAGTGGAATTATTCTGTTGCCCCACAAAAAGCATTAAAAAGGAACAGAGTTCAGAGAGAGATACAACTGGAAGACTTTTATCACTCTGGTTTGGAAAGAGTTTCAATTTTACCCAACCGTTTATCTCAGCACAGGGGCTGAAAGGTACAAACATTTTAATAATTACAATGCGTTAAAGTAATTTCAAAGGAAGAGTAAATCTTAAAAAAATAAAATCCTTGCATGATATGCGTCAGTTCATTGAATTAGGTCAGCCCACAAGGAGTATTAAAACAGCACTGCAAGTGCTGTCTCAAAGCGTACCCCAGCCACCCACCTCGGGACGCTTGAGAAGCGGGAGGAAGCTGGACCACCCTGCCGTCCTGCCCTCTCTCCTAGGCTGGCTAACAAAGTCCCCTGCACTTAAAGCATGTTCTCATTCTGTTCAGAAGTTAAAATACCACAGAGCAATTGCAGTATTTTGTGGGATTTAAGTATGACGCCATCCACAATTTTTCAGAATGACACAAGCTCACATGTTTCCTGGGGAGGGGAAGGAATTCCAGGACATCAACTATTTTCTGCTTAATAAGATGCCAGGATGTATGTACCAGAAGTTCCTATGCTCTTCATCAAGGATATTTCAAGTATTTTGTATACTTTTAATGAAGCTTTCAATCCAGTCCAGGTCTCAATGAAAGCGGTTCGTTTTTTTTTAATTTAAATTACTTATTGCATTTTTCACAGCTATTCTGCCTTACACCAACCTTTTTTTTCTTCCTGACTTCAGAAAGGGTTTAAGCTTTGCAGAAGACAGCAGGAACACAAACAATCTGGTAATCTATAGTGGTTATTTACACAGTAGAGCAGTAGGTGTTCAAGAGTCTCAAAACCTAATGCAACAGCTTTGTGAAAAGCGTTTTCCATTTTTTCCATGGATAGGTAATTAAATCCCATCTATTCTTCAAAACAAAACACCACCACCCCCCCAGCTCTTGATACGCTGCAGTATTTCTGCTGGGAAGATACAACAGCGTATTTTATAGCTACAGTGGTGTCTCCTCTCACTTCCAACTCCTACCCCTTCCGACTATCACACTAGAATTAAGGCACCCCCTACCATCGCGGACTTCTTTCCCTCTCACAAAGGGTAAGAAGTTGCACATGTAGGCTCAATCTGTATGCATAGCTTTTGTTAGCGTTAAAAATAAAACAAAACTGGTTGCGCAAACGTGTGTATGCTGTCAGTAAAGAGGAGCAGTATGAAAACGTGTATTACCATTTCCGTTAGTATTTCTAGACTAGAAGTCGTACTTCAACCAAGTAGACTTCTCCATATGGATCAATACTATTGCTTCTATACACAATGTAATTCTTCAAGATGCATACCTGTGAGATATAACCAGGAGGCACATGAATAGGGGGGATGGATCCATTGGGTGACATCATGGGAACCTCTGCTGGTCCTAACAGAGAGAAAGAAAGAAGATATCAGCTTTTTCAGTTTTTTAAAAAATGGTGCAATTGCTCAGAAAAGGCTAAAAATAGCTTTATTTTTTAAGTCTCCAACAGCAAAATGAGCAGCTCCACTAATTTCTGGTATATGGAAAATGCCTTGTGCCATCATTCTGAGAATAAGATCACTGTTCAACGACTTTACCATATATTCCATTGAAAAAATATTTTCATCATAAAACAGCTAAAATATAGACTTTATATTACCCACTGATCAACTTATACAGCATTAAGCAGTAACACAATATGTCCTTTAGCAGCCCACAATTCCTATATTGAAATCTGGTTAAGTTATTCTTGTCGAAGGCATGGAAGCAGAGAACAAAGCAGAAACTGTGCAGCCTGGAATTAGGCTGCTCCCAAGGAAAGCGTCCAATTGTAGCAAAAAAAAATTCACATATGTGAAAAACTATCTATCTATTTAAGAATGCACAAAGACCAAATTCATTATCTCAGCTATTCAGACTAACCTTGGAATGTGGTTATACAAGCAAGTAGCTTATGGTTTCCACTCCGAAATCCAGCCCTGAACATGCAAGTTCCATTTTGAGGCACTGAGTACAAGGATAACAAAGCCAGTGCCATAACCATCCAGCTTTTACAAACACAGCCTCACAGCTCAACGAAAGAGTCCAGATGAAATGCAAGTAGTTCGCTTGATTGCTCATTGACTCAGCCATTAACTGGGAACATCACACAGAGCAGTCGGTAAAATGAACCCCCCAAATGTCAGACAGATGTTTGCATGTTTGCAGTGAGAGTTTATACTACTTAATTTCATTGCTTCCTTAATACACATTAAAATGTTTACACTAACCTGGTAGTTAGCCCAAAAACAGTCAGGGCCAAACTCTTGAGAAGAGCTCAGAGAGAACTTGTTGTTGCAAACTGAATTTTAGCTTTGGCTAACAATACAGGAGATAACTTCATAACCTCCTCTGATGGAGAAGCCATCAAACGCCACCAAACTGTATCACATTCTAGGTAAGGAAGCTAAACACTAGAACAGATGAAGGACTTCAGGCACAGATGGGATGTAATGGCCCTCAGGAGCGATTTCTCCCTAAGTTTAGGCAAATCTAACAAAATCCTGAACAACCTAGCAAGCCACAGTCTAATAAAAGCAAAAGCAGTCCACATTAAATTATCAGAAAGATATTCCCTATCCATCTACGTTTTTATACTCCTCAGGCTGCTTATTGTACAATAAGCAGGATTTCCCAACCTCTCAAAACCCAAGTTACACACAGGAATCCATCCCAGTTATTTATATCTCCTCTGATCACGGCTCATTTTCTCTAACCTGTTATTTATAATCTAATCAGCACATATGGTTTTTACCAGTCACGTCTAGATCTGAAATAGGATAATTTATCATCAAGTACATTAAGCACATGGAAACTCCAAGGTTTAAACTAAAAGAAGTCATTTTCGGCATGTGGTTCTGCTGCTCTTCAAACTTGCCTATACTTAGCTATGTAGGGAACTTGACCTATACTACAACCCCAACAAGAAAAGAAAAAAGTCATTATTACTACTTCTTATTATTCAGCCCATGAGTCCCCTGCCACCTTACTCTATAGTCAACAATCCTTGTGTGAAAGGGAAAAATAAAATATCAGCATGAGCAGTAAGCGATTACTGGGGGGAGCTGTCATCTAAATGGTTCTATTCAAACCCATCAAAAATATGAAGTGACAGTTCGTTCGGAAGGAACTTCACAGAAATATTGAGTAAATGTGTTTTCCCTATCAAAATATCTGCAAATTTCTTTTGAGGAATACGGGTTTTTTTATTTCTCTCAGAAACTACTTTGGTCTATATACGCTGCCAAGTTTCACTCCACAGTAAGTTGGACATGTATCTATACGTAACAGCCAATACTGGTAAACACAATGACACTGTTTTGGGGGATTCAGTCCACACCGGATTATCAAGTGCTGTTTGGTTCTTCAGAATGAAACATGCCTGAGATTAGGTAAAATTAATATTCACATTGTTATGCAACTCGTGCCTTGTCAGTGATTTCTCAAACCTGAAAAACTGCAAGAAGAAAGTCATTATAAAATCAAAAATCCCCAGTTCACCATTCAAGTATACAACAGCGTAAGCGTTGCATGTAAACGTTGCTTAATAAAGCTTTAATGCTTAATTTGTTTCAGTCCCCCACCAAAATGCTATCTACTTACAGTTGTATTGGCCCGAGCCAGTCCTTCCCATAAGACTGGTACTCTGATTTGGAAATAAATTAAAAAATTAAACAGTTTTGGAGTTTCTGTGTATGGACCAGATAGTCATTATACAACAAGGGAGAAACACTTTGCTCGCATGCCTCACATCTGTCCTTCCAAACCTTGTGCCAATTGCTCATATGGAGTAGCGATCTACTTGCAGGAAGAAATCGAACTCCCACACTGATACTGTTGACTGTAACACTTCCATTCCCATAAAAAAAAAAATAAATAATATTGTGTTTTATCATCAAAACGTGCACCATGCAAGATGATTCTTGACTTTGCGTATGACCCACAAACTGTTAAAGTCATTTGGATAACAGGTTTTAAAAGAATGACAGCCTAATGATTTGCAGTTAGATTTTGTTTCCAGTGCTTTGATTTCAAGGCTAGCCAAATGACTTTAGCATACATTATTTCATCTCTGTCATCAACGATATCAAAACAACTTCAAGCTCCAGCAACTGAAATACAGGCCCCATCTCTACAGCACGATGAGCCCCAGGAATTATTAAAGACTTGTTATTGCAAGGAAACCATTCCCCAATTAAAAACAACGGTATGGTTTTGTTTTAGTGGGGGTGGGGTTTGCGGCATGGTGAGGGTTTTTTGTTAAGTATTTTTTAACTGTTAAAAAGCAGACAATTAGTGAAGGATGCTCCTCAGTCGCTTTGTATCCACAGGATGGATACAAGTAATATGTCCTCTAGGGAATTAGAACTTTGCAAGTTTTAATTGAAGCTCATCTTTCCATGCTAAATTTAATAGAACTGAGAAAAAATCCTATATCCCGTTTCTATTTCCATCCACTCTAACACGGATGCTATACACTGAAACGAGCTAATTTTAACACTTTTCGAACCTGTTGACAAACTGAGGCTGTCTCCCAAGTTCATAATGAAACCGAGCCAGAGGAGCTTTGGCCATCTCTGCTGACAAAGCAAGAGGCCAAATCCCACCCCGAGCTCCTTGGCTGTAACCAGAGCGCATCCATCGGCTGCTGGGGACACCCCAAAGCACCGGGGCTGGCTCCGTGCAACACGCCGGGGCAAGGGGATTATTCCCCTTCCTCTGACACAGGGGGAGAAGCAGAGGAGCCACCAGGCTGAAGGCACCGAATGAAGTCCAGCCAGCCAGGCAGGTGACAGACCACACTTGTCCCTAGCTGCAAGAGCACAAAGCTTTCATATTTCTAACATGTGAACAATTAAGAAACAGTAAAAGAAGCAACTCAGCCTCATACTGCGGCAGAGCTAA
Source organism: Falco biarmicus (assembly GCF_023638135.1). NCBI lineage: Eukaryota > Metazoa > Chordata > Aves > Falconiformes > Falconidae > Falco > Falco biarmicus. Next base: position 6,589,287 of record NC_079300.1, on the reverse strand, counting down.
TTAACAGCTTGACAGCCCAGGAAGAGCCTGTCCTCTTCCAAGCCACATGCTCCCTCTTTTGTGCTGCCCTGTTACTCCTCCCATGGCATGGAAACTAATTATTTTGACCGTTTTAGATGACCAAAGGGGTTTTTATAAATCTATTGCCTTTTTAAAAAAACACCTGCACATGCAGTCTAACAAAAGTGACAACAATTAATCTATTCCTTCTCTTATCACGGTTTATTGTGTGAAGTAGCAGATCAAAGCAACTCTCCCTTCCGTCTCCGTCTCCCACTTCCCCTGCCAAGAGGATGCTTCTGTCACCGAGAGATTGTCAGTTCTCTTGGCCGTTTTTATTCCTTCAGGAATAATGTAACAATCTACTAGAGAGACTTCAGTCCCAAGGTTTTCAAGGCTAATTATAGCCTTGGTTGCAATCCATGGCACTTTCAAAATTCTTATATAAAGCCGGTTTTGGAGTAAGTATGGTTTTTTTTCTTGTTCCTGAGTGACCTTTTACACATGCATTAAAGATCGCTTTAGCTTAATTAGGTTTTCTTCCTTAAATTATAGAAACCAAAATCTAGTGTTTCAGTTCCTCCAGCTGTAGCAATGCACCTTTCCTATTTCCTTCTTCCTGCATCGCATTTTAAGTCAAACAAGCAGTTTCACTACACTATTTTCCTCTCCTCAGTGCTTACAGAACATGGCTTTTCTCTCTTTATGACTAAATTATGTCCACCGTAGAATATTTTTCAGACCCAGCTCCAGCACACGGGCACAAGTTTTACCCCGTGTTTCTACTGACCGTTTTGCACAGCTACTTGCTAAGAGCGAACCCTACCAGGCTTCGTTACGAAGTTCCCATTCTGCGATCAGTTACAGAAAACTCTGCAGTTCAAGAATTTCTCAGCCCTGTTTCTAGTAAACACGTACTGACTTACCGTTTCACACCGCAGTACCTGCGTTAGCACAAAACAACATGAAATGTAGTGATTTGGGTACTTTTACTTTGGAATTTAAGAATCCTGTACATTTTAATAACAAGAACCTACTGTATTAGCAAAGTAGAAAATGAAATCCAGCCAGGTAAATGCACTGTATTTTATAAAGCTTAACAGTTGTAAGTAATCCATGAAAAAATATTATGCTTCCCTCTGATTCAGAACAAAACTGGTATCACATCTTTCACACAGGGTGCTTCTCAGGAAGCGAAACTATGGAGCAAGAGGTGTGACCAAACGAAAGATAATTAAAGGGCAAATTGGCCTGCCTTGCTAAAACAAATGACCCAGGTCTAGCTGACCTTGGCCAGGACCCAAGGGTTTGCATTTTCACATGGATGAGCAGCTGTTCCGGAGCAATTTCCTCAATGAAAACAGCACAAACAGGCTCCCCGTTGCTGTCAGGCACACGTGTCTTCTCCCTCCACTTGGTTGTTCTCAAAGCACCTTATGGACCAAACCAGGTGATGACAAGGAAAACACAAACAAACAAACAAGGCACCCTGGATCCTTCCATTCATCTTCTTTCCTTCGCAGCAGAGAGAAGTTTTTTTCCTAGCCTTTCAGCCACAGCCTAAACCTGCTTGTTCGCACAAGCTAACACGAGTGTGTCAGACCACTTCATACAAACCTTTAAAGCGGGATATGAAGAGCTTTCACACACAAACATGACCACGGTTTTGAGATGCAATCTCTCCTAGAAAAGAGCTCATTCAGATGTTAACTCTGCTCTCCTACGGTAAAAGGCAGAGGAAGAGTCAACTCCCAGGTGTCTACTTAAGTCACTAGGACACAGGGTGTTAAATTTGCTGCTGATCAAGATTTGAATACTTTGTCCTTGGATGAGTATACATTTGTAGATTAAAGCAACTCCACACCAGGAAGAAAAGAAGGAGTAACTTTTACAGTATTAAGTGCTTGAGGGGGTAAAACGATAGCTTTGAAAAATACCTTTGGAGAGGTCTGAAATGTCAAAAAAAAAATCCCACCTAATGCTGCACTCAACCTGCCACAGGTGGGGTTGTGAAAGGTGAAAAAAATAACATGATCAATACAGCTTATCAAGGCATAGGTTAATGAAAGCATCCAGCACTCGGCCATCCCCATGGCACCAGCTCATGCCTGAAGGCAGCAGCACATAGAGCGCTTTATACTGCTTATCCATACATACCTGTCAGTATTTTTAAGGCAACCTTACCTGCACATAAGGATGTGAATAAAAGGATGCCTACCACGTGTCCATTCACGTTGTCTGGCACCTCAACTGTTTATTTTCTATTCAGATCACAATTTACTAGTAGGAAGTAATTCCTTCACCTTATAAAGAGTACTACAAAAACATTACCAAAACCCTCAACTTTAATAGAACTTGCTCCATGGATTTCAAATGATCTTGGCCCCCACAACAAACAGCCACTTAAATGCAAATGAAACATTAAAAAAAACCCAACAAACTATCAGCTTGAAGTCTCCTGTACCCACATGGCTTAACCACTGAACACCGTTACCTCAATCTGTACCTGCAAACACAGTGTTTGAAAGTGGAGATTGAAACACTTTCGATGTAGGTAACACGTGCCGCTAAACTTTGCAATTTCTACGACCACTTTAGGTTTTTTTCAATATCCTTTCTAAATCCTGTCACTACATTAGAAGAGGTTACAAATTATAACAGTCCTTTACCCACCCCCACCCCCATTATCAAATTTTATTTGTCGCAAATATAATTGAAAATGAAACATAAAATAATTAAGGTTAAAAAATGCATTTGTGTCTTGGAGTTTCAGTGCATTATCACCCCCAACATTAAACTGCAAATCATGTACACCTGGTTTACACGGTCAGTACTCGGCCCTTACAGCCACAGGCCCTACGACGTACCCAGTTTGGAGACTGGTTTGACTGATGTTTGCAGCATGTGCAGACAAACCAACTCACCCAAACATCAAAGTACTCAGAAGCTCAAGCCAAGCACATCAAGCAGGCAGCTCCCGGAGCATTCTGTGGCTTATTTAAATGACAGCACCCTTGCTGTTTACATCGGAGACTCTTGAAAACAGCTTATTTTACCTGTGTTTGCTGTTTGACCTGCTACACACTGCGAGGGGCTCAAGTACCTTCCATTTGGACTTAACAGCACTCTACGCTTTTATGTAAGAACCAAGAGATTCCTACTCAGCAGCATGCTATTTTGCAGTGCGTGTCTCCCAGATGTTGTGTCCTGGTTCAGGGCATATTCTAGGAATAATAAAGTCACCCACACACACAGGAAATTAACTCAAATACATCAGTCGCACCGAACGTGCCCTCTCCAAAGCTATCGCAATGCTACAGATGGTTACACAGCAGCAGTATTCCATCTGAATTTGAGGAGGAAGCTAGGTTAAATTCTCATTTTTATCTCCCACGGACCTATGAATTCACAAATCTCCAAGTGTCAAACATTTGATGTCTCAAAGGCTAAGCGCACGGCGTTTTGAGATAGGTATCCTGAGATACACAGTTTGAGATGGGCATCCTCCCACTCCTCACCTGCGAGAGCTCACACGCCGTCCTGCACCTTGGTTTTGGAGTCACCACTCCTCACTGATTTACCAAGCGGAGACAGCCTGGGCAAGGCCATGGGCACATCGCCCCTCGCGCAGGGCAGCCTCTCCTGCCGCGGGGCTGGGAGGGCAGCAGGGGCCGCCTGGGGACACAGACCCCATCCCGCCGCGCAGGGCCAGCCTACGCCACTGACAGCGCCGCTAACGGTCTGCAGCGGTGATTAAGCTTACACATCAGGAGCAAGTCTGACAACACAAAGCTCACTGAAGCCTTTAGAAAAGGTTAGACGAGTCTACTTGCTCAGCCACAGAGAAAGGGGATGGACAGGATGGGCTCTTCAGGTCTCTTGTTCTTCTGCATCCCCAAGTGGGTTTTGTTTCTTTTTTGAACTACACCCATCTATCCCTCTAGAGTTTCAATTTTATGGGCAAGATTTTGGAGCAGAACACTTTTTTTGTTGTTGTTTTGAACAGAAGCGGAGTATTTTCGTGCCCCAATCCGAACAAACAAGTTGGATTCTTTTGCTAAAATAAACCTTTTCTGATGGTTGGCTCATCAGCCGCTACTGCAAAAACACTTGCAAGGAGTATGTTGCAATACTTCAAGCATTGAAAATAAGAATACTCCCATGGCAATTCACCAGATGGGCTACAGATTGTAAATCATACATGTCTAGACTAAAACACAAGAGACAAACATCTGTCTAAAATCAGTTGACTTGAATGGCAAATACTGTTAAATAAATTAGGACTACTTTGGAAACAAAGAGAACAACCAACTACATTGAAAACATCTGAAATTAATCCATTAACACACAAGCCACAACACAATAACCTGAAACTGGAGAGACATCCATTTCATCATGAATATTAACCCAAGATGACACCCTGACATCTGAAGCAGGAGCACAAAAGCATTTCTGTGACCCAGCACCATGTTACCCGCAAGGACTCATGAATCCATCCCCAGAACATCTGGCTGGAGCAGGGTTGTTATTCTCCTCGCTTCACAAGTGAAACTGTGGGACAAAAGACACGAAGCGCCTGATGCAGAGTCACACAGGAAGCATGTGGGAACATCACTGGACACAAACCCAGAACAGGGCTTGGGTCGTAAAACGATACTTATGCCTGAATAAAACTTCAGACTGCTGAAGAAAGGTAGGGTACTGCATAGAAAAACTCTGGTTTGAAAAAAAGTAAGTCTTCCTCCCATCTACTAACTTTTCTTTCCTTTGGTAACCCTTTGTTTTGTGACAGAAATATGCCAGAAAGTCCATGGATGAACAGAGGGAACAGCACTACCAAGAAAGGTGAGACAGAAGAGATGCTGCACAGAAAACTGCAGCCCGCCCTTTGCAGGAGTCTCCAAGAGGAAAAAAAGGAGACTATAAAGCTGAACTCGGGAATGGGAGAAACTCAGATAACTATTACCAACCCATGCAAACGCCGGGAGATCTCTGTCAGCATCAGGCTTCATTTTTGAATCAAAAAATCTCATGTATCAAGTTTTTACACCACTAAAGGTTTGAAAAGCAACAGAAGGATTAGCATCCTCCAGCTGAGCTCCCACCAGACCTATAACCATTGCACTAACTTTTAACCAGAACTCAGTTTTAGGGGAAACAGATGTCACAAAATGAGAATTTATTTTTTTTCCACCAGTTATTAACAGCATTATCATTTATACAGAATGGGACACTATTTGCCTGATAACAATAGAGGTTATTTGTTTGTAGAAAGACAAAAAACAAGCCACAAAAACATCGTAAGGATGGAAGTTCAACTACAGACATGATTTTGCCTTTGCAGTTTCGAGACAGCTCTTTAACACATTCTAGTGATGTAAATCCTTTTTGGGGAGTGTGTGTTATGTGCTAGCTTTCTGGCAATTTTCTAAAATGGCATTCACTTGCAAAAAGTTTTGTTCTCTGCAACGGATTTATACAAATGATTAACAATCGGCTTTGAGTACAACTTCCATTAAAGGTACTGATAATTATACAACACCACTTTTCTGCCGCAGTAAAAGAAAAAGCTCCAATTATGAATAATATAATTATTGCATTCCCATGGCAACAACACAAGGACCGTACAATCAGCAACAGACCCAAAACCTAGCCAACAATAAAGTTTCACAGTACATTCTCTTCTGCCTGGCCCAAAGGAGGCAGCAATTAGGTGATGGCTATTCTTTACTTGTCCACCCACAGTGACAAATATCATCCAGGCACCAAAAAATAAAGCTAACTTTCAATCCTGCCACCTGCCTGGAACTGACACTGTGCCATCAACCGTCATCACAGGGGCTGATGAGTTCTGCTCGTGACATGTTTGCATCCCAGACTTCAGTGAATCGTCTCGTTCTCTATTTGAATGTGCTCATCAAAAACATAGCAATTAATACCCACCTGCCACAAACAAGCACTCTACCATGTGGGGCTGGGGAGGGAAGAAGAATCATCAGCACCATCGGTACTCAGGTACAGGTGGGGATATTTTGTGAGGCTGATGGAAATCTGTCACCTCCCTGGAGTAGAAGCACATTCTTAATTCTTCTTCTTCTTATATATATAAAACAACATACGTATTTTAGATATACTTTTATATAATATATACATTTATATATATGTTTATATACATTCAGTAAGTATTAAAAGCACATGTCAAAATATTTAATACTGTCTGTCCCTCTGTTGAGAGTTTTACTACAGTATTGCACTTCCACCCAAATAACTTGGGGAAAAAAAAAAAAAAAAAAGACAGACACAAGCTAAACTTTTAAATGTGTCAATGAGTGCAGTGCCCAGAGATGCCCTTGGTGAGCCCAGGGGTTTCCCATAAAGAATTAAAAAAAAAAAAACAAACCAGAAGCTGCATCTTAAGTAAAGAAGCCTCAACCAGAACATTGCTTTCTGGATCAGTGAGTGCAGCAGACAAATAATTTATTTCCCTGAAACAGAGAGCTGCCAGAGCACATCTCCCCCCTCCCCAGAGAAGGCCAGCTCTGCCTGAGCCTCTCCTGACTCCTGCTGCTTCTTCAGCATCTCCAGCGACTCCAAAGCTCCACAAAGTCCCCAGCTAGTGTTCTCCATCGCCTACCTGCCTTTGCATTGGAAACGTGTCCAACTTTATTTTCTTTCCTTAAAAATTTCTGCTTGTTCTTTCTCCACCCATGGCAGCGGGCAGAGGAGCCTTCTATTTTCTTTCCAACAATCTTTTACAAAAGCCCCCAACCCATCCCCCTTCCCTTTGCCCTGTATCTCCCTTGAGCCTGCACTTCCATCGGTCAAACAACACCTGTTTTTTCAAGGTTTTCTCTTCACTCACATTTACAGACCCCTGATTCTCCCAACGAGACACAAAAAGCTGCTTACATTGACTTTGGTTCCTCCTCACCTCTTCTGCTCCAGCAGACTCCTCTGGTAGGTCTCAGCTCAGCTGTGGCTGTTCCAGAGAAGGCACTAACTTGTTTTTTCACAGCCTGCTTTCATTTATGAGCACTAAAGGTGAGGAGGAAGGCTGTGACTCACCAGGTTATGTCTGAAGCGCCCCATCGCCCACCCCTTGCTTTCTCTTTGTTTCTCATGTTTCTAAGCCGAGCCACTGCACGGAGCACGTCAGCGGAGTTCTGTCCTAAAACATGCCTTTTGGCTAACGACAGCATTACATCCCTCAAAAAATAAACCATAAATTCTTATTTTCCTGTGTCCTCAGGTAAAAAATCCTATCACACAGCATGACATAGAGGGCAGAATTAGCCTCTTCTCTTTCCTTATAAATTAACTGCTGATAAGAAGCAAATATTGCGTAATTAACTAAATTCTTCCAATTACTAAAGTAACACTCCTAATTTAAAAAGAAGGGATCTAGGACAGTTTCTCCATAGCACATCTGAAATATTCTGCTTTTTCAAATGCAATAAAGGGAGTTTCTTGTTGGCTATAGCAACTGTGACTTTAATTTACTATCCAAAACATTAATCATGCCGTTTGATAGAGATTAAAATCCGCTACCCTCCAGGGACTATGCATTTCAACTGGTCATCACTCTTCAGGTACTTATTGCCGAGGAGTTTTTAGGGGAACGTACAGCTTGGTATCACACAGGGGTTATTAGAAAGTTTTCCAACATAGGAGCAAAAAGTTATCCTTTCAGTGGCTTCCAGTCCTCACCGTGTCCATCCCAGCAGAGGAAGAAGAGCCCTGCCTCGCAGGGGACCAGGCTGCTGCGGTGCCTCTGCTCAGGAGGCTTCATGGGGCGGCTGCGTTTGAATAATCCCATCGCCGGGGCCCTTCCCAGGCTAAGAAGGCTCCCAGAGGGAATACCCCGCACAGCGGAACCCACCGCAACAACCCTGCCCACAGGGGCTGGAATTTGCAGAAAGCGAGCGGGGTGCAGGGAGAAGGGGGTTAGCCACTTTGCAACTATTCAAGAAACGCACTTCATTTCCTCCTAACAACCTTAGGTTGAAAAACTATCTTCCAAATTATTTTAATTTCTTGCTACCTCAACTCTGTTGTTGGGATCTAACATCTCAGTAAAGTCAAGAGTCCAAACCCAGTATGACAGCATTTCTCCTTAGGAAGCAAGGGAAGGGAGGGGAAGTGGCAGGAACTAAAAAAAAAGAGATGTAGTGCAATATTTAAAAATACAATCTTCAAAAGGTAAAATTCTGAGGCATAACTTTGGTCCCTGTGGCTGCAGGAGTGCATGTGCTAACAAGGGCATGGACTGTGTGCGCCCTGACAGAAACGGGGAGCACAGCAGCCTTGACTTATTCCAACTGATGAAAACAGAACGTCTCATCACCCACCTTGTTTCATTTAAGTTAATTTTGAGCATTAAAAAAAAAACCCGAAAATAACCTTTCCCAACATTTCTGGACCTAAAAAACTATCAAATGTTCATATTGTAAGGTAGAAACCATCATTTCTGTTCAAAATCTCCCATGTTTGACTTGTATTTCTATGCCACAAAACCTGCACACACATACAAGTGTGCAACTCTTACGTTGCACCCAAAACCAAAGCGCTTCTCTGTCAAATCAAGGAAGAAATCCACGGGCATATTCTTCCTTTTCTTTCTCCTCGCTTCCACTCAAGCCATCCCTGGCAAGCTCCTCTGGCTTAGTGAAAAGATAAAAGGATGCCAAGTGAAAACCAATAAAATGCACCTGGCCATCAGGTCTACACCACATACACTGCCCTAACACCTGCCCCAGTGCGGTCCAGCCTCCAGCTCAGCCCCCGGGACTCACACACAGTCGGGTTGATGCTGCCTTAGGTAGAGCCCACAGCACAGCGTGCTCCTCCACCCAAATGCCCTCCCCATCCCTTCCGCTGCTCCAAACCACACTGCTCCTGAGGTCAAGCAGCAAGCAGCATCTTTTTTTATTTCTAAATCATTCCAGTGACCCCATCAATCAGGGAGCACTGCCGACAGCAGCAGTGGCGATGATGGGACAGAAATACCTGGAGTCGGCACTGCTGCACATCCAACAGTATTTGTCTGACAGCGAGCAAAACAACTCACTGGGTCATACGAGTTTGTGCATTACCCCTCCCAGCACGCAATTTTTTTAAAAAATAATAATAATGAAAACAATTTGTCCTGGTGACTCAGAATCTCCACCGCTTGAAGAAAGCCCTGCTTCTGTAACACTGCATCACTCTGGCTTCAGATCTATTCTCTTGGGTCTCAGGCTCGTGACTCAACCGTTTTCCCCTGTATTTGCTCATGCAGTTACCCATCGGGGAGTTATTGAAATTCACAGGGTCCGGCTAAAAAGCAAATAATCTAGAGAAATTAACATCACTGGAGAATATATATAAAAATAATTAACACTTATTTTCTTCAGAAGCCTACAGAAATCACAATTCATCAGCCTTTCTGGTTAAAGACTGCACTGTTTACTTACCACAAGCCTTTCTAATGCTGAGATTGCAACAATGTTCAGCAATTGTTTTGGAAACACCAGGAGAAAACATCCTGGAGAAACACACCTCACACCGCAGCTACTCTATTTGCTGGGAGTGTTCAAGAAGTTAGTTTCATTATGTTAAACTCAGAGCAGTTCTACTCAACTTCTATCTCACTTCTAAGACCGCTGCTTTTATTTCAGACCTAGAAATGTGTTTCTGTCCCAGAAAGATGATGCATTCAGGAAAAAATACTTCATGCCACAGACATGTCTTTCTTCGATAAGCTTGTCTTTATCTGCAGCATCCCTGAAGGCCTAATGCAGTAATATTTTTTTTTCAAAAGCAAAGAATTAAGAGTCTTAACCATGAGCTTCTCACCTCCTTTCCTTTCTGCTGAAAAACCAGGCAGCCACTGAAGTTTGCATTGCATGCTCTGTATCACACACCCGGACTCTGAATTTTTTGTCCAGGTTACCCCAGCCTTGGAAGGCAAGTTAGCCTTTGACTTGTCAGCAACAAAACCGTCAGCCAGTATTTTTAGTCAGAGAAACTGACTATGTGACACGAACTGTTTTATGTTGAACCTCTGACACAAGCTAGCGGAACAGCCTAGCACAACAGAATTGCACTTACCTCATTTATTTGCCAGGAGAAAGTTTAGCATCAAAAATTACATCTTGCACATAGCAGCATTGAAGGACCTCTAAACCCTACCGTACGTTACCTTGTAAGCTGTAATACCCACTTTTATAGGAGAGCACAATGACGAAAAGAAACTATCAGATACTGCCACATCAACCGCAAGAAAAAGAACCAGGAAAATAAATAAATTGTAGTGATGCTCAGCGCTCTATCCACTAAATCATTCTCCCTTGACACCTAAGATTCAATAAGCCTTACGACAATCCAGAGCCATGACAAAAGAAAACAACTTAAAGAATTCTCTGAAAAATGTGGTTTGTCACTTTGCATTTTGCCCTGCATCTGAGTTACATTAAATCAATATAGTTTTCATTAGGGAAGTTACCTTTTCTATACAAACTTTGCTGTGTCAGCATAATAGAAATATTGTTCCACACCATATGTTTTAAGGATTTACCTGCTTTCTCTCTCTCATTTCTGTATGGTTGTGCACAGATGTACACATACTTATATACACTTTACGCTGGCATACATGAGATAAATAACGCTGAAAAATTAAGAACAGTGAAATTTCAACCTATAAATTTATAGTCATGAAAGATTTTCATCTGTCCCGTGTGATAAATACTCTAGCCATACCTAGGCAAAATTCCGGAGGACACAAAATACCCTACAATGTCCCATTTAGAGCAACATTGACAGTGATCAGATGCACAGCAAAATTTTCACTTTTCTAACGCTCACCCACAACAAAGGCTATCACTACGCCAAATCAGTAAGAGTTTCGAGCAAGTTGAAAGTTTTCCAACAAAGGTCTTCCTATAGAAAACAGAAGTTTGCCAGAATCAAAGCATTTGACAGGAAGACTCTGATGACACTGATGAGAACTAGGCAGGTTTTCAAGCAACACTCACCACCCCCCACGCCAGCTCTCCCACCGGCTACCAGGACTTTAAAAAGACCTGACAAGTTAAAGATGCTTTCCAAGATCCCCTCGCACCCACTACAAAGAACGTGTGTGGCCAACTGATAGGAACTAGTTGCCTTCTGGAGGTTAGCCTGGGCTGCACTGGGCTGGCTAGAGTCCTCTGAAGGGAAAAAAATAATACTACATTCTGAAATGGCAAATGAGAAACCCACGATTTTGCACAACATGTGGTATTACCATCTGTATAGCTGGCACCACTGCTACGCAAGGCAGAAGCCACAGCTGGAGCCCACAAGTCTGGTTCTTTCAGTATTAGCTGGTGGTACAGGATATATAGGAGTAATTCATAAATTTGCATGCTCAAGTTTCAAGCTTAGCCCATTTTACCGTCAAAGGCCAGGTCCAAATGAGATTTTGGTAGGATGTGGCCATAACGGAACACTCCCGTATAGGTTACGCTGCTTTAAAATTGGGCTTCTGATTAGCAAAACATATATGATAAAAGATAAGGGATCATCTGGTGAAAATTGCTACTGGAATTTAACTTTTCCAGCTTTAATATAAATAGAAGCTTCTTAACATCATGCACTTACAGATATTTTATACCCCAATATACCACGCTGAATCCATTAACCAGGGCCGTTTACAGGTATTTTATAGAACCGTGCACCACAGCGGGGTATTACATCAGCATCTTATCGTATAATAAGCTACACTAACCTCTGAATGAATTAACTTCGACATACAATTTATAATATACTGTGAAGAGCCTATAAACACTCAGAAGCGGTTAATTTTTTCTTTTAAGTTTTCTCGCTATAAATGATTGACTACAGTTTATGTCAATACCACCCAGAGAATGAGCTGTCACTATAGAAACAGCGACAGCAGTGAAGTCCTTCCTCCCTCCCCGGCACACAAAAGTCAAGGAACAAACACATTCTTGTTATTTCTTCGACAGTGTGTGCACACTGTGAAATCCTGGGCAAAACTCAGCAAGTTCAGCATTTTTCCCTTGGTTTTAAAATGCATTTTTCATTTCCAGGAACTTGTGCTCTTCACATCAGCTTTTCCTTCCATGGAAAAAGCTCTCTAAGTTTGGAGTTGCAAAATTGCTTCTGAAGCATTCTGAAAACAAAAATAGATGAGCAGGGCACTTAAAGGAATTATAATCCATGTTTATTTAATTTAGATATAAATATAGTTAGGGAATGGCAGAATGCTTCTTGGGGGAGGGAAGGGAACAAGGGTAAAATTTTACTTGGGCCTCAAATTACCGTACTACACATTTCAGTTTTCAGATCCGCTCACCAAAATCCTATCAAGTTATCTATACTACGCAACCGAGTATCAGATGCAGAGAGTTAAGCTTGTATAAAATCCTTTAACATCAGAGGAGCTTGCACAGGTAATAGAGCAGTTAATGCAAACGCTGTTGTAGAATCAGGTATTACTATGGTAATTTTCCAATACAAAAGTACGTTTACAAACTACAACTGAAGGCTTAGAAGACGAAAATAATTATTTCACAGGCACTACTTTAGTCTCTTCAAAAAGAGTTATGATGAACTTGATTATTTTGAAACCAATGTTTGCTGTCATTAACTGAATCGTATGTTAAAAATGTACATTTACAAGAAGTAGATACAGCAACATTGTGTTGTGAAAAAAGTTTAATGCTAAAAATATAGCAACAAATGCTAAAAATCCCATTCCTTCTTTTTAACTTCCTTCCCTTTCTGAACCCCTGCATTATGGCAACACTCTCATATGGTCGCTAAAGGTTTTTTGACATTGCAGAAGGCTGAAAGGAATATTTCTCTCTCTCTCTCGCATTCAGAAAGCCTGAGCACAAGAGGAGCTATTCAAGCTGTGATGGAGTGCCTCACAGAGACTGCAATATGTTCCCAGTTGGCAAGCAGAGATCTGTTTGGACAGTGAGCCCAGCCATCCCCTCCGCAAACACCAGCATTCCTGTGACTGCGGCAAGGAGCGCTGCTGGCCCTTGTCGAGGGCTCTTGCAACCCATCAGGTTGGGGCTCCAGAACAAACACCTCTTTGTGCCATGCCTGCAGTTCAGTAGGCTTTACAAAAAAAAAAAAAAGCGCTGTCTCCCTCCACTCAGCATTAGGTTTGAGTCCAAAAAAATATTCAAAAGTTGAAAACCAGGAAGGAAATACCATGGAATTATATTTAAGTGTATCTCTAGTAGCTTAAACTTTTGGACAATATTACAAATCTGTCTTTGGATACTTATCTGGTTCCTAACGCTATGGATTTTTGGAAGTTTCTAAAGCAACAAACAAAAATCACCAAGTGACAAACAGACTGGAAAGTACTGGTATTGCTGCAAGTTAGCAGTGGATATTAAAAACTAAAATACCACCCTCAGCCAAAGCATCAGCAAGCTGCAGCTTTCACACAGCATCACTAGCCCCTGGTGGGAGCCTTCCCCAGACCCGCAAATGTATGCGGAGCTTCTGCCTGGCCGGGTCACATCTGCTTTGCAGCCGAGCACGGGGGGATTCACACCCCCCGCCAGCCCCTGCCCGCGGGGATTCGGCGTGCCCACCCTGGCAGGGGTGACGGCACCGGGACTGCGCCCTCACACCGGCGCGCCCCTCCCTTCCCTCCACCTCTGCATCCCAACACCTCTGCATCCCAACCCGTGGTCGTAACATCAGCTCCGGCCACAGGGAGCCGAGAAGCCTCTCTAATACGAAGAGGCTGACACACGGCACCAGGCCTCCAAGCAAGTAATCAGCTTTCTCTGCCCGACACGTGCTCCATCTTAACTATTGCTATTTTGCACTTGTGGAATTCATTAGCACAACCTTAACAGAGAGACCTGCAACTTCTACATACTTCATCAAACATCCTCCTTCAGACAGACTCATCTAGTGGCAGATTCAGCAAGAGAAAGAAAACAAAACCACAGAAGTACACGAGAAAAGCACTATTTGAACCGACCAGGTTATGCTGCAAAGTCCCAGTCCTCGCTTCACCTTTCTCCCATCTCCTGTCCGAGGCTGATGCTCATCCCCAGTGCTTTTAGTATCTCAGCCAGAGGTGGGTTTTTTGGATTTGTGGTTTGTCTGTCTGTATTGGAGGAGGGGAGAAGTGCAGATGTTAAAATGAGGGAAGGATTTCTACTGTGATATACTCCCAGATTAAGAACCAGGCTTGACACAGCTATGTTTGGTCCTATGGCCAGCATCACGTGGTATCAGATTAACCAATAACATCCTTTGAAATCTCTGAGTTTATGAATCTCTATGTTTCCTCCTCCATTCTACCTGGGCAGCATTAAATCAGACCTCTGCTCCTGCCTCCTGGTCATACCATGGCTTCCATCAGCCACGAGCAGCAAAGTCCACTGGCCTTCCACAGCCTTCCACCAGAGCACATACAATCTTCAGAGAATTGAGCTGTCAAAAGGACAAACCCCTGCAGCTCAGGAACATTTAACATTTTGCCCACTCCCACCTTGCCTGGGTTGAGCGAGATACAGCCCCACTGCAAGTGTGATGGGAGAAGGGACTGCAAGGGCCTGAAGAGGGAACAAGGACCTGAAGAGGGGATGGAGACAGTGCTCCACAAGGGAGGAGGAGGAGAGGCTGGAAACGGGAAACCAAGACCCAGCAGAAGCAGAGAGGACTCAAAGGCACACACATACAGTTTGGGGCACTTTCTATTGAACTCCGTGACACATTCAATGAAGAAGGGTAATTCCTTCTCTGAGGCTTCCAAAGGCACCAGGCAGAGTAAGGAGGAGCAGGAGGAAAAGGGTAAATGGGAACCCTGAAACTCACAGAGTTTTTTCACTTGCCTCGCAGTTTCCAAGGTTGCTCACTGGCAGCCCCGCATCTCTCAGGCACAGCCCGTTACCCCTCAGCAGAGCTTCATAAACATTAGGAGAGCATGTATGTATGGAAAAAGTCTGTATTTACATTGCAATAACACACCACTCACCGTAAGCCTACAAATGAAGCCCAACCAAAGGGCTCTCTAAAAGAGGGGGGACGGGGATCTCTCTATAATTAAAGTGCAACAGAACTATACCACAGAAACTCTGGGACATTATTCAAACCATCCACACGAATAAACTATCCCACTTTTGCCAAGTTTTGTTCAAGCTGACTTCAGCTTTCTGCTTAAACAAACCTCAGGCAATACTGACATCACTTGTAGCAGAGGCAGCATTTTATTTAAGCTTGAAATCTGAGGGTGTTGGGTAGATTACCAAATAAAGAGTCGATTTTTCATCTAAAGAATCTCAAATGACCTGACTTCAAAGGCTGGATTTAGACTTACTAAGCCAGCAGAAAACAAACATCTTTAATCTCCATACTGACATTAAAGTCAAACAGAAAATAACTCTGGGAAAAGCCCTTTATTATCAGAAGACCACATACAAATAGGGGAAAGGTGGTGGTGGTGAAATCCAAATTATTCTACATGAATAGCCTGCTTCACAGGCAAGGTTACCTAGCTCCTCTCTTCCTGCTATCTTTTTCCATCCCATTTTTACTCACCTCTTCTTCAAATGTTAAATTATGCTAGCCATTGAGCCTAGATTAACACACCTGAACACTGAACACTAAGAATTTACTCAAGGGCAAATCCAGACATTTAGATACGTAGGCAAACACCTAAATTACCCGTCTTCCGCATTCAGGTGCTACTGCACTCAACTAAGAAGGAAGCTTTGCACATGAAAGAAGAGAGGTCTGGCAGCACTGAGGGATCGTTTTTTGGCCCTGAAAATAGCGAGTTATTAGACCTGAGCCTTACTTCTGGTATAGAATTCAACACTGCCTGTTCGTCATCTCTGAAAATCTACTGAGACTAGAAACCATGTGCCTGGCTAAAAAGGACATGCTAAGATCAGTTATCTTCTTCCCCATCTCAAAACCAACAGCTTTCAAAAACCGCTCAGAAACACAAAATACGTAATACTCCCCAAAAGAAGAGACTGGGTAGAGAAGGAAACCACATCCTTTACCATAGGAATATTGCCACCAGGTGATGTGTGGTTCAGGCACATATAGGTGACAGTCTGCCATTGCGATGAAACAGGCTCTGGCTTTAAAGGCAGGAGCTGTTTAACAATGAATAGGAAGACAACAATCAAAGCAGGAAAGATACCACAAATTGTTTGGAATTACTAGAAGAAAATTATTGGGGGGAATTCCAATACAGCATATACATCCTTTATTCAGGCACTAGTAGAAGGTAAGCGGTCTGAAGAAAGCTGTTGCACGCTCCACAACTCAGGCTTATGAAAACATACCCACAAGTAATAACACGCCATCACATTTCTTTTTTAAGCAAAATCATCACCCTTCTTTTGAAAAGAAATATCAAGTTTCCTGCTGAATAAATTGAGGGAGCCTCATTATTTTTAGCACGCTAAGTGAACCTGTCAATCTACTTACATAAATACATACAATTAGTCTGATCCAGCAAGATGCTTAATACATGTAATTCTGAGACTTCAGAAACCTGAGCGACTCACCAGGGCGCACACAGTATCTGGCAAGTATGGAGTTACACATACTCTGTATTTTTAAGCCACAAACAGTGACAGCAATACAGCATTAAATTGGGAAGACCGAGCGCTCCCTTTGCACACAGGCACTGGAGCATTCATCCCAGTTTGGATGTTTTACTTCCAGTGCTGTCAAGCTACATACGTGATGTCACCCGCACTTCACACACGCTGACGTGCAAAACCCAATCACCTCCCAGAGCACAGCACAAAGCTGTGTTTCTTACGTGTAGTTTCCTACTAATAACCTAGACCTCAAAGCAAAGCTGTGCCAACAAGCCAGGTTTTATACACACAGTGGAAGTTACTCCTCTGCAGAGTCAAGTCCTCTGGGGAGGCAAATTGCACACAGGGCTGAGGAACTCCACCGCTAGGTCTACAGCTTTCAGATGTAAACCAGAAATCAGCTCAGCTTGATTAAACGAATGGTACGTTCTCTTGAAATGCATGTGCCATTCGGTGAAACTTTGGAAACCTTCTTCCAATTCACCTTCCAATTACAATTGCAAAGAGTACCCTTCTCCACCGGGCAGGACACCACAGAGGAGCCGTATGGAACTTGCTCAAAGTGACTCAGCAACGCACTGGGGAGGTGCCTCAGCAGCACACGGCAAGAGCTTCTGCTAGATCCGCACATCTCAAGGTAATCTGCAGGCTTGCGGGCAGTTCTGGGTAGATGTCTGGATTTGACTTACCAAATTAAGAGTCAGAGAACACAAAATGCACAATGCTGCTAGGTGGAAAGCACTTAAATATTACCGAATGGAATTTTTGAATATTTATGGACAGAAGTAGATCAGCTGTAACTGGAATGGAAAACCACCCACACTCCAACTCCTCCTTCAAAACACCAAGCTAGGAATTTGTGATTTATACCTTCAGAAAGGTCTTCAAGGAAATACAGCCCAGGGTTTAACTACAAACTGCGCCTTCGTCCAGAAGCATAAAATAGCTTTTGTAACTCAAGAAAAATCCACTGCGACAGAGAATACTGAGGACAGAGAGCAGATGGAGCCAGACTCTTTTCAGAGGTGCACAGCAACACGATGGGAGGCAACAGAAAAATGGAAACATGAGAAATTTCAATTGAATATAATAAGGATTATTCTTTTTTTGTCTTTTTATAAAGATACACCTTAAGGGTAATCAAATGCTTGAACAAGTTGCCCAAAGAGGTTGTGGAATTGCAGTCCTTGGAGTTGTTCAAGACTCAGCTGGAGAAGCCGCTGAGCAAGCTGCTCCGTTTGACTGGCGTTACGCAGCTGGTTGGACAGGACGGCCTTTGGAGATCCATCGAACTGGAGCGATTCTAGGATTTAACTCTGCAGTAAGAATCCGTTAGTTTTAATGCTGAACATAAGCCTTGTAAGTGCTACCTATAAAGGCTTCTTAAAAATATGAAAATTAAAAACAAAAGACATCCAAACAGTATGAAATGTATCATAATAATCAAGAAGGTTTACAAAATACAAGGTTTCTACTCACGCCTGTTAAGTGAGTTACGGTTTGTTAATTACTCCACTTCATCACAACCCATTTCTTATGAATCCACCAAGCATGAAAAGAATGTGAAGAATATCAGGTAGAAAACGTCTGGGCACTTCTGCCACAGTTTGTTTCAATGCTTGCTAATACTGGGTGAATTATTTATACAGAAAAGATGGAAATGCATGAGTACACCAAGCAAAATCTTGTATGAATTTTTGAGACATTTAATTTTTGGAAACTTAATCCTGCTACCTATTAGCTTTCCTCCCATGTAGGCAACACTGAGGGTAAAGCAGCTTTTCTCTCGAAAGCATTGCTTTTGAAAACTCATGTCATTAACAAGAGCTCCTAAACCTGGCAGGTCACTGTTGATACGATCAAACAGCACAAAATTATTTAATGAAGTTCACTGGATAAAAATTACCCAGCCTGCATTCATCTTTGAACAGTGAAATTGTTTTTGCTTTATTACATTTTAAGACTGCCCTTAAGAAAGCCTATTAAGAAAGATCTTTTTAAGCTCTCAACAGTATAGCTGGATACTTTGTACCACTTCTACTCATGATCAGCATTAAAATCATTATAATCAGATAATTTCAGGGCTTTAGGGAACCATGCTCTACCATCTGGGGACTGAACATGCTCGAGTAAATCGGGCACAACTCCATTGATGTTGAAGGAATTAGAATTATAAAATTATTGCAACTAATCTTACAGGCCATATTTTGCTATGTACTAATTTGAAAATATACCAGATGTCTTTATTTTCAAAAAGGAATAGGGGCCAAATTACGAAAAAGCTCTTAATAAACAACAGATGATGGTGAGAAACATTTTGCAGGCAGCAGTGGTACAACACGGGTAGGAGACTATGCCGGGACGGGGATAAAGTCCTGCCCAGGACCCCTGCCCGTCCAGGGGGTCACTCCGGCCGTTTCTGCTGGAGCATCCCTGGCAACCCTCACACTCCAGCCAGCTGGCAGAGAAACCTGCCTGCGAGACTGGGGAGGAGGGGGCCTTTGCTAAGAATTACTAGTGAACCTTTCTTTAAGGGGTTTATCAGTTCATTTCTGCACCCCCTAAAAGAAGGGAATTTTCTCTGCCAGCTTCACATAAGTATTTCTCTTTCCTCAGAAACACTTTACTGTTTGTGGAAGTCCTCAACAGCTGCATCAAGGTCTGACAATCCGTACTACAAGAAAAAGGAGATTTCAAAGGTGGAGTACAGCCGGACTAAGAAGATCCAAAAAGTTTAAGAGTTTGGTGTTACCATGTATCTGTAAAACCAACCACCTTGAGTGAGATGGACCCAAGCAACATTTGTTCAATTACTCCTCTATTTAAAGATGTATTTTGCTCTCCCAACATTTTCTAATGGTTGGGGGACTGCTTCCAATACAAGCCACACAAGTTCACCCCAGTGGAATAATGCATTAATTACCCTCAAGTTTATTTTCTCAAAAATTACTTCCACAGTAACACTGTGAGGGCTGTAACTCTAGCAGAAGAGGTGCTCTAGTTGATTCCAGGCTTCAAAAAAAGTCAAACTCTGAACTTACAAAGCGTGCTGACTGGATTGAGGCATCTTCTGCTCAAAAGAAAATGTTACACCCCAGCGGTGCAAGGTACCGCATGCGCACACAGGTTAAGCCAGAAGAGGCCTGCACATGCTTCATTTGAGTATATGAATGTTAAATAGGTCAGTGGTTACTCAATAAACAAGGCATTCGGACTTCCAGCCACACCAACAAACCAACCCCAGTCTCAAGTGTCGGGATACAAGCGCAGCGCAGAAACAAATCTGGAAATCAGCCTTCCGTCAACAGTTTCTCTCCAAGTTCAAGATTATCCTGTTTTGTGTCTATAGCTAGCGTAACACAATCATTTTTTCGTGTTAAGCAAAAGCTCCATCAGAGTGCTGTTTTAAAAGGCAACACTATTTCTTCCAGCGATCATCACCATGTATGAAGTTACCAAGCAGTGAGTATACCGGGTCAGCACTGTTCAGTGCTGTGTACGTGCATCCCTGTTCCAGCTAGGCGAGCCACGTACGCGATTGTTCCTTCGCTCAAGTAAGAGTATTTAGCGCATGGGAAAAATTTTCAGGTTCTTACAAAACACTGTTCGTTTCCTGGTTTTTACTGAGACACGGAAGAGAATGATTTGCAATCACCTTGCACATGCAGCAGCAGGCACGTTACCAAAGCGTGATACAAGACAACAGGCAAATCACAGGGGCTATGGAAGCTGTTCCATGTCGGAGTCATCTCTATGATAAAGCTGCCTGCAACAGGCAAAAAAAATGAAGGGCTGAAAAAAAAAATCCATCAGGTGAAGTTTTACAGCAGGGTTGCAAGGTTGCTGCCATCCTGCTACCAGCCCCTGGGCAGGGCTTTTTTAGTAAGGGGGGGAAAAAGAAAACCCCAAAATCAAAACAAAAGAGTCACCCAAGGAGCTACCCACAGAAAGCAGTTAGAGCAAATTATGCTTTTACAAACATTAAAAAAACCTCTAAACAAACAACAGAACGAGCTGAATTTTCAGTCCTCCTAAGCAGTGCTCTTCTACAAATGGTAGCAAAGAACACAAACTGTGTCTTCATATAGGAGAATTATTTAAAGCTACATTATTCCCCTAAATTCTATTTATGTTAAGTCATTGTTTGTAAAAATAGGCATAAGTATACAAGACACGACCATTTACTTTTGCACATACAGACACAGGAGAGAAAATGATCTACACATTTTTGAAAATAATTAAAGGCTTTTCTTCCGTGTTTAAAAATTAATCTTGTTTATTAATTGTTGCCTTTTGAATTAGCAAAGCTTTTAGTTGTCTAAACTATTAAGTGATGGTTGTGCATTAAACAAATCAAGTATTCAGCAGCCTCATTCCAAACACCTTTCTGTAACTCTGCAGAATGTCGTACCAACTACCTTGTCTCTTTTGTAAATGAACGGGTATTTCTGCATTCATTTTAAAAGCTAGCTGTTTTCAGATTTCAGTAGAGATTTTATGCAAGTATTTATGACAGTTTCAGAAATATCGAGGACATTTTTGCTGTTACAGAAAATCATTGCAAGAGTATGCAGTTCCTAGGAAGTGTCCCCACTCCATGTTTAGAATTCCTCGCATGCTTGAGCACTGTATTTTGGCATCAGGGCAACAGTAACTACCGTGCCAGTGAGGGTTGCCTGAAACGCCCTGCAAGAATAATAATGGTATGTAGCCATTTTGTAGATAAAATATTATGACATAAAGGTGGTCTGAACGGCTTCGAAATCAACAGATTCCATTTCACAGCAAAATAACAGCAAGTGGAAAGGTCTCCTCTAGCAATAAAAGCCCGAACAGGCATGACAGCTCACATTTGCCATTAACTGTGGGAAACGACTGCACGTATCATGCTTTCCACTGCAACCAGTGTCCCATCTGTAAACAGAAACGAGCAGCAACTTCTCTGCCATTCCCTTTCCTGCTATGGCAGAGCATTACCTCTGACCATCCACCAGCTGCACCTCTTTCCCCTGTTTTCCTGAATAAAGCTGGCGCAGCCGTTATTGAACTGCTCCCAAGCGTGACGAAGGTGGTATCAGCACTTTTTTCTACAGGTTATCTGATTGCACCCTTGGGAAGTGAAACACCTGATATTTGGTACTGTATATTGGGCTATAGCTTGATATATCCTCACTGCATAAAGAGGAGCTCCAGGTCAGCTCCGCACCAGGAGGGATGAGCACTCCCATCAGCGCAGAGCCACATGAAACAAGCCCCCTCCCCTTGAGATTAGTGCCTGAATATCACGTGCCGGTGAACACTAGGTAAAACACTTCCAACCTCTAAATTCTATTTAAAAGGTCTGCAAGACACAGAGAAAGTTACAACAGAGAAATCAAGGGAGAGGCGCTGCTCTGGGCACAGGGGAAGCTCTCATACAGCTACAATATTTTGATAGTCTCATGGAGAACCAGAAACTGCTGATTTTCATCCATTCTCTCTTCAGTTCAGGGTGGAGATTTTAATTTTGACCTCTTCCAGCACAGTTCAGCTGCCCAAATATAACACTGTGGACCTAAGGACGACCGGCACAGCCTGCTGTGATATCTGACTGGAGAGGGATGGAAACAGCCAAGCTGGTCCCAGTTTGCATTTGGTATGCACTGTTTGCATGAGGCTTACCAATCTACTAAGAGGGAAAAAAATAGTTCATAAGCATACACAGGCTGTTCTGAGGCATAACACCTCCTATTTTACTCATTACTACCTACAGGAAGTGGTGTTTAATGGAAGAGAAAAATACAGTTTTAAGAATTCAGTATGTGTTCAAGCTGCCTTTTGTATTAATTAGCACAGCAAATTTTTTTCATGACATTCCAAATGCATGCTGTGCATACGTACACACTCAACACCTATTGTAGTGATATACATATCATGCTATGCGCAGAGTGAAAAAATTAAAAGCATTATCCCAAAATAAAAAATGCGATGAGATAGGAAAGAGCTATACAAATGATGCTACATGCAGAATTATAAAGACACCATGGAAAAGCATTAAGAGTTTGGGATTCCAGAACATGTTTCTGGGTTACGCGCTGTTACATCAGCGGCTAAAATTATACTTTAACCTGACCTGTCTTGCGGTATCTAATAATCAGCTTGAATTTCGGGTGATGTGAACCAGCCTGCTAACATACTTTTGCAGTACGTCATTCAAGATAATACAGCCGTTGAAATGGCTGCAGTGAAGACACATTTTTTTTGTGTTTGACTTCACGGGCTCACAAAAGGTGAGCTGCAAGACCCATTTCAAGCAGTCTGCAACATCTCCTACACCGGCATTGCACAGACATGCAAATCAGTACATTAGCACACAGACTGGATGCGCATACTATTTTTGAAGTCATCATAAGTAGACATAAATAAGTTTCTAAGAATTTTATAAACAATCTCCCCAGTGCTCACACAGATGAAGAGCACACAACCTTAATTCTCACTACTCACCTAAAGGAGAATGGAAAGCGAGAACATAATTCTAAACCGTGCTGTCACAAAACTCAAAGAACAGCCCGAGGTTGAAAGCAGATTTGAAGATCAAAAATTAACAGGATTAATACACAAAGGAAGCGAATAAGCCATTAAAACTTGTAGCCTTTTTTTTTTTTTTTAATTAGAGAGGGCTGAATGTTACTACTGATTATTCCTCAAAGAGCTTGCACGTGAATCTAGCAACTTCTCATTCAACTGAACGGATTACTGAAGATAAGAGTTTAACACACAAATAATGTTTGTAATTCTTTTACTTCCACGAAGAAAGGATACCAAAAACTTGCGCTTCCCTCTTCACCAGGAGCGTGAATAGCCTCAGGCATCACAACCACTCAGCACAAAGTCTAAGCAAACAAGTGATGTTTTTTAGATACAATGATTAAGGCCTACGACATCGAAATCTTAATTAGCGTAATATATGACATGCTAATATATGTATATGTCTGCAGACTATATACATACCATCGTATCATAGAAAGATACCTTTCTCTTGCCTGAGACATTGTAAAGCATCTCAACACCAGATCCATGGTCTCTCGCAAGTCTGTTACACCAACCAGTTTAGGACAGCAAAAAGAAATTTTACATGTTTTCTCTTGAATGTATGTAACCAACCTTGTAGCATGCTAGTCCACCCCCACATACTGCACACAAAACATTACAAATGTTGCCATTTTCTTTCTTCTCAGCCTTCTGTCACAAAACACTGGAAATTTTGAAGGAAGAGGGGGATATACTGAGGAGCTCCACCAACAGGTTCATGTTCTACTCTAGTGGTCTAACAGTTTAGGTCAGTCTCTAACAAAGTATTTATGGGCACACAGTTATGAAAGTTTAATTTTTTTTTTAAAGGGTATAACAAGCTGCTGAAGAAAAAGAATAATCGAAAGTGTAAATAAACCCACAAATATTTAAGTGGATGTCTGGTCTTCTCAAGTCGGACTTAACAGAAAGCATTTTTCCTTCAATGTAAACTATGTTCCTTGCTTTTTTATACTTGCAGGAATCCATAAGCACGCATTTGAAGCTTCCACTTTGTGTTTTGAACAGATCTACACATCAGAGGCACAGATCACGATGCACTATCACATTATAGTCTCAAGACGACATGACAGGGTGGCAGAAACCAACCTCACTGAGCTTTTTGAAAGAATGTAGTTTCAGAGATGTATTTAAGGAATCCCATATTCTTAACATAGGAAAACACCAGACAAGTCGTAAAATGAGTTAGATGCTGCAGTCTAACTTCCATATTTTTTAATATTATTTTGTCATTAAACAATTTCATTACCAGCTTATGCTTCAAGTCAAGCAACTGTTATTGTTTGAGTTCTTATACTTTAAAAAAAAAAAGTGCTTAAAGTTTGGCAGAATATTAAAGTAAGTAAGAAGAAATGTGCACAAAGTTTGGCAGATAATTAAAGTAAAATCTGATTTTTCTGGTTCCTATCTGTATATATTAAACTTTTTTTTAGACTTTGTTCTAAAAACATTTTTCTAGAACAGTGAAAATGTCAAAGCTAAATAATCTTACTAGTCAGGCTGAAACAAAGCACAGGCAGTAGACAAAGCTAACAATTTTGAAAAAGCATATGCCAGAAACAGCCATGCTTTTAAAGAAAAATAAGTCTTCAAGCTCCCTAGGACTCTTACAGATAATAAGTTAACAGTAAGACAACCATAGCTATGCATTTATTTGCATCAGCTGTATGTCAGATCACTATAGCATCGCAGACATCTTGCTTTCCAGCTGCATGCACTCCCCCATTAAAACTTTATCTATGTTCAGAAATGTTGACGACACTGTCAAGGAGGAGAGAGCTCTGACAGAAACTTGTTAATCCAAGCACCTCAGTGAATGCAGAGCATTGCCTGCTGTAGGTGTTTACCATGACAGCCGGTCCAGCTTGCTCATACTCCTTCTTAAAAATAGATGTGTCTAAACCAAAACATGAAAGACCACCTGCAGTCATCCCCTATTCTCTTCTGCTAACTTTAAAATGAATGCTTTGTTTGATACTGTCCTGTTTTGCAACAACATACTTTTGTCTCCCCAGTCATGTTTATGAAACCTAGGTTCAATTAACAAATCTGAAGGACACTGTTTTTACTGCATTACTGAAGAAATGCAGCAAGTTGTCCTGGCAACCTGAACACTAAAGAATAACTTAAATTATAAAACCTGCAAGCAGGAATAGCCAGAAAAATGTTTTCACATAATTTTGCTTCCAAGTATCAAGTCAGGTTTTCTTATTAACAAATATTTGCATTATTAAAACTTTATTAACATCTGCTGAAAAAGTTGAAGGTGAGGGAAAAATGACCATGCTGAAAGACAGTTTCTTTCACCCTCGCTTCTGACAAGGCTTTCGGCATTCCTGTGCCAACTGCGTGTCTGGCTAACGATAGCTATCTTGGCTGCTGCGATGAAAGCAGGCATCGCATTTGATCTGCTGAGAGCTTGGCCTGGGAATTGTCCCGTTGATCTCACTGGAGTCATCGAAGCAGTCACTTGTGGCGCTCCCCAGCATCCCACCAGCACTGTCCCGTGCATCGTTTCTGGGCTGCAACATGACTCCAGACCTCGTCTGCCTAAAACTGCTGCCTCTGTAACCAGAATACGTGTGCGCCAGCAAGAGCTGGGCTACCAAAAACTCCATGTTAGAAAGCTCTTTCTTTTCCATTTTGCACTCTGAAGATTTTATATGCTGCTAAGAGGAGACTTTTTTTTTTTTTTTTAGATCACGAGACAAAAAGCCCCAAAATTATGACCCTCTGAAACAAAAATGTTCTTTACACCTTCGTATTTCATTGATGGAGTATCATGGCTATACCCTTACTGCTCTTGAAAATGAAGTGCCTGTTTCTGAAGCGGGCAACCCGAGCAGAGCAGCAACACCTCCTGCCCGACACACTCGCTCTGGCCGCGCTCCCGCACCAAAGCAGCCCCTGTTACAGGAGCTGAGCAAGGACCGAGCACCTCAGCCAGCTTCACGGAAGCCTGGTCTTTGTAAAGGCTTTAACCCAAACCATCCCACCAAACCTTTGGTACCTGAGGTGCCCACCAACACCCCCATCCATGCCTCAGGCTGTCCGGCGCACCGCACCCTTTGGGATGCCCTTGCTGTTACAGAGGGAACCAAGGGGGCTGGTTACCTCCACTAACTGCCCAAAGTTATACGAACACAAACTCTTTGGTCAGTCATCACACTAACAAGTGAACCAGAAGCAAAACTGTCTCACAGTTATTTCATCTCAGGTTTCCTAGAGCCCACGGGACTTTTGAGATTCTTTGGATTTCTCACCTTCTGTGCTCTTCATTTTTTCCCCACAAATACACTTCCAGTGAAATATTTAGTGACAGCTATTGGTAGGCTAATACAAAAACAGGGTTTTGAAGTTATTTGCTTCTAAAGGCATAGAGAACAAATACCTGAGAAATCTCTCCAAAAAATCCCCAAAAATCTGAGAAATTGAGCAAGTCTCAGTGTTAGCCAGCTGAGAAAAACATTACTGCACGGACACTGGAAACGAAATCACTGTCTCTGCGCTTTGATGTGCAGAGAGAAGTATCCTTCTGTCTTCTAAAAAACTAACTATAATCACATTCTGCTATTCAATACCTTGCATTTCAACAAGCAGGACTGTTTGTTATTTTTAATGAACAACAGAAATAAATCTAAGCTCTATTTCTGAAGTGTCTGCAGACATGTACCTCTCCCCGCTCCCCACACAGTCCCTGCTGCTCTCCCTCCTCCCTTCCTCTTACTTCAAAGGCCAATGATGTTCCCAAGGCAATACTCTTGCTGATTCTACCTAATATATTTGGGTGACCTGTATCATATACCAGTTTAGCTGTACCAAGTTGTAATTACAGATCCTTCTACTGAGAACTTAAACATGGAGGAACAGATTGACTTACACAGGTGGAGAAAGAAGGAAAACCAATTCTCACCGTCCAGAACCTCTCACCATTTTGCTGCAACGTATGGATTTTCCCATATGCCAGTTTAGCAACAACTACACATTTCTCGGGGAGAACCAGAGAGGGGTATCTTGAAATACAAATCCTTTATCGCCTGTTCAACAGCTGACAGCAAGAAAAAAAAGAAGGGAGTTTGGATGTACTTGGCATGTGTCAGGAAGCTGAGATACATTTGCATCCACAAACCATTATTATTAAGTAATAACAAGGCAGAAACATTTTCTTCCAAATTGTTAAAATTTTCCAGACGACGGATCCCAATTAGTCACAACATAACTATTTCATCATACCGTTAAAATAAATGCATCCATTCTGGCAGGCTATATGGCAGCACCGCACCTAGGAGCATGACACGACGCACAGATGCTGGCAATCTGGGGAGGGGGTGGCACTCTACACCACACATCTGTTATTGTGGGAAAAATCCATGTTGGTGTTTTGTCAAATTGCTCTATTAGTAATGAATACAGCTGTTTCACGTCAGATAATCTGTGTTGCAACACTTCACTAAGTGACTCTGTGCAGAACTATGCCCTGCTGTTCATGCTCAGCTGTAATTCTGATTATCAAGGGAGATGCCACTGTGCTTTTTAAAAAAAATAAAAACCTTGAAGGCAGCTGTTTCTGCTTCAAGAAACGTCAAAAGAAATTGTTTCTCCCTGCTATGTATGTATTTTTCACTGTAAATTAAAATGCGTTCTGGCATTAAGGCAACTGCCCACTGGCAAAACACAAACACATGCCATGTGTTTTTTCAGCCTAAACTGAGAGCGGTGCTAGTGCCCAGCAAGGTTTTAGCATAGAGAGATGCAAGGCTGAGGTTATCATGACGACAGGCTTCAACTTAGGCCCTACGTAAGGGAAATACGATCATCCTCCTCCACTTGATAAATCCCTGCATGGAAATAAATGGTTATCGGTGCTACAGACTCGTAACCGAAAGTCAGCGGAACATCTCCATGCTCAAGGTTATAGATTTTGCTAACAAGCCTCTTGTCACATCCGAGAGAGATGTTATGCCAAAGAGCATTCCCTCTTAGTGTTTTGTGTTTGAAATGGCACCTAAGCCCTAAGCTTACCGAGATAGTAACTACACGATAATGTCTTAAACCAGGCTGCAGGTGCACCACTGCTCCCCTTTGAAACACCCGACTCACAATCCGAACGTGGAATTTGTGTCTGTTTTCCCCACAGAGCTCAGCTTTCAGGCTTTGTAAAGCTACAGAAAAACATGAGGACAGAGCCCCTTTGTACGCAGGCCCAGGTGGAGAGCTGGGTCCTGCTGCTGGCAGACACCTCCAAGGAGCCTCTCTTTGTCTACAGGTAACAAAACCCTCGGCTTCCAGCAGATACAGGACAACGGTTAACATGATAGGGAAGCATGTGCGCCGGCGAAATTTTATACCAAAAAAAATCCCCATCAGTTTCAAGACACTTACAGGCCAACAGGAACACTTCCAGTTTTCAAGCAGCAGCAGAAACTTAGAAAAGGGAAAGGGAAAACAGCCAACTGGAAAGGAAATTAATTCACAGATATGCAAAGCTTCTATTGGGAAGTGTAATTTTGAAGTGCTCTCGTACAAGGACAAATAGAAACTTACAACGGACAAATTTTCACCTCTACAAATGCAAATGAAGCTTTCTGGCAAAAATTCATGTATGCACAGATAATACAGGCGCTTATACTGAACTGCCAATTTAGCTGTTTCTCTGCCTCACATACAGGCCCCCCAAAAGGCAGACGTACAGCCCACACAGCACCCTCAGCCACAGCCAGCCTGCGAAGCCGGGCACCCCGCAGCACGAGCGGGCTGGTGGTGCAGGGGTGGGTGCAGGACGCCCACGCAAGGCTGCAGCCCAAACCGTGCGGCTGTCAGCACCACGCCGGCACAGAACCCCAGCGCCACGAACCAGCTGCCACCCAGGCAGGAGGATGCTCACACAGCCCAGCACCGCTCTGCTCAACAGACACCGCTTGGTGAATGAATCAGGGGGTCCCTACAAATCATCCTGCTAGCTTTAAAAAAACAGAGCACGAGTGTGGGAGCAAACCTTTTTACTTTGATGTGATCGCCAGACAGGATGCTTCAAGGTGAGAAAGGTTTTGTGAACACTCATGTAGGGCCAACAGTAGCATCAGACTAAGCCATTAACAATCAAATAGACTAATGACATACCAATTAGAGATCATTCAAGTCAGCCTGCATACAATAAATCAATGTCTGTCTTAAGATGAATCCACAGTCAAAGAATTTTTCACAGCTTTTAAAGCCATAACAACACAGCTAACACACAGTAAGTGTATTGAAAAGAACATACAAGCTAAAAATATTTTTTTTTCAATCTAAATACGTGGATTCCCTGCCTGAAGACACAGCGACTTCATATTTATTTCCACTCCAGAAGCAAAAGTGAAGGCAGAGGCAGACCTATGTCTTCAGCTCCTTTACCCATTTAAGGCATCAAATCTTATGAAGGTCCCCTGTAGCAGCAAAGAACACGACATGAGTACTCACCGATGCGATACTGTACACATCAGCTCACTGCCTGCAAGCGATCTGATTACAGACATCTTCCTCCTGACAACTCCAGCATTAACAGGTTAACAGAGTCAGGAATACTTGAACTAGAGCTACAAGACAGCCCTGACAAACCAAGCCCCAGATACAGATAATTCTTAAAGGAAAAGTTTTCAAGAATAAATAACAGTCATTAAGGATGCATGCTGATAACCAAAAAGCAGATTTCAACTATCTTAATCTTGAACTTCTAGAATCAAAAATTCAAAAGCCTTTGGCAGAATTAGATCAAATTCACTCAAAACTCAAGCAGGCTAACTGGCAACGCAACTTAACTCAAAAGCTGTACAGGGGTGATCTGTTGTCATCTCATTCTTCAGCAAAAACACTTTCTGGAGAACAACTGAGAAGCTATCTTGTATCTCAATAAAGCATCAACTGAGGAAGATGATGCCAAGTAGCATTTCACTTGGGTGAAAACTGGATATTTCAGGTGGCTTCGGAGGATGTCCAGGAACAACCACGTGCTTAGGAAAAGCAGTACATGGTCAGTTGTGTTTGCCTACAACTCCACTGATCACAAGGGTGCAGATGACCACGTTAGAAAAACAAAAAAACCCCAAGAAAATCGCCAAACAAAACAAAAAACCCCTGAACCAACCACAAAAAGACACACCATTCAGTATTAGGGCATCTCAGGAATCCTAAGAATTCTAATTATTTGAGTTGATCAGAAAAATGTCTGCTTGTTGAACTTCAGCCACAGCATGGTGAATTGCTCAGAAATGCAAAACACACCATCTGAAACATCCAGAAAGAAGTTCTAAAACTCATCAGGCTACTCTCAGTTACAGCTCCCAAAGTGGCAAAGCTGACCTTCAGTGTGGAAAAATGCTGCAGGTACAAAAATCACAAATGTTTCTCATAGAGTGGGTGCACTGAAGCAACGCAATACAAAACATGCAGATCAAGTTGCAAGTCAGGAAGATCTAGAGTAGGGCAGACTGGCATTCCTCTTCTGAATTTTAAATAAGTTATGCCAAGCTCTCCTAAGTCCAAAAGGAGCCGTTTACTCTCCCGGTAATTGGGCAGAAGAACAAGGCAAACAATAAAAAGGGAGACCACTGCTTTTGAACTGAAGAATTTATATCACTCCAAAATCAGGGAGGAATTTTCTCTTGCAGCACACTTTAGTGGAAGAGCTTCCTAGGCTGGGGCCAGGGAGGAGCAGGGACTCCACGGATGGCCCCTTTGTGTGCCCCTTACAATTTGCTGGTCCATGACAAGTCTGTTCAATTTTCCTTGAAAATAAGTTAAATGGTTCCCAAGTAACTAAAAGAAAAGGCACAGTCCTGCCAGTGTTGCTCCACAGGCCTGACTGCCTGGCACCTACTTTGCTCAGGTCCCCCTTGGGCATCTGAAGTTTCTACTTCTTTCGGGGCCGCTCAGAAGATGGTCAATGCGGTTCACAGTAGAAAGAAGCCTGAAGTGACCTCAAGCACAATGGATGATTTCTTTACGGGCAGGGTTTCAAAAGCCCCACAGTAAGGGTGTGTGCAGAACAAACAATAAAAAGGGTCTTGAAGACAGGAGGGTCCCAGACTGCTCTCCTGGGTGCCCACATGCTGATGCCCTACCGTTGGCCAAAGCCTGTAGCACGCACACCCAGCAAGCTGTGTAAGCAGGTGCTTCCAAGCATACATAAACAGAACAAAATAATCCAACGAGTGGCTTTCTTGAATCCAAACCTTTGTAACTCACATGATTTTCCTACCAGGGTGCATAATTAGTGACTGAGTAAATAAGTTTGTGAGCCAGTGCCACTAAAGTGGCAGTCTCACCCTCTTCCTCCTTCTTACCTCCTGCTCCTCTTTTCTGCCTCTGAACGATGGGAGTCGAAACTAAATGGCAGAAAAGCACTCTTCAGGTTTTGTTGTTTGGTTGTTTGGTTTGGTGTGGTTTTTTTAAAAAAAATACGATCAGTTTTGCCTTCCCGACCAGGCTAATGGGTCAGGCAAATGCCAGCATCAGGCAAAGGAAACAGTGGGAGATGACGCAAGGGGTGGAGAAGACCTCATGAGGTCATGTCTTTCAGCAGCAGCTATCCATCGTCAGGTCAGGTCACTTGGACTTTGAAGAAGTTGCGGTTTGGTACAAAACAACTGCTGTTTTTATCAGGAAAGGCTTGCCCTGTTCCACCCATAGAAAAAGGACAAGAGAACTACTTTAGAGCAGCAGAAAACAGAGTAGCCATTAAACCGAGCTGAAAGCTGTGCCAGTAGCACCACATCCACCATCACAGCAAGATAAAAGCATCATCATCCTGCCTCTGAGATACCAGTAGAAGAAAGGCTTAAATGTAGGTTAGATAGCCCAGCAGATCTAGTAATTTGCAGGTAAAATGTGAAAGAGAAGGAATCGGAGAGGGGCAGAAATGGTTTGGAGTTTCTTCTCTACAATGAAACAACACTGGTGGGTGCCAACAAACCAAATAAAATTAAGATAGGGAATTAAAACACTATTTTTCACTGTTATCTCTGTCCAAAAGTTCAACACAGGAAAATACAATTAACATTTTCAAGCATGATCCTCTACAACTTCTTATCTTTGGAGCAAGTTACCTTGGCTGACAAACAGCTGAATCTCTCTTAAGATTTCCAGCATCTAGTTCCCTCCGTTTACTCAGAAATACTCTAAAAAAGCAATGTTTCAGAGCAAGAACTTCACTTACAGGCTCTGAAACTCCTTCCAAGGGGGGCAAATTTGCACCACTGGCTGTTCAGAAACCTGAGGGACCACCGGCCTCCCTGAACAAGGCTCTCGCCCCGCGGAGCCTGCAGCTCTCCTGGCCACATCTCACAGGGAGCAGCATCAGCTGTCTCCAGAGGGAGTCCAAAAAGCAGCTCCACACACAGCAAATACAGCCACGTACAACAGAGTCACTTTTTACTGAAGGGGGTGGAAAACATGTGGGGACAGCAAGCTCTGCTACCAACTGTTGAAAACATGAACAGCTCTGATGACAGCAATGTGGGAGCATGCACGGCTTGGAGAGCGCCGCGTTCCTTATCAGCAACGTTGCATGCTCTCAGCTTTTAAGGGCTATCTGGTTTGAAAGGCCATTTCTTAGTCTCTAACTGCATTTGTACTTAAAACAGAATTACTACTGCTTTAATGACTCTCATTACATTTTTAGTTATAAAAAAAAATTCCATTTAAAATTGACCAGACATTTGCACAAACTGCATTCAGCAGATCACTAAACCCAGGCAGATAAGACTAACCACTACGCCTGCCTAGCACATCCATCTTAAAGTAAAAATAAAGCAAGAAAAAACATGCTCCAAATTGGATATTCAAAATGGTCCTTGAAGTACCTCCTAAAATGATGAAACAAGGGCTTTAAAAAAGCTGCAAGCAGAGGAGGCAGAGCAGTATTGGAGGAATATTGCAACTACACAGCCTGGGGTTAGAAAATAGCTATAGTTCTATTTCTAGTGTAGCAGCTGGCTCAAATAACTGCCTAATTCACTTAACCCATCTTGTGCATAAGTTTTTTTGGCTATATATAGAATGGAAATAACTATGTGAATGCGCAGCAGTTGGTAAACGCCAGCTATCGGCTTGTAAACCTCTGTTTCTTTCCATTGGTGTATATGATGCAACACAAAACGGAGCACCCAAATTTGATGCTCAGGTATCTGGAACGGCCTTAAAACTGAAATTCAGTCTAATTCATTTTATTTGCTGTGCTTGTCAACAAAACAATTTTAGTCTTAGATTCAGCCTGAGGAAACTGTAAGCTTATGTTATTTGAGCATATTAAAAGGCCATAGTTCAAATAAAGACAGGGCATCAATAAATAAACTGCAGAGCCTTTGAACACACCCTGCCCTTCTGTGGAGTTAAGCCCCACTTGCAGAGGAACTGCTGAAGTGGAAAGGAGAAAAATTCAGCTTATGATAATAGGACCAAGACTTTAGAGTTTGTGGGTTGTTGGGTTTTTTTCAGTTTTAGGGGTTTTGTGGTGTTGTGCATGTGCAGTGCATTCCCCTCCCCCCTTTTTTTTTTTAAAACACATGGCATACACTAAAACACATTCAGGATGCTTCCGTATGTTCTGCAGGACAAGGATCTCTACTTGATTGGAACCACTGTAACACTATTAGCCATTACAGCCATAATTATTATGTCTACCACTCCCACACGCCTCACCACAGGTTCTTTCAGATTCACCATCTTACCGTGTTCTGAGACACAAGTTTCCAAGGACAATTTTCAACTTAGAATCTGACTAACATTTCTGGCGTTGCATATACGCTCATCAAAAGCAGCCCACCGCAGTAAGACCCAGCAGAGTATAAAAGTTTCTCCGTACACCCTTCTGGCCATAAACAACCGCCCCCCCCCCCCCTCCCCGTTCGCACACACCAGCAGCCACCCACCGTCACAGCCCCGGCTGAAGAGAGTGCTCTCCTGGGCGTTCATCATTACAACTGCCTTCAACATCGCATGAGGTTAGCGGTTAGCGTGGTATTTACAAATAGCATCACAAGGTGGGGGCTCCACCTGGAAGCCACAGTTGTTATTTACCTGGTAGCGCAATCCTAAGACAGACAGTTACAAGAAGTTTCTTTAAATGCAAACATAAGTGGCATATCAACTAATTCTGCAGTTAAAACCATTTGAAGGTAACTTATCAAATACCCCATAGAGGAAGGGGAGAACCCCTTCACACAGTAACTGCGCTTTCCCCAAAAGCATTCTGTAAGCCACAACTCCTGGGCTAGGAATCCACCAGGAAAACACGCCATTCCTGCTCTAAATAACGTCACTGCTGATGAGGGGGGACCGGCACACGGAGGGACCTGCTGGCCAGGCTGCACACTGCTCAGACCTTTCGTAAGAAATAAATTCCCACCAAACTCCAAGTGAACTCTCATACCCTGGCAGAGTAGAGTTTCTAGAAATGTAGGTAATAAAGTAAGATACTGAATATCCTTACAAGCATTCTAGGGTGGGTGAACTTGTACAAAGAGACATGAAATAGTAGAAGGGATAGTTGTATAACTTATTCGACAGGCTCCAGGCAGTTCCAATGGGCATGTCGATAGACATGATGTGCACAAAAATACAGAAAGAGTCTTTAAAGAAAAAACAATGCACAGAATGAAAATAAATAGAAAATAGGATCAAAAGAACCGGACAGTAGCTTCCTACTGGTTTCCAAGTACACTGACATATAGTGAAGCTGTGGGTGCGCACCAGGCGAGTCTCCCTGCAGGAATGGGGCAGGGAAGTATCCCTGCAACCCCCCAGAGCTGCCCCGCAGCCCCTCGTCCAGCACCCAGCGCAGGGGGCCGGGCCCCAGCCCAGGGGGCTACCAGCCCGGGTGGCCAGCAGCAGGCAGGGAGGGGAGGCACCCGCACAGGGCTCGGCCGGCCGGTACCCATGGCACTGCGTTAGCTGCGGACAGCCCGTGGCCACGCTCAGATCCTCCCATCTGGTGCTAGCGCGGTGATCTGAAACGGTTAAAGTGTTTTGCAAAGTACAGGAAAATGTACACTGGTTCTTCTAGCCACAAAGGACAGACACCTGGATGACCTTGGAATAATAATCTGGAGTATTACCATGCACATGCATTTTCCAATTGACACATTTGTGATCCCTCTTACCTCATCTATTCCGACACGTTAGTTATTCAAGCAGCTCATAAGAACATATAAGAATATCCCATGAGAGAACTTCAGGAGAAGCTTAATTAAATAACTGATTATCCTTCATGTTTAAAAAATAAATACATGCACATACACTTTCATGTGATGAGCTCCCAATGGAAAATTTTGCAAAATAAGCATAAAGTGTTTATTTAACTCAGAGATCTAATTAAACCATTAAGAAGAGCTCAAAGTAGGCATTACACCGATTATCCCTTAATTGCATGCATTCACAGCAGTGACATACAAAACTGCAACAACAACTATGTTCCATACTAAATTTTTTTTCTGACCTGGGCACATTTTACAACAAATCCATCAGCATACATATTTGACGAAAAGCTAGTTTAAGAGTGCTGGTCCATAACTGCTCAAGTTTTTCCCCTACCAGCATGGAGATATACAGAATTACTACTTCTACGACCAATTTAAAAGTACTAAAGTTTACTTCAATACAAATAGCTGAAGCTATTTATTTTACCTACTTTTCATGACATACTATGTGATGTTAATGACAGCCTAATAGCAATACTCATCTACCCTACTCATCTGCCCCAACTCAGCAGATATGGAAGCATCTGCCCGTGTCTCTGCATCCCAGACACCGCAGGATGCAGTGCGGATGCAGGAGCGGCAGCCATCGCTAGGTGAACTGCAATCCAAGGAGCTCCTTCGGTGAAATTCCAGTTAACAATGTGAACGTTTAAGAACCACCACTGAGGAGTCCCAAACTTTCCGTTTCCCTTCGCTCGCAGATGGGGCTTCCAGCTGCATTTACCACACAGGAGCAGCCTGCCAAATTACACTGTGACCACAGCCAAGTCGCTGAAATGCAGGGGTTTGAACATTTTTGCCACTCAAGATTGGTCGCATCTCCTGCGTCCTACAACAGGGGTAAACAAAGTAATTTTATAATTCCCTTGGCAGCAGCAGCAGAAGAAACTGCCGAGAGGAATGTGCTCTGCTCCAAACGTGCTGGAAGAGGAAAGCGGCTGCCAAAGCATCTAGTCACCAAGAAAATTACAATATGATAGTCTTAATTACACTAATTGCGTTTCCTGGTAGTGAGGCAGGATTAATATAGTATTTCTTATGCTAGATTTCATAAACACAATCGGTTTCAGCTTAACTCTTGTAATTGTATTTCACAGCTCTTGCAAACAATTAGCCACCAATTATGTTCATTCCATTTTGAAGATGACTGATAAACACTCCAAATATCAGAATCTCCCTCAAGGGAAACAAATTACTTCTAACTTGTTCGGTAATCTTAATGAACCCTCAGCGAAAATCCTGCAGGCAAATCACCCACTGGCACTTGCTTGCCATTTCCGTGCTGTTACCAAAAAATACATAAACTTCCACCAAAAGGAGAGCCACACTTGGACCACCTTCGGAGAGCTAAGCAACAGTCTGTAGATGATGAAATGATTATATAAATATATATATGTTCATGTGTATGTATTTATATATTTGTGTATGTTTATGTACACTTCTATATGTAGAGATATACACAGAGACATACATGTATATTCATGCACAAATACTCGAAATTAAACATGTTTGAGCTAATAGAAATAGCAAAGCAACAGGTGCCGGGAACTGGAGTGGCATGGTCTTACTGGTTTCTCCCTCCCACCCTCCTCACCCAACGCCGTCATCACACCCAAAGGCTCCGGCTCACACAATTGAGAACGATGGACATTGTGTTTCAGTCCCCTCTCCAGGCACAGCTCCAACGTTCAAAACAATTCAGCTAGAAACGTTCAAAAAATGTTATGATGAGATAATACAGTCTGCGGAGACAAAAACAGTATTTTACAATGCTATGCCGAGGTCATCTGTGGTGACCTAGGCAAGATGGCATTGGAAGAGACTGACCCCTTAGCAGCAGCAGGAGTCGATAATCAAAAGCCTATGAGCCTACGGATTTTAGGCCAGATTTTTGTAAATAATATAGTATAACCTTGCTTAACATTTGCATCACTTAAAAGGTGAAGTTTGGATAAATAGGACACAGACAGTTCTAGGCTACATGGTTACTTACAAAACTTTGCTTGAAAGCCGTATGGACAAAACACCCTAGTATTTTGAGCTACAATAAAATGAAGACTCTTGCTTGGCCACCATTGGCAACAGCAAAGCCTTCCCATAATGTACCAACAAGAATATATTTTGCTGCAAGCCTTACACCAGGCTTTCTGCACAGGTTACTTGCTTCCTTCTTCCACACCTGTGGGGACACAAGCCTTTCACTTGCCAAGAGAAGAAAAAAAAAACCCAACCAACCTTGCTGATTAATAACTTGAAATACTTCACATGCACACTGAGTTAATGCGCTTTGTGCAACAAAGTATTTTTTGAAAAACCTCCTATGTTAGGGTATTGTCAGAGAATTAACAGTAACACAGAGGAGAAGGCACTGCTGCTGACAAGCCATCTACAGACAAATGTGTTCCTCCATCACACTTCCAACAGAAACAAGAGGGAAGCTTACAAAAACAAAGAAAAAAAAAAAAGGCAACCAAAACCAACACACTCCACCAAAACTGTTGTTAATAATATATCACAAAGTTGTTTACAATAACCAAACACAGCTTATAAACAAAGCATTTGCAGAACCCTGCAGCCTTATGTTATAACACACAGGGGGTACATCAATAAAAAAAAACTGCACGAATTATGACAGAATTTAGTCTTGTGCTGAACACTAAAAAAAAAAAAAAACAGACCCCCCACTCATCTCCAGGAGTAGCTTGATCTTTAAGTTGTATTTGATGCTCTCTGATAAAGAAAGGAAAAAATAAACTTAAGTTCTGCGGTGTGTAAATGAGTAAATCCAAGTGTAGGTTTGTTTGTTTGTTTCCATTGTTTTGGCCTTAAATATTTTACAATACCAGTTCAGATTCTGGATTTGCTTTTTGGACAACTATTACTGATACTACTGGATGGCAGCCTACAGCCTTCAAGGTTGTCCAAAGTTACACAATTTCAAACTTGATAGTGTGGTTGCGTGGGTTTTTTTCTTTCCTTTTTGAAGCCAGTGATGTTTTCATTACAAAACTGACTCAGTAATTTGTTTCTGTTAATAAGATGTATTCTTCAAACCTATATTAATGAAAATATTAAATGATACAGAAAATGTTCTACTGATGTCACAGGCACCAAACCCACCATATTGCAGCAACTGAAAGCAAATGCTGGTGCAAGAAGGAACAAACGAGACTGCTCTTAAGGATATGATCACACATACTATACCTAAATATAGACGAGGTCAGGCTTTCAGGGAGTGAAAGCTAATCAGTCCAAGAAATCTGACAACAGCAGAATCAACAGCTGATTCAGACAGAGCTTCCAACAACTCCTACGTATTTATTTTTAATAGTGGCAATAAGTACAATTTAAGTTTCAGCAAAACCAACAAGCAATCCAATTTACATTCTTTACCACCAACACATCTGAAGTCAATTCATTATCATTACTTATTCAAGTTGATATTTGCTTTAAAACTAGAAATAAGAAACATAATAATAAAAGCCCTGAATGATTATGTCATCCCCCACCCACAGCTCCTAACTTATTTCACAATTAATTGATAGACAATCTACATGGCTGTCACAGATGTGAAGAGTGTTTCCTCAGCCTCCCTCAGGGAGGGAATTTCATCTGCTGTTCCCTAAGTGAAGTTCCAGGTACAAGTATTTGGAAGTTGCTACCAAGCTGCTTTCCACCTCCCCCTGCTTCACCCCTCAAATGGGCAAGTCAGGAAAAGTCTCCACTTTGAGTCTGCTGCTTAACTTCTGTTTTC
Organism: Falco biarmicus; assembly: GCF_023638135.1. Classification (NCBI taxonomy): domain Eukaryota; kingdom Metazoa; phylum Chordata; class Aves; order Falconiformes; family Falconidae; genus Falco; species Falco biarmicus. The sequence goes on along the minus strand of NC_079300.1, from coordinate 6,550,147 downwards.
CCGGGTTAACAGTCTGACTACATAGAAGGAAATACCCGCCTCAGCCTTTTTATAAATACCAGAAAAGTATTTGTTATACCAATTTCGGGCAGTCACAATGGACCATATGAAGTTAATAAAAAGTTATGAACTGGCAGTTAATAAAAAGTTATGAACTTGAAAAAAAAAGATTTTTTTTTTCCCCTGCAAGGAAATAGTTCTTGATATGCTAAAATACAGAAAGTGTATCATTAGAGGCAGAAGCAGCACTGTTTTGTACAGCACAATGGGTTCCCAAGCCTCAGACACTTGCATTTGAAAAACTCATCTGCTAAATAAACACCTTGAGTCCTTAGGCAGCAGAATCTGGGAAAAACCACGACTGAACAGAGGTAACATCTTCTCCACTGGGAAGTCTGAAGAACAGGTTAAACACACCCAATTTACATTTCTCCAGCTTGAGGTCCTTCCTCAAAGTGACCTGAGGGTGTGAAGTCTATGCATGCAGGCAGACAGCAATACAACGCACAAGCTACGTAGACAGGCCCATGGCAGAACTGACCTGGAGGTCGGTTCCTCTCATCTGGGTAACATGCTCTCTTTAAATCAAGGTTAATGCCCATTGCCACACCAATTACTTGAGTTTTTAGCAAGAGGAACAGGCAGGACTTCAGTTACCTGAATCTACCTTCCATCCTCTTAAGACGAACGTCCCCCTGCATGTCACACCAAATGCACGAAGGCTTGTTACATCTGGCACCTGAGACACAGCTCGCACTGCAGTAACGCCAGGATACCTATACATTTCTCATCCCTCCTGCTGTCCTAGTCCCTGCATTTTTTTCATCTCCAGGAGACTGAAAAACTGGGTAAGGCTTGTGCAATAATGTTATACAAAGAACTATTTCTGGTTATAACAGCACGTGCTAGCTTTATTTTGTAATGGTAACCTTTATGTAACACTGCAAATCACACTGCACCATGGTGAGTTTTCATCACGTATACAAAACAAACATGAACCAAAATCAAAGAGGATAACTAGTAACAAGTATAGAAAACCAAACACTTGCCTGTGAGGAGTAGTAATGGAATTTAATAAGGCTGAAGGAATCATTTATTGACTCTTCTGGTCAACCAATATAATTGTGTCAGATTACGAAGCTGAATATCATTGATTTACTGACTCGGAACTATAACTGCACTAATATGCTTTAAGACTATTAAAAGCACCGACTAACGTGTTTGCAATGTCTGTAGTCTGAGTAGACTGGGTAAAGAATGTGGATCTTTGATTTTAAAATCCTGACACCATTGACTGGAATGTACTGGGTTCGCACTTGGAGGATTACTTGCATTGGAGCAGGATGAACACTGACAACTTGGGCATTCCTGCAGGTACCGACACCCTCACATAGCTCCCCTGCGTCCCGGGGAGAGATCCACAGATATTGGGTGGCATTCAAAACCTGACAGCATGCTGGTATGGAAGAGTCTTCCCAAGTGCCCTTCAAATTAGTTTACATGTACCACACTTACTGATCTTTTCAGACATATACACACACACACACACACACACAAGTAAATTAAGAACTAAGGGCAGACACAAACCCCAAATACAAGTCCTGCATATTTACAAAGCCAAAAAAAAAGTCTGAAATTATAGGTCTGACTATGTTCTAACATTTGTCTTCAAAGTCTGCTGTCCTAATTCTATAGATAAATGCATTTCCCAGCAGCAGATTCTTAGGCATTCAAAAAAAAAACAAAAAAAAAAAAAACAAACCGAAACCAAATCAAAAATCTTCATTTTACCAAGGAACAAACTTCATGAACTACTTTTCTGCTCACTTATGTGTTATTCTCCTGCGAAGCAGGATGCTTCGTTGTTATATACTTGCAAACCAGAATAGCTGGAGCCTGTATTTATTTCTCCTGCTGCTGATGATTCAGCCCCTGCCCCTGCGCTCTGGCCAAGCTGCTCTGCCGGGAGGCCACGTCAGCAGGACAGGGCGCTGGCTGCCAGGTCACACCGTGGCCGGCTGCAGCAGAGCCCCCGGCAGCACAGCCCGGCTCTCCCAGGGAATCGCACCATGGGCTGCGTTGGAAGGGACCTGAGAAGAGGCTGCAGGGTCGGGAAAGACTGTGGCCACCGCTCTGTGTCTACACCGATGCAGACCATTAGCAAGGCTCTCACAAACTGCTTAGAGTTTCCATGTTTCCAAGTGTTCCGAAAGTATTCCCGGTTCCAGCAGCATTTCTCTCCCTCTCTCTCCTCACAATGAGTAGTGTAAAACATTCAAACTTTAGGATTTGGAAAGACTGAGCCAAGTTAAAATGTAGTTACGTGTCAAGTTTCTTCTTTTTTCTTTTGTCTTGCATGAGGGGAGTTATATCAAGTAATACCTGCCAGTTCACTGTATTTTCATGGAAAGGTATTTTTAAAGGATATATACTCCATAGAGCAAATCGACTAGCGCAGGTGCATCTTCCTCAAGATCTAATCTGCACACATGCAGAAACAGATTTCCATGATTATTCTTAGCATTATCAGATTTAAAATGGAAACACTAAGATTGTTCACACAGTAAACAAAGCATCCTACTGTTTACTTTTGGCTTCTTACATGGCTTCCTATACTTTACTGTAGCGTGCTAAAAACAAAACCTACGAGATTAAAGGAGAATGGTGCCACTGTCACGCTGATTTGACTCACAAGGGAAAAAAAAAAATAATCTACTCTGAGTTAGCATCCCTTTGCTCTCTCAGAAGATTTCAACACAAGTTACACAAAGCTATCGAAACGTGAAAGTTAGTTATTGCACATGGAAGGAATAAATGATGCACAATCAGGACCTCAGTTTTCTAAGGTGACCAAACACTGAAAGGCTAAAGAGCCCGTGTCTGAATTTCAGGTGAAGTCACCAAAAATAACACCGAGGATAAAAGGCTCCACTGGAAAATCTGGCATTTTCTGGCTAATAATAAGGCAACAATGAGAAAATAAAATATCTGTTGTGATCACATGGTTAGGTATTAACAACAGGTCATTTATAGCTATGCCTCTGAAAAACTACAGAGTACACACCATGGGTATCCAAACGTAACCCAACAAGGGGCATGACTGAACCCAGGCCGGGGGACATGCCAGCGCTGCAGAGCCGAGCTTGCCATCACGCTGAAGTGACCAAAACTAGAAGATGGTGACAATGCCTCTAAAGGATGATACTGACTCTGTTGATCGAAGAAAATAAGTATTTTGGCCAATACAGCAAGGTTGGTTAGATAAAAATTACAAACAGCGACACAAGATTCTCCAGACTAGAGCTCTCCACCACCGTTTTGTTCTGGAGGATGCTTGTGCTGATAATTCCGTGTTCATCCATTAACAGAAAGAACCTTAATAAATCTAAACCTTATTTAAATGCGTTGATATGCTAAGGAGGCCAATGGGTATTGGAGGCCTGGTTTCTCCATCAAGTATTAAATTTAAATACCAAGTACCACGAGTCAAGTAAGATGATGTAAATGATTAGTAAGAATTATGTCTTAAAACGTATTGGGGTGAAAAGGGTGTTTACTGTAAAAGGGAAAGAAATTGAGCCAAAAATTAATAAACAAAATATAAAAAAGCTGTTTAATATCAAGAGAGCAGCTGTATTTTAGAACACTACTACCCAAACCATTTTTCTCCAAACTCTAATGACCAAAACAATTTGAACTGAAACTCCATTTTTCCAGCTGCGTAACCAGTCTGCACACCAGCATGTAGGTGGAAAGAGCCGAAACACTTTGGAGAAACAAGCAGGAGCAAAGTCAGAGCTCACTCTGCACTTCACCCCTCCCTCCCTTCCCTGACATCACCAAAGCATGTCCATCCCATCCCACCCCCGTGCACCCTGGCAGGTGTGTCCCCAGGAGCCCTTCCCGTGTCCCAGGAACATGCCTGACCTGATGCAGACACCCAACTAGCATCACACACAAGGCAGATGAAGCATGCTTTTCTTCCTGCAGAATGCAGAATTTCTTCCTGCAGAATTTCACGTTCTGATCAATGCAGTGCTCTGCAGCACATTTTGAAAACAGTAGTAAATTAATTTCTTCAAACTTAACCAAGGACCAAATTCTGAGAATTCAGCACCAGCTCCTGGCTCTCACCAGTGTATAGGCAGCGGCTGTCCTGAAATGCCCAGTGTACCTTCCCCCCCTCAGACTTCATGAGCTGCCCTTCAACTAAAGCCTATTTCCAGCCTTCTGGAAACCTCTCCAAAGCAACACGATTTCAGGTGCTGCTATCATTTCATCTCAGACTGAAAAAAAGCCAGGTACACCGAGGAGCAATGCATCATCTGCCTCTGTACCTGCAGAGCGATGGAGGGAGATGCTCTCAGCAGCTGATGCAACAGGTAAGCTTACAGAATCACACAAACAGCCAGCTGCCTGATCCTGTATTTTTTTTGTCCCACCTCCTTCAGTTCCTTTCATCCCCAGTCTCTGACACCCACCAGCTGCCTGCACGTGCCCTTCACTGCTCTCACCTTGGCACCTCCATCCGCACCCAGTAACAAGCCACAGGGATCACATTTGCTCACACCATCTCCCACCTATTTTCTACTCCTTCCTTCCCCCCAAGAAACTGACTCACTTCCTCATTTCCAATCTCATACTAAAGGGGAAAAAAAAATAAAGCCGCCTTTTGGTTTGCTTACACAAGATTGAACAGCCCTATTTCACTGACACACACACTCACTACATAAATCTGCAGCTATTTAGCCTTTAACATTACTCGTTCCTTTGCATTACCACACCAAACCACACCCACCCATCAAATTAAGGGAATAATAATTCCAGGAAATCTTTCATTTGAGAAACCACTGCTAGATTTTTAGCATACTTTTGGCCCTTCTCTTGAGTTACTGGCTTTTAGAGCCACAGAAAAAGCAGCACTGAAATTTAATTCTTGCATTCTTTGTTTTATGAGACAAGAACAAGCACAGGCCCTGGAGAGCTTCAAGTACAGCATCAATGGCAAAAACTTGAAAGTATCACTTGAAACAAATACCAGGATTAGTAAGCTATGTATGTTTATTATCCTGTTTTCATTTCAAAATGTAACCACCCAAAGGCAGCTTAGGTCCTTGTCTACTACTTCATGCTTAAACTTAGCTACAACCCCTCTGCGCCACTGCACATCTGTATCTTGTCCCTGAAAACATCACAAAAGCCCATTTAATGCACAGCCTTGTTCACCTGTGCAATGCTAGAATTAAAGCATAATTTCTTTCATTAGCATATTTTTTTTCTTTGCATACAAATTTTGTGCTTCACTATTCCAGACCTAGTGCTGTGATACTGAACAAAGTCAAGAGGTAAGTTTCAAGAGGGTATTTTCAACAGCATGGGCTAGACTGAATACGGCAGGAATTTCCATTTTTATCACGCCAGGTGTTTTTCTGCTACCTGTTCTTTCTTCTGTTACAAGTTTTTTGCATGCTGTGCATACATACAGAAAATTACAGAACAGAAAACTCAGTCTGCCTTGCTTGTGGCAGAAAATGAGACCCAGCTTAGGTATCATTTAGATGGATGGCAACAGAAAGTTCATTTAGCAATAACTGAGCAATTCTGCGTGATCAACGGATAGAAGTGTTATGCAATCTGTATACTCTATACATATGTATTTTCAACCTGTGGGTGACAACCAAGTTCAAGTGGCAATGTAGCACCGGAGTAATCATTTTGTCCTTATTTTTCATACCACACTGCACATGACAGCTTGGCATTATTGCCTTCTAGGATCAAAATGCACTGAACAGATCCTCAGGTACAGCTTCACTGCCCCGCACTATGCAGAAACTGCTGTGTTTTTAAGTAATTTAGCATATGACACAACTCTCATGCAGCAATAGAAGTTCTTACCAAAGATCTAAAGATAATGGAAAGGGGAATTTCCTGAACATGTCAGATTCACCCAGAATTCATTTATCCTGAAATTCAGAAAGCAGAATAATATTTTTTTCCCCCAATACAGAGGGGGCTGTTTCAATTCCATTCTGCAGTTGATCAGATCCACGTTCTCTCTTCCATATTTCATTTAATGTGGTTACCCCAAAGCACTAGCTAGAAGTAATCTTTCATGTAAAGGAAATACAAGGTCTACAGTTCCAGCTAAGCAAAGAAACAGGTGAGGATATGCCTTGCCCTCGTCCTTCCCTTGCAGAGCTGGCAACAGTCGAGTCCTGAGTTTGTGAAAAATTAAGTGGAAAAACACAAAAAGGAAATGAAGTATTTGAAGTATTGACGTATTTATGAAGTATTTACTATCCGTCAAAACTATATAAAGAGAGCAGCTTTTAAAATATGCACATTTCATCTCTCAAAAATACTAAATTAAGATCCTAAATCAGTCTGCCTTTAACCACCCAGAGAGGTACAGTTTTGCAGTCAGAGCCCAAAGCTCGGCTGGGGCAGCTGATGAGCAGGGCTCTCCTCCCCTGTCCCCCAGGGATACCACGGTTTTCAGAGGAAGGACACTAATACTGTGTCATTAACACGCCCATGGCTTAAAAGGAACAAAGAACGGTCATCCAGCCGCACACAAAGGATGTGCTTTATGTTCCCACTTTATAACACAGGCCAGGTGGCCAGCCTCGATACTCAGCAAGCACTCAAGTGTTTAACAGCCTAGAGGGGTACAGGCAGCATCAGCTCCCCGTCTTCTACTCAATTTCAGCCTCTACCAGTTATTAAAAAAAGATTCCTCTCAATGAATCCCCAACATCGCCTTTCTTTATTCCTTTATTTGGTGGTTGTTACAAAAGGCTACAGAAGTCACATACCACAGCATCTCTTCTACCACGTGGGATGGAAGAGGCAAGCCCTTCGGAAGCCAGCTGGTAACACATGTCCCGGTGAGAGCTTCCAGAACCGCTCAGAGGCTTCCCTGCATCTCCCGATGTGTGTGCTGTACCACACAGACCCGTCCTCGAGGGCCGCGTTTCTCCAAAAGACCAGACTGATCAATCTCTAAATCTGTCCCTCCAAGGAAACCACAGACCAGCTACACTTCTCCCAGCCACCGGCGCTGGTGAGCTGCCCAGTCCAGCACCCAGTTGTCATCTGCGGGGCTCGTAATCAGGGTCCTGAACAAGTCACCTCTGGCTACACACAAATAGGAAGCAGGAATGAAGAGAGCGCTCGCTGTAACACATTGCACATTCCATCAAAAGTACACATGTATTCTGGTTTTATAGTATTTAAGGGGTTAGTTTCTCAAATAGGGGCATTTTTATTTTTCAAAGTTTTCACTGATTATCTTACCGGTGAAACTCTGAGAAACTAGAAAAAAAGCTTTGTATTCAGGATTTCTCCACTAGTCCAAAACATCAGAGAACATCAAATGTGCATCTACTCTTTCTGGTTTTAAATAGTGGTTATTCAATTAGTGGCTAATTACACTTCAGGGCATTTAAAACAGAGGATATTCCGCAGAGGTTTTCCTCAAACAAGTGACATTCTTCCAACCTTGAGAAGACAAATGAAGTTTCACTAAGCCCTTTTTCTCCACTATTTTCATGTCAGTCCTCTAACGCATTACCATCAGCCACCCCCAGATACGCCATAGGCATGGAGCCAAAAAGGGTCCTGGGTACAAAGCACTGGTTCACAGGGTATCCAGACCACGCTCAAGGAGCACAAACCAAGGATTTCAAACATCTCAAAAAGCCATATATAAAAATAATGCTTTCCCCAAAGATAAAAAAAAATGAAAAGAAAAAAACAAACCACTTTGCTCACATAGAATAACAACTGCCCCTGCAGAACAGATACATTCCAAAGCAAAGAACAGCTTTCATGTAACCTGAACACTTTAGTGTAACCAAGTCATGACATCTCAAGTTTTTAATAACAGTGTTCACTCCCTGAAATCAGGGGAGCCACATGATTTACAGTAATGTAGTCCTTTGTATTGTGAATGCCAATTAATCCTATTTACAAGCACATCTTGCGTCTCAACACTGAATACGTGGCAGCAAGGAAAAAGCGAGTATCGTCCGTTCAACAGGGAGCTACCAGCTCAGAGGCATACACACTGTCCAAAAAGCGACTTCCATTCTGCTTTAACAGAGTGCTAAAATTATCCCGTAGCCTGCCAATCACAGTGCAATGTGCGAGCAAAGGAAAATGCATCATTATTGTCCAAGTGCTGCCCCACATAAAGGGCATACATTAACCTTTAAACAGAGTATTCTGTATCACAGAAATATCAAGAAGAAAAAAAAAGGAAAAAAAAAAGACACTGTCAGTTTTATGGAGCAAGGGAGTGTGTAATTTCCAAAACCACTGCAGACAGATTAAGTCCATCTTTTACAATAACCTCAGAGCACAGGAAAAACAGAACTGTCACGAATCCTAACCTTAGTACATTTGTTGGCTGATTACAGTTTCTTCTGCAACAGATCACCATTAATATTATTTAAGTTTTCCGCAATTGCACTGTGAACACAGCTTTATCAAAGAAATAAAAGCAACAACAATACAGTCAGGTGCTCTTCTGTGTTCGAAGCATGTACTTGTTTCAGCAATATAGATATTTCATAATAAAGTAGGAGTTGAAGCTTTAGCATGAAAAGAGTACCAGAATTTTCAGACTGAAATTCAAGAGTGTATACAAATAAACACATATGCTTTGGTGGTCAATACCGCAGCTCTACCAAACAAGGTGACAATCTTTTGCTACAAATTCTAGATTAATTTTATGAAAGACTGCTGACTAGTACCAAATAAGCCCCATTAGCACAAACATGTTAAACTAGTGGGATTACAGAACCAGGACATTTCAAATTGCATTCATTTAAACACACTGCCTGAACAACAGTTTGAGCATGAAAAAAGTTATAAATAAATGGTGTCATATTTGTAATGGGAATTTTTTATGCATTAACCAATATGAAGTATTCATTTCAAATAAAAGGAGTAGCCAGCTTTAGTCCTCTGTTAATTGCCACGTGGGCCAATTTCTTACCACACAGCATGTTGGCTATAAACCTTAACAAGCAGTTTTAAATTGCTGCTATTATTGCTCATCAAGACCAAATAATCCTGGATGGTGTTCAGGGAAGCTTCTGTAATGTCTGTCTCAAACAACTATTAATTTGTCATTTCCATGGGGATGAAATTTCAAGTAACAATCACCAACTCCTCCACTGTTTAGGGGGGTGGGGGGGGGGGGGGTGGGGGCACAGAAAAATGCAAAGAGACTGCAAGATGGAAAATTTTAAATAGACAAAAAGGACAAACTCTTCCTGACAGGAGCGGTGCAGCACTGAAGCAGTTTGCCCAGGGAGCAACTCCACCCTCAGAGCTTCACAACCCAGGAGGTTGTGGACAATCCGGGAGATTGTGGACAACCCAATCCACCTCTGGCACTATCCCTGCTTTCAGCAGCAGGTTGGATAAGGTGACCGACCCCCCAGGGGTCCCTTCTAATCCAAATTTTAACAAAAAGCATAGTCATCCTTGAGCTGTATGACCTTCGTAATCGATCTAAGAAACAGTCGTTCTTGAGTAGATTTGAAATTCACAGTCAAAAATACAGGGGCGATTCACTAGTTCCACAATTGAACTGACTTCCCCCCCTCCATTACTATCACTTTTTTAGGAAAGCCTTTTGAATTAATAGCCCACCGAGGCTGCTGCCTAAATGGTACAAGATCTGGAAGGGATGAGGGATGCAACACCACCTACCTCCCTTCTCAAAAAAGTAACAGCACAAGCACACAAAAAAAATATCACTGGAAACAGCAGCAGCAAAACAGCTACACAAAGTCTATTCCCTTCAAATTTCGATTTAACCCTCCTGTATGACTGTAGACATCATTATACCGAGGGAAACATCTGCTTCACCTCAAAGCTGTATTTTGCCACTAGCTAGAAACCCTCTTCACATTACTCAATATACAATCTGAAAGGTCTTTTGCTGCTTCTCCCTTCAGACCTGTTGAAAGATTTTATGTGGGTTCTCTTACAAAAACCAGAAACACTACCTATCATATTTGCACAATTTTACCAAGAGGTAAGACAGCAGTCAAAAGACTGCTTACGTGCTTTTCTTCATACTACACAATTAACTATCTCTGCTTTTGAAGACCTAATTCAAAATTCTCCTCAAAGCCAGTCTGGCTTCTCCAAGCACTCTGCACTGTCTGCACTTCTCTGCTCATTTTCTATCCCTCCTGATGCCTGTATGAAAACAAAATAGTTTTTTCATAGAAATCCACTTAGTCCGTTACTAGTCTAACTGGAGACCTCTCATTCATATGTATTACTTCATTGTAAGGAATATGCATATATATAAAATTTAAAAACAGTGATAAATGACTGAACAGAAAGAGAAATCTCCTGGACTTGCAATAAATTAATGACTCATTCCAAGATACTAAAGTTCTATAAAACATACAGCAGCCACGTCCGCAGCTTCTCACTCTTAAATGCTTCACTGTATTTTCAGAACTGCATGTCACATTTTTGTGGAGGTGAGAGAACCAGTTTTCCATAATGCAAGCAATGCTCATCCATACATTCCTGTATCCTCTTACCTTGGATGCACTGCAGGGTTCCATCCTCAGCCCTTATTGTAAAGGTTTCACCTGGATTAACTTGAACCAAAAAGACCTGCCAAAAGAAAGACACATTTGTTTTGCAGTGTTCTTAAAAAAAAAATAATTTTCTCCAAGCCAACAACTGTTTTCCCCTTACTTAGGAAGAGATACAGGGGGTAGCGAGGGAACAGACTGGCATACTGCATCTTTGGGTACCACCAGTGGCCAAGAGCCAGTAGAGAGTTACAGCCTACCTAGTCATCTAAACTCTAAGAGCTGAAATAAAGATGTAACTCAGTTGTGTGCAGGTGAGAATTATGGCTTCGGGTTCCACCACCACACTCCTGACATTGTTGTTAACTTGGCCAAATGCTGATAGCTAAGGACATAAATATTTAGACCACTGGCACATGAGAGCAGAGAGCGCAAACTCCAGCGTGCAGCATCAAGGCATACCAGGATTTCAATTTCACAGGAATAAATGTTTTTTTTTACAGTGTAAGGTGAGTCGATTCATCGCATTTTTAAAAATTTCTCCTTCGATCCTACACGTTACAGAACTTAGTTAAGCAAAATCCTGACACACACAGTTCAATATTTGCACACAGAACCAGTAATAAACTATTTATTTAATAACTAATATAATAATATCTTTTTTAAATGGTCAAAATATAACCTCAGTCTCCCACCACCTAACCCTGCAGATACAGAAATGCAACAAAGACCAGGAAGCACCAAAACCCATCCCAGTTCGGTGTACACTGTACTCACCTTTATTAATTTTCAGGTGTCTAAAATGATGGGTTTAAAATTTGCAGAGTTTCACTGGGAACTAGTGATCATTTATCCCATGCTCTTGCTACTTGTGAAACTTGTACTCAAATACTTTAAACACACTTCTGTTAACTTTGCATTGTCAGGAGTTCAATCAAAATCTGGATTAATCTTGGTATAAATTGAAAATTTAGATTTATCTTTTTGTGAAAGCTCTCTCTAAATTTATGTCTGATCTTTATATTCCAGGACACCTGCATGCAGAATTTAATCATTCAATCCGGAAAGACAGAATTTGAATTAATGTTGTGTTTCTGAATTCCTTAAACTAAATGCTAAGACAATTATGACCCAGAAGACCTTCTGAATTACAGTAATCCTACAGCAACCCATTGTTCTAGCAACATTTTCAAAGCACAAGCTAAAAATCAGAAAAATAACATATGAACGGCATTATTTTGCCTGCAACGGTAATTTCTCAGGGATCTGCGATCAGGGTGGATCTGATCCAGCACACAGAGCACAACAAATAGTTCAGAAAAGGTGAAAGGCACTGTTAACACCATTCCATCCCTAATCGCTGGAAAATCAACATTTAAGTGACAGCATTTAAATGCTCTTTTGCTATGAGCAGGCATGGATTATCCATCACAGGATATGGGCATCAGGTCAAAAGCAGCACAGAGCTTATGCAGTGTCATTCAGCTTTTAAAAAAACCACCCAAAACACAAACCAACAAACCAGAAACAGAGGCAAAAAATCGTAAAAATATTTCATTAGCTCATTTGCACTGTATGTCTAAACCAACCACTCTAAAGCTGGTTATTTATTAACACGCTTGATTAACATAAACCAGATGCACCATTAACCTTTGGAAGAACCTGGTCCAGCTCCTCAAAATACCCACCCTAACCAGACTGATGTCTCCTACATGAAAAGCTCGATCCTTTCCCTAAAGCAGAGTTGAGTTTGATGGTAGATAAAAGACTGACCATGAGAGAGGGACTGGTCTCGCCACATGAGGTACATGTCCACCCCGAAGATATCAAAAGGGTATGACTTAGAAATTTCTTTTCAAGGAGCCACTGCCAAAGGTCCATCACCAGCCCACACATCTGTACTAGCATGCCGGCCGTTGGGCTTTGGAAATAATTCCTTGCATTTCTGCATTAAAAAAAAAGACTATATCCCCAATAACAGCTGTTGCTTGATAGTCAGGATGAAGTAGCATTATCCTTGCCTAATTGTGTGTGTTTTTAACACAAACAAATTGTTCCCTCGATAAATTTGTTTCCTGAAGGGCAGCAGCCATCACTTTGTCCCTGCATCACAAGCCCATGGGACTTACATACAAAATGTTACATATATAGAAACAAACAATTCCTTACTAACAGTTCCCAGAGTGCAACAGCCTAAAAATTTCACATTTATTAAAAAAAAAAACCAACAAAAAACCAAACAACTAACAAACAAAAAACCCACCACCACCTCAGCACTACCTACTGTCACAAAACATGGGATTAAGTCGGTCAGACAGCAAAGTTCCCCTTCGTATGCTGCAGGATAACAACTGCCAATTCTGCTTGGCCTGTCTGGAGCAGGGACTACACTATTTTGCCTGAATTTTAAGTACAGCCCAATAAAGACAAGAGACCACAAAATATTTTCACCCAGGACTGTGTTTTGAGGTTGACTATCAAATACATTGAAGGGATAATGTTCTTCAACTATTCACTGTGCAATGAAGCCACAAGCCTTTTCAAAGCAATATTGCTGCTGGAAAAAAAGTGCTTTATTCCATCAGTCAATGATTTATACCAACTTCTACCACAGTTGTCACCTAAAATCCAGTAAAACTAATCCTGGTTTCCCAGGTTCTTGTGTAAGTTGTCCAGCTTCAAATGTTCACAAAATTGTATTTCCGAAATGCACATGATTTTTACCATCTCATCTCCTAACACTTTACAAGGCTGAAAGCCATTACCAATCCGGTTTTATTCATATTTAAACATTTAAATATATACGCAAGCACAATTATTTTCAAAAGGAGGTCAATGACTGCTATCAAACCAAGTAGGGCTTCTGCACCTAATGACAGCAGCCCCACCAGATCTGTACTTCCAGTGCAGGGGTTTTTTTGTGCTACAGAAGAAACACGAACATTTGTGAAATTCATTCACTTCAGCAAAATTCAGAACAATTAAGAGCCAAGGAGCAAAAAGAGAGCCCAAGGCCCTGAGCTGTCAAGCCTCCACGTACAACTGAAAAGGCTATCTCCAGCTAGGCAGGGTTTCTCGGAACGGTGAAGGAATCAACCTTCAGCTACAGTGGTACAGAAAAGCACATGCTAAAACCAGTAACCACCAGTGCACATCATGGACTTAGAAGTTATACTATAGGCAAGATCTGCATAGCAATGAAACACTGTAGCTTTCCTAAAAAGTTAAAAAAGTTCTGAAGATACCAAAAGACATTCTTCTGCACCGATGTTCACATCAGCCACCTTTGGAGCAGAACACCCCACTTAAGGGCTGTTGCTGGGGGCAGGCAGCTGTACCAACAGCAAACAGGGATAGCTGATGTGACACAGCACTGGAGCAAGGGCTGGACATGCAGGGAGGATGGTCGCCACACAAGCATGCATACCTGAGGTGGCTTCAGACCCAGAAGCAGCAATCGGGATGCTGCTCCTCAAGTAAGACCCTCTGCTTGCCCCCCCACTGCAGGCAGAACCCTTCCAGCAGGCTGCAACCTGCCCCCCCGCCCCCCCCCCCCCGCCTCTCTTCTCCTCCCCTCCGCCCAAAGCTGGGGTACTGGGGTTTGCCCACATAACCCACCCCACCACCCAAACCCCTCCGCACCCACCCTGGCCACGCACAACGCCCTCAAGAGCCTGCAATTGCAAAAGCACTTACTAACGAACTGCAGAGTTGAAATCAAACCATTAAAGGCAGCGCATGTCAAGCACTAGGTACTCTCCATCTTCCAGCCAACACCCCCAGTTTGTCCCAGTTGCCTGGGACAAAATGTATCAAGGCATGCCGCGACTTCTTTTGTTTATACACACAAAGTATTTCAAACTAATTCAAAGATTTATTTTTCCCCATGCCCTCCTAAACAACGAAACTGTGTCCTGCAGCCTGGAACGCAGCTTTTCTCTTTCCTTTCTACACAAGGGATCTTCACGAGAACGCCTTGTTTCTGAAGCGTTTCATTAAAAATCTGAGGAAAGCAATAAAAAAGTCTAAAGATAACATCTTTATTTTAATGCAAACAAACACAGATGATATTTAATTGCCCTATGCCTCTTCCAATATTCATCATCCCAAGTACACACGTTTATGAGATGGCAACAAGAGGAGAGATAATTTGAAGAGTCACTTTGAGCCCACCCTGCTGGCCGGCAGCACCACGAGGGTGCGGTCCCATGTCACTTCAGCCCAGTTTCAGTCCCCTGGCCCCCTCACGTCCAAAAAGCTGGAGCTCATGACAGCTGCGAGGTCAGCAGCACAGTCCCAAAAGCTTTTTATTTCTCCCTAAAAAGTTCTCTGATGCTTGCTTTAGCAGTTTAATCCACTCAAGTGTTGAACCCAGCCCTATCTCCTACACCCTCAGAGAAAGCTTGCCATCTCCCTAACACACTTTTTTTTTTTGCATTTATTTGGGATTTAAGAATGTTACTGTTGCTACATTTTATTTAAAGCTGTGTTTGTTAAGACTGATTAACGTTACTAAGTTGCATAGTTACTGTAAATATTTACAATCACACACACCCAATTTGGCAATAATTGCTCTGTGTCCAGACTATGTTTTCATTATGAGCCAAACACATGTCACTGGTGTCCCCCTCGGTCCTGCTGTCCATCTCCCATACCTACCCGGAGCAGGGGAAGAGACTAGCAAAGTCTAACATAGGCTTAAAGCTCAGGTTCAGGAATATAAAACTATATATATTGTGGGTAAACAGTCCCATACAGAGATAGAAAATGTTCCCTGATAAGGACCAAGGGCATATGCTATTATCTGTTTTGCACAGTGTTGATAGACTTATGCAGGTGGGTTTTTTAAGCACACACAAGAAAATCCACATTCAAAACAGGCCATCATCTCCTGCCTGCTTTGCTGCACATCACCTGCGAGCACAGGCGCAGCAGCAAGTAGGAGGACACCCACTTGCACCCACGTGATGCAATACAATCCAATGCTTGCTCTAAAATTTTTCCACTTTACGAGAAACTTTTCCTTGCTAAGGTTGAACAGCCACTTGCACTACTTTGGCTTATTGAAACGCTGCCTTAAGCGTTTCCCAATGTGGCCAATCTTCCCTTCCCTCTTTAGATATATCAAGCTACATACAGCTGGGGGGCATGGCATCATAGGCACCACCTGGGATCCAGCCACAGGTTCCTCACAAATGCTTTACATTATTAAAATCTACTGTATTTACAATTTCTATAGTGCAGTACTTTTGGAATATATTGCATCTTTGGGGGGAAAAAAAACCAACGAAAACAAAAACAAACAAAAAAACAACCGAAAAAAACCACCAAAACCAGAATAATCACTTGGGTCCATTCTCTGTTGTACTTTAAAAGACTGTTCCCCAGATCCCGATGAGTCTCCAGCTCTGTCCCACAGGAAGGGCTAAAGAGCTCACACCATGCTATCTGCAACATTCTTCTCAGGACCATGCATTCTCCCTCAGCCACACAGGAGCAGGTAGAATAAGTATTTTCAACCTCTCTTCAGCAAGAAAAAAAAAAAAAATAATCGAGGAATATGCTACATCTTAAAACAATAAAACAGTGACTTTCAGAAATCAATACTTTGATAGGTGCTCTGGGCTTAACTATCCTTTTTTTCATAGAACAGCAAATAGAGGCATGAAGCAATTCAGTTTATGAGCGTTACCAATAGACAAGCCCCACAAGTGACAGATCCTGAACCCCCTCATTTATCACAAGTTCAACATGCTTCACAGCAGCAGTTTACAAAATAAATCAATCTGTATATCTGCATAGCAAATTGCTCAGATAAGCAGGAAATTTTAAGATTCATGAAGTTTTAGCAAATTCTGTGTTTCATTGTACTCACAGAGAAACATACTTATGAGAACAGCCTCAGAGTTTGCCCACCAACAGCCTTCAGTTAAAATTCCTTCAGAAAAGTTCAGTTCAGAGATTTCCTAGATAGCAAACACTGCCTATGGGTTAACTCCGCTAAAGCTACTCTTCTGCTATCTGTTCTAGTCTAAATGCCTAAGACTACTGAGTGTTTTAAAAATCAGAATATTTAAACAGAAGGAAACTTCATCATCCTTTATCTGATAGCCATTTTTCATGGACTGATGCTTCTCAGGTACCTTATACGTGTACCAGTTATAAACTTTTTTCTTCCTGAAAACAAGCTTCCCATTTGCAATTATCACCCTCTCTCCCCTAAAAGGACATTCCTGCAAGTATCTATCAAACTTTATACTTTCGTGAAATTTTAACATCTCTATTTTTTTTTGGCACAAAGCTCAGCTACTGCTCAGGTGCAGTATAAGACACAACTAAATGCTTTCAAGCTCTTGCAGGGTGCACAGACTTGTGCTACAGGAAGGTACCAAACCTTGCTCCTCGTTCAGAGGTACTCTCATCTCCCTTATTCCAAGCGTGTGACCCTAAAACACCAGAACAAGCACGCACAGCACTACCTACAGTGTCTGGGCTCAAGCCAAACAGTGAAAAAACAGGGTTTGGCAAACACACCTTTACAAAGAGCAGGCAAGCACAAAACTTGCTACACCACTGCAGGTGCAGTGAGCAAACCAAGCCAAAATAAAACTTACCAAATTAAAATCACCCAGCATTCTGCACAGACATGCTATGGCACAGCTAGCTGCCCTCCCACTTTATACTGCAAGCTTTTTAGAGTTTGCAGTGGAGTACCTACAGGAAACCATTGAAATTCTTGGACCGAAAGGTTAATTATCGCTCCCTGAATCCCCACAGGAGTTAGAAGTGGATTAGAAGCAAAAAGAGAGTAAGCAGCAGCTCTGGAAGGGACATGAAAACATTAAATACAGTCAGCAGAAGTGGAAATTAAGTGTGGGAAACTTTAAAAAAAGCCAGTGCTAGAAATGCCATTTTGGGTAGTCTAGAGAAGAGGGATTACCGTCAAGCAGAGTGCTCTGCAGCACTCATACCCAGGAAGATAAAACAATTGAGCGTTCCTCTGCAATTGTCTTACAGCACAGGACTGTTTACTGGCAGAATTGCCTTCTGCATCACTCTCCATCTGGCTGCTGGCAAAGTTGTTTTACCAGCTCCAGTCTGCCCTTTTCTACATAAGAACTGTTGTGGTTGGGTTTGTTTGTTTGTTTGTTGGTTGGTTTGGGGGGGGGGGGGGGGGGGGGGGGGTTTGTTGGGGTTTTTTTTTGGTTTTTTTTTTTTTTTTTTTTAATAAAAGCCTTTTCTCTGAGACAGCAAGTGTGTCCAGAGCATCTCGTCAGAAGCAAGTACTGTCAGCTCCAAAGTATGCGGCACTGATCTGTGTGCTGGCCACACTGCGCTCTGGAAAACTCCACACGCCTCGTCTCCCACCAGCTCAGCTATGATGCTTGCTTACCGCCAGCTTCTAATAGAGACTGTAATTAAAGCCAGGAAAAGCACATGTCCTTATAAAACTAGCACCTATTTATGGAGCAATATAAACCATCTTTCTTAAGGAAGTCACTCTTACACAAATCTAATCTGAAGGCTGTTCTCCTGCCTTACAAGTAACTAAGATAAATCTCTTTCAACAAACATTTAACATTTGGTTCTATATTCCGTAACAAATCACGTTAAAAGCAATTAATGTAGTCCATTTGCTGCTATTCTACACAAAGATCAAAGCATTTATTCCAATCTCATTCCATTTTTAGAACTGCACTTTTAAAAGGTGAAGACATCAACTAAAGCTTCACAAATAGGATGAAAATAATAAAGCATAGAAGGCAGCTAAGCTTTGCAACATATGAGGGCACATCCAGACTAGAGGCTAAAAATAGTCTCACAGAAAACTGGTATTCCAGCTACAAGTACTTAAAGAGATAAGGCGGTGAGGTCTAAAAGCATCATCCAACAAACATTTACGCAGAAAAGGAACCTGGCCCAAAACTGTTCTGCCGAGTCATAGTTGCATAGCAGAGAAAAAGCAAGATGTAATGCACTTCCAGTACGTCAGCAATTCTTTTTACTCCAACACATTAGAAGAGAAGCCAGTTTAAAGGCAATGGAGGCATCCGCCAAGCAAGGCTGCTGAGTCATCACTGACGGGGAAATTCAATGACTGGACTTAGAGCCCCGTCTCAAAGGAGGGCTCAGAAGGCTTCATTTATTCTTTCTGTAACACAAAGGACCCACAGGACAGTCTAACCTGATAAATGGTTTCCAGCAAGGAGGAAAGGGCATATGTGAAGACCAATTATCCTATCCAGTATCGTAAGACTGTTCCTTTCCTTAAGCATATTAATATTGGACTTGGTAAATGAAGCCACTAAAAGCTTTCTTTTTCTGTTTTTTCAAGTTGAAGCACACTGTGCAGAAATGACTTTTAAAAAAAAAATCACAGCCATGTAAATCTCTATTATAATGAGAACCTAGATAAGCCAACAGACTTAAAAGCTTGCAAGAAAAGTAGAAATTATTCTTCCTCTTAAGGCTGGTCTAGTCAAAACACAGCTTAGAAGGAAGAACATGTGATCAAGGGAATAAGTAGTAACAGAATGGCATTTGATATTGAATCATGAAGTATGGCTTATTTCTAGCTTTGCTAAAATACTTTGCTGAAATGTCTCAAATCAGGAAGGAACCAAACAGTAACACAGAAAAACTGCTAGGGTAGATGTTCTACAAAGAGAAAGCTTAACCCAAGGTGACAGGTTTGGAAACCTACCAATGATCAGCTTGAACCTCCAAGCTGTATCCTGACATGAAGGCATCGTTACGGTCTTATAATCATCCTACCTACTTCCAATCAAGCTTATTAGAGAATACCTCCAGAAAAATACAAAGGCAACTATAAACTTGCCTTCCCTTCAAAAGCCCACTCAAAACTCCCTTCTGCTTCTTAAAATGAAGCACAGGGTAATACATAGGCCTGCCAGGATCCATACATTTAGGTAAGCAAATAATAGTAGACATCATAGGACTCATCTTAAGTTCTCCAGTTTTTTCTTTCTTTACTTTTTTTTTTTTTTTTTAAACACAATGTCAGCATTTTTGTTTTAAGTTCTTAAAATCTCATCACAGATAGTAGCAAGATGTCTGGGCAACAGTAGAGTAATTAAATCATAAAACTAACCCCCTGCAAAGCTTTCAAACATGTAGCATTTTTAGCCATAATTTCAATCCCATTAGTTTTACTTCAATGAACACACATGCAAATAATCATATTAAATTTAACGGTACACTCAAAGCACTGCTTTTAATGTCTTTCCAGGGTAAGGACAGATTTCTACCTTCCAGGTAATGCTCCACCCTCCCTAGTGCTAGGGAAACCTATCTTCCCCATCTTTAAAATCCCTTGGTGGCCCACCAATAGTTTATTTAATCTACAAAAAGTCGCTTAAAACTACAAAAAGTCACTTAAAACTGTTGAAAGTAATTTTCTGCAAAGCTCACTGACCTGCTGTGATCCGTCACCATTCACAATGTGAGGCATCATGGCTACCTCCCCGTTCAGCAACGGTGGCAGCTCCAGCGGAATTTGGTCGGTCATCATCATTGTGACGTACATTCATGGAGAATTTTCCTCAACGGGCTTCCTGCAAGAGAAGCATCAGTTACAGACCCTGGAAAACCCACTTATATTTTAGAAGGTCACCAGCACCTGTGTGAATTTTGCCATCAAGGCAGCAACCTAAGCAGGATACCTGCTTTTGTAAGAGGATGCATACAGGAACCCGATGCACCAAATGGAGGTTTTCACCATTAGATTAAAAGAGCGTGAGAAGCCAAGTTGCCATGCAAGACTTCCAGAAAGCAAATAGATTTCCACTCTTCTCCAACCCCATCACAGAGCTGAAATAATCAAGTTCCAAGATATTTTCAAGATTTGCTCTGTTCCTGAATTCTTGCTACCATAGCTTTTGGTGCTGCATCATCCATATGGTTAAGGCATCACATCAGTTTCACTGGATAGCCACAGTTTAAAGCCAAACATATTTATTTTCTTTCTAGGCCCGGTGAACAGTGAACTGCCACCTGTAACAGAACGAACAGGCACCTGACTTCCACTTAATCATGATCCAAGCAATTAAGGTTTCTGCCAGAGCAGGAGGGACAGCACATCCTCATGCTCCGAGTACCCTGTGCTATACAGACGACAACAGAAATCTCCCTCAAGGATTTGTGAAGAAACATCTATCGCTTCCAGCACACCCTCCCTCTTCACAGCTAATTGATGCAATATATAAGCATCACTAAAACCACAAGGAGACTGGTTTATAAACTCAGCATTAAGGGTACCATCATACTTATTTATGGGGCAATAATCCAGTTCTTCAGTGAATAAGATGGATGACATACTTAGCTTATCCAGATTTTTGCACAAGAACTCCTAAGCAAAGCAACCTTAGAGGTCCAGTGCTGATCAGGCAGCCTCCTTAGTACCTCTCGTGCCAGAGAATCCCAAAGTCCTCCTGAATAATTTCATATACATCACAAATGCAAGTTAGGAAAAAAGAAAAGTGCTGTAACAGGTGGCTGATAACAGCCACATAATCAGCTGGCACAAGATCACCTGAGAGGGGGAAATTTTTGGCCAAGGGCAACAGGGAAATCCCCACTCACAAGGGAAGTGTGGTGGGATCTAGTATTCACGTGGAGCACTGGACTACAGAGCCATAACCCAGTTGTTTAAGTCATCTGCTCTGGAGGGGATGGAAGGGCTGAGCCAACCTCACCAGGGTGGGAGCGTGCAGTTCCACAGATGCTGCACACTGCAAACTTAATATCCCCAGAGCTGCTCTGCCCCCAGGTGCTGCTAGGCTTTAAACTAAGGGGGTTTGGGTTGGTTGGTTGGGGTTTTTTGAGTTTAAGAACTAAACCAACAGTACAGTTCAAACACACTTTCATCATTTCCATCAGCCTCTTCTAGAGCTTGTTGCAATTCCATCACCTGCGGAGTGGCTTACTGGTCAGAAACATCAGCCTGCCGAGGAGCTGGTACCCAGCTCCTGAGGAGGACTGCTTGGGTGGTTTGTAAGTGATGGCAGTGCCCACACAGACTGAATCACATCTACCCTTTCACTGCTGTCACACAGGTCCCCCCATCACATTTAAGTAGGGCCAGAAGACTAAAATTGCAGGTTTTTTTCCTGAAGACACGCAAATGTTGTCATTACCTCCAGCCATGCATCTCAAGACCAACACTTTAATTTAACTTAGTACCAAGTTTAGCATGATTCTCAGAGCTCTTCTGAATGTTCTTATCCACGTGAAAACACTACTTTTTTAATCATCACTGAGACATAAACAGAGGCAATCTATTTTCACCCACCTTCAAATGAAATCCCTCCTTTTATTTGAAACAACTACAGGACCGAAGTTCTCGCAAAGCCTGAGACACAGCTGTCAAGAGGATGGTACAACCACAGCCGTGTTTCAAGTCCCATCCCCTGCCTGCATCAACTGCTCTGTCGCAGCGCCCAGCAGTGTTTTAGTCCTACTGTCACCACCACCCTGAATAACCTGCCCTGCAGCACATACACCCACGGAGGAAGGAGTAAGGACACCTGCCGCACGCTCCCGCAGCCCACAGAACCAAGCTCTGAGCCAGCACAGCTCTATCGGTGACCAAAGCCCCCCTGGCTTAGTCATTCCGAGCTCTGCCCCAGCCATGACGTGAGCTACAAAAATCTGTCCAGCAGCCCAGCAGCTTTGCTCAATGCATTTTTCCCCCTGAAGTTTCACAATATTTGGAGCTTCTCTCCAAACTTTTTCCTTTGCATTACTTCACGGTCTCAGGTTTTATTTTTGAGAAAGAACCAAGCTCACAACCAATACACATAGGTGTTGGGTTTTGGGGGTGGACGGGAAGGGACGGGGCAGTGTGACTTGGGGGGTTTGTTTCTTTAATTGGGATGATGAAGAAGAGAACACGTGAGGGTTTAAAACCATTTCCTAAATGGTTGGGATTAAGAAAAGGACTGAAAAAGCCTAATACTGAACACCAGTGAGAATATACGAGTTAGCAACTTCCAATGGAAACAGACTGATTTAGTCAATAGTCAGCTGTACCTTGAACTACATTGGTTATGCATGTATTATGTATCTATAATTTTTGTATATATATTGTCATCTACAAATATTATTTTAAAGGAATGCGATGTTCACAGGAACTATTTTAAACCCATGTAATACCATACCCCCCCCCCCCCCCCCCCAAATAAACGACATTTTCAGCTAGTCCGAATCTGAAAGCCTCAGCTTTAACACAGTGTAATCATCACTCTGATGCTATTTTCTTAAGGAAAAAAAGCCAGACTGTAGCTTGAAGCTACATATTTTCCTAGTAATATTTCCATTCCAGGCACAACCACCAATATGCTGACATTTATTTGCTACATGTCATTATTTAAAGTTTTACAGCTGCATTCCTTTGCTTTATTAATGGTTTGTCACTACAGCCATGTCTACACTTGCCTCACTTTAAAGGGGAAAAAAAAAAAAAAAAACCAAAACAAAAAAAGAGAGAAAAAGAAATAAAAAGGGCTTCCTTTATTTGTCAGGTCTGGTACAACCCCACCAGAGATAAAGCCAGCAGCAGTACTGGCTAGAAAGCACAGCTGGCCACAGACTTTTTTTCTAGCAGTATTTCACACAGATGTACGCCGGGCAGAGTTACATGAGACATGGTTAAAACATCTACCATGAGACTGGAAGACTTCACACCAAAGCCAAAACCTTTGGAAACGGGCTGCACGCACTTTTTTAGCTTATTTGCTCATCCATCCTACGTAAGACAGATCTATTCACCAGGCATTCACACCCTTCGTAAAACCAAGGATTCCTCCTTCCTCAGGGGATGCTCATATAAGCAAACACAATTAATATGAAGAAGGTGAGATCTGAGGACAAGCACTTTCTTTTTCCTGTGAATTCAAGAACATTGATGGAAGAAAACATCGGACCAGAATTCAAAGAGCCAGGTCACATTTCAGGATATGAGAACTCTTCCTTAGCTAAAATATGAACTGCCAAATACTAACCCACAGCTTTTTTTTCAGGTACTAACTCGAATTTGGGGTTTTGTCTAGAAAGCTGACTACATTTAAATTTAACAAAGGTATTTCCTGTGCGTCTACATTCCCCTAGGTTTGGCTGGGATGGAGCACAGCAACGCCAATGTGAAGCGAGAAGCTGCATCTCCATCTCTAGCCACCTCCAGGAATACGGGAAATCACAGCTTGCTGTCTTGTTGTAGAGCAAGGAAGAAGAAATAACTATTCAAGTTTGAGGTTCCTCTCCAAAGCAAACCTCCAAACCATTCGATGTCTGCAAGTTACAGTTACAAATCTGATCTTCAGCTCGGTTCTGCAGTCTTCTACTGATCACCGAGATGACTCTGTTTCCTTAAATTAGTTCAGTATGTGAATTAGTAATACATAATCTGGTTGCACATGGCACTAGAGAAAAAATTGAAACACAGAGAAGAACAAAGGGTGACTATCTAAAAACCAATGTCCATGTATGGTGAATTCACGTGACCCAACAGGTTACATCAGAGTTCTCCTGAAATTCAGCATGAACCAGATCAAGATACTCAAATCCTACCTTTCCTAGAAGTTTTACCCATGCTATGAATGGGACTATAAGCCATGAACATTTTTCTTTTTGTGGGGTTTTTTTCCCCACCTCCTGCCTTTTATGAAGCCGAAGAACCTCTTCAGCTACGGCAGACAATTTCGGAGAACCCAGCAAAACCAAGAGGGGTTCTGAATATTCAGTCCTATGACCACTCTCTGCAAAGGCTCAATTTTTATTTCCCCAGCAGCAGACCATTAAAAGCTACTGAACAAAGTGTTCTGCTTCTTTATCAGAATCATCTGGAGTTACAAAAGTTGTACTACAAAGATGACAGGCAGCTTTCCAATACCTAGTAGAGCCACATATCCTAGTTCATTTAATGTACAACAAAAATCCAGTACTAAACACAATTTGCACTCGGTGCGGTGCTTAAAGATTATTCCATGTGATTAGGAAAGAACATACTGTATGAAGAGTACGAAGCTACACCACCTTCAATCCTAGAGTTACTATAGAAAAATATGTGGAACACAGACAGTATAAAACTCTAAATGGAAGACTCTTTCCAACCTAAAAAAAAACCACCTCACAATTTCAACATGATCAAGTTAATACATAGATGGTGCATGCATGCACACACACAAGCCCGAACAGCGCACGCAGCAATTAATAAACAAGCCAACAAAAACTCCTCAGACCTTCTACAAGATTGGTCCTCAGGCATGACAAGCCATCTGTTGACGGCCCAGCCACCTCCCAAACCAGCTGCGACCACAGCCCCTCCTGGCCACTTGCCACATCATTGAATGAGACCATCCATTTCTCCAACTGCTTTCCATGAGATTAGGCTCAAATACTTCTCAAAGGCAACCACCAGAGAAAGCCAGAGGCGCGCTGCTGCTCAGTCTTCCAAAATTTAGGATAGATGTCTAGCTGTCACAGTCAGTAACCATAAGCTATCTTGCCTTTATAACCCACCCCAGAAATTACATGGTATTGGCATGTATGGTACACACATGCCCAGTCCCCCCCTAAAGAAAACCAATCTAAAGTATTCCTTGCAAAGACAACTAAGATTGAGAGTGGCTTCAAAGATGACAGAATCTATTACTCTTCAACAAAGCTGTGTGCTATAGAAATGGTCTCCACCCGTTCTTCGAAACTGTAAAACATCCCATTGAGGATGACAGAAGAGGCTTGTGTCAGACACATTTAATTTTATTTTTTTTAAATATCAGGTTATACAGCCTAATATCAGCTCCTTTCTACCATGTTTTTTTTTTAATATATATGTATGTATTATGAGACCCTCTTCTACAACTCCATCTCCTACCAGCCATTTTCCCTGGCTTGTCCTGGGACAAACCAGGTTCTGCAATGAGGACGTTGAGAAATTGGCAGCTCTGACCACAGCAGGAAAGTATTTTTGCTACCAGATCTGCATCCTCAGAACCACATCCTAATACCACAACCAGCCCCAAGCCCTCCACTGCCATCTGCACGGTTGGCTTGAATGCAGGCAGGCTCCCCCACCCACCGCGTTACACTGACCCTCAGATACTTGCGTTGTACAACTGGAGCAAGAAGTTGCAGTTCCTTAAAATGGTTTTGCCATGGTTAAAAAAAAGAGGTATGGAATCATGGGCTCATGTCAGAGGAGTTCTACTTAGCACCACTGAGAAGGCAAACACAGCTTTAGAAACACAGGCCCCAGAAACTGGGAAAACTCAAATATTTCCACAAGAAATCTCACTTCTGGAAAGAAACACAGTGAATTGCAATAGATAAAAAAAAATAAACCCTTTCGCATTTGCAGCAGCCGTTACCTGCAGCACACATTATTCCTCTTCCATAAAAAGAAATATTCTTGGAACCATTTGCTATTTTCCAGGAGACTTTGTGGAATTGAAGAACCGTATCAAAGTCTGGTATGTCAAATCGTGTCACTGTTGATCATTATACAGTTGAAGAAATGGGTGCTTTTTCCAGGGATATTTTGAACAAACTCAGAAACAATTCCAGAGAAAAACAACTAGGAAAATAAATTGCCAGGATGTACAAACAGAGTATTATGCACACCCCCACAGACTTATTTGTACACACACATACTCAGACACTAAGAATCTAAAATGAGTACGTAACCCACTAGGAAGGCTCCAAATGACAAGTGCTTCTTCTCAGAGTTGCTGTTGATGCTGGCGTTTGCATGCAAGAGATGAACGCCCTGTTTTCCTATTGTATTTTATACAGCACATGTTGAAATTTAAGATTAATTAAAACATACATAACACAATTATATTTTCACTAAAAAGAGCGGTAAATATAGCTGCTTTCAAGAGACTCTTGCCACGGCTTGCCACTTGAATTCAGAAAGGAGTGGTAATAATTGTTCATGTAGAAAAGCCTCTCGAGACATGAGCAGTACCTGGAGGTATGCGCACAGATGGTTGGTCAAGGCACAAACAGTCTGGAATTTGTTCTTGTCTGATGTGTGTTCATTACTTTAGTTAAATCACATCCGTCTGAAGAGCGACTGAAACCTGAAAGCATTCTTTCTCTATTTAATTGCAAACACGGTAGATTAATTTGAAAGCATCCAACAGACTGGCTTCTCCGTAATGATTTTGAAGAAATACATGCAATTTTAAAATCTGTTATGACAAAAGAAAACAGAGCAGAGGGAATGCATACCTACAAAGCTCACTGGCCCTTTCTGAAGAGGCAGTAAGATGCCTGCCCCCTTGTTCTCTGTGCCATTTCAGACAAGGCCACCAGCAGCTAGATCCTAGCTCCAGCAAGCTGAAAAGCATAAACATCCTCCCCAAAATTAACCGCTGTAATTAATCAGTGGGTTTATTCCCCTCTAGTTTATTTTTATTTAAAATAAAATTTTATTTTATTTCAAAGTCTGCAGTACATTCCATCTCTTAAGATGGAATTATCAGCAGTTTTCAATTCTATAGGGGATCAAGGAAAGTTAACGGCATTTTTCCCCACACTAGTGTGAGATTAAGGCAGCTATCCGAAGGGTAACGGTACGATGATTTTCAGTAGTTTGCATTTTAGACCTACAATTTTACCTCACATTTTCATGTCTTGAAAGTTCATTATTTTAAAGAACAACAATTTGCAATGCAGCTAGCTGCATATCCTTCATAGGAAATGTAATTTAGGAAGAGACAATGTATAAAAAAAGAAGAAAAAATAAAGGGGGGGGGGGGGGGGGGGGGGGGGGGTCCTAGCTCAACCCTGGGATGAAACTGAATAACCAAAGAGTTTCTAACACGTACCAGAATCAAGGACCAGGAATGGGAAGATCAGGTCAAAACAGCATCATGCAGGGGTGTCTTATTTCACAAGGCAAGCACAACTAATCAGCATATAATAGCTCTGATGAAATACCAGAATAAATCAAGCTGATGCACAAAGGAGTCTTTTATCCAAGATAAACTTCACGCCATTAGGGCTTTTTTTTTTTTTTCCCCCCCGCCCCCCCCTCCCTGGTTTTCCGGAGGGGAATCTTGTGAAAACTTGTGTAGGAAAAGCCAGCCCACCCTCCTCCCACCGCCGCGCACGCCTGCGGTGCGCACGTGCCCCAAAGGCAGTCATATTCGAGTGAAAACGTAATGACACTAGATTTAAGGGAATAAAACACACCAGAAGTGAAACAGATCTCCAAAAATTTTATTAGGCTTGTATTAGCTACGGCTGAGCACAAAGCCACAGGCAGACGAGCTAATCCAATGGCTCCACAGCATTCTCACTTCTGCAAACGCTATTACAGCAGCAAGTTCATCTGCTGCTCAAAATCAATTCTAAAACATGCAAACCCACCACCGTTACAGCCTGCACCGCTGGCATAAAAGCAAGCTACACAGAGAAAACCTGCATACAACTCACACTCACCATTTGGCTTTTTCTGGGCTTCTTCTTCAATCTAAAAATTATGTTACTCATTTTTGCTATTTCTATTCCTTTCCATCTTTCCCATCCTCACACCCTCCTTTCCTCACTTTTCTCCACATTAATCACAATGGATAAAGACGACTCACAAGGGACATAGTTGCAAAAATCAAGAAGTTTGCAGGCACACAATTCTCACAGCAGCAACAGGCTGAGGTAAACTTCTTGCACAATGATGGCAAATTCTTTTTTCCCCATGACTGTTTACACTGTTTTTTACATTTTTAATTTGAATTTTTTACATTTAGAAAATGTCCAATTATAAAATTTGTTCTGACAGGTTGCTTTCAATGGCAACTACTTTAAATATTTTTTTCAAGGGAAGTTGTTTTATGCAATTGCAAAAACACAAGCAGTAATCAACTTTTCTAACTAATTTGTTTCCGCTCGTCCACCCTTGCGGAGACATTTGATTAAGAGTTCTGGGCACTGATCAATCAACAGCTGTATAATACACCACCAAACGCACTCAGCATCTCTGTGCTTTTCTAGAAGACCACAAGCCACATCAAACAGGGACAGGCACGAAGCAGGACCTTTGTTTCACCGACACCCTCCTCTGCACTGGTCAGCAGAAGAAAGAGCTCTTCCAGCTGCGGGCCCCCCACATGCCCCGCAAGGAGGGAGGATGCCGGCGCCCTGACAGCTCTACATCCCACAGCACAAACCGGTCCCCTAACGGCAAAGCACCATTTCATGCAACAGACAACACTGCATGTCTCTTAATAAAATGATAATCCTTTTCAGGTTCTCTACACTCTGTGTGGCCTCTGAGAACAGCAATTTGCAAACAAAAAGTCCCAACGTCGCAAAAGATACTCAGTAAACTTAAACACTGTTTCAAGCAAATACCAAATTATTCCAACTATTTGCTTGAGGAGGAACAAACCCCTTCAATCCAGACCTACATCTGGCTACAATTTGGGCCCCGATCCTGCAGACATTTGCACTAGAGTACATCTTTATGCACTCTTAATAGTTTTATTAGCAAGTACTGAGCTCCCCCGGACCCGGGCTGTGACTCCATGCACATGCCCAGGCACACAGGAAAAACCTCTACATGAAGAGAAATTCTTGCACAAAGGTGCAAGTTGGATAAGGCGTTGTTTCACCCGTTTGCTTTCTTCTACCATTTAATAGCCAAAGTATTAATCATGGTCAGAGGTTGATAAGCATAGCATCTGGCAACAAATACCCTCCCCTTCAACTCTGCTCTCTCAAATAATAGTCTCTCTGCAGTAATATCACAAAGACCTCAGTTATCCCTTCTAGAGTTCCTGTGCAGTGGAGAATCTACTGAAATCAATGGGGTGGGTTCGGGGTTTTTTTACCACTGATTAAATACAAAGAAAAAAAAGGATATCTATCATATCAATCTGCAGCGCTTGAAAAGCACGCATACCAAATTCCATTTACGACAAGGTTTCAGCACACCTTTGTGCAAGACAAACTTTTTTGTTGTTGCCATTCACCGCTAACCTGACTCCGGGCTGACGCTGCACTGACAAAGTGGCTCATTGTGTTATTGTGGGAAACTGCTTGGGAGAGATCTCCCATTCAGCCCCAGGATTCAAGAACACATGTTCTCACGGAGCGGCCGCTGCAAGGGCGCAGCTCTGCATGGCTGCAGGAGAAGTTTCCCATGTAGAAGGAAAGTTGAACCCATTATCATCATCATGTTCACAGGATCTAAGTGCCTAGACTGTACGTTTAACAAAAAAACCAACCCCAAACCCACCACCGAACCCTCATCACTCTAGAACTTTTCACCATTGGGAGAAAAAAAAAACACGTTAGTTTTGTTTCATCATCACTCACTTTCCAGAATAAAGTAAAATTTGCAAGAGTTTTTTTACTTTCCCAAACTGCTTCATAGAAATTAAGACAGTATTTTAACTAAGAAGATTTCTCTTAATTAGAGATAGACAGGAATTCATATTAAGAAAACCAGCCCAAACCCCACAAACGAAAAAAGAAACTACACACAAATTCATCAATTCATTGACCCATTTTTGACTGAGTAATTCTGGTATCCAGCACCTTACAGGAAAGAAGCCTTTC
Organism: Falco biarmicus; assembly: GCF_023638135.1. Lineage (NCBI taxonomy): Eukaryota > Metazoa > Chordata > Aves > Falconiformes > Falconidae > Falco > Falco biarmicus. The sequence continues at coordinate 6,519,992 of NC_079300.1, read as the reverse complement.
CTACTCCAGGTATCTGATTTTTATCTCTGATGATAATAAAGCATCAAGGATCAAAAGCACTGAATCTTTAAATGCAGCGTACTTGGGGGGGGGGTGTTTTCTTTAAGAACTGAAGACAGGGTCTCTGTCTAGACAGAAAATACCGAATCTTCACCATGCTGAATATGCCAAATGATGCAGCTATAAAGCTCAAGTTATTTATTAAATGGTTAAAAAAGGAAAACCTTTGGGTTTTGTTACCTGTCTGAAGCGGGGCACAGTTTGCAATGCAGACTGGAAGGGAAATGAAGTTCTGTTGATACAGAAGGAGACAGCCCAGTGGGGTTACCAGCACTCGGATCATCTGTATCAATCTTAATTCTGAATCCTCACCCTTCCAACCAAGTTAATTCCCAATCTCTGCCAATCCATTCAGGCAATGAAAGGCTGAAAGTTACCCTCAATAAAAACACATTGTTCTTTGATAACAACAGCACAGTTAAGTACTGAGCAACTTGTATCATGAACTGGGAAACGAACATCACTTAGAAAAATTACACCAAACTCAGCAGTGCTGGTTGAAAGGCAGCCAGAACCATGGCATGGTGCCAGGCAGGTGACACTCTCTGACCGCACTGAGGGCAGTCAGAAGGTGACAGCTCCATTCCTATAACTCCTAGTTACAGGAGTTACTCATTACTAAGTTATAAGGCTTTGTTAATTAGAATTCCTAATATTTCACCTATTGACTTTGATACTACCGCTTTCACTGTGAGCGGAACAAGAAGAAGCAACAGCGGTACTGAAAGGTTATTAACGCACCTTAAACTAATTATTTTTCACATAATGAGAAATTTCTGAAGACCAATGAAAATTCTCCCAAAGCCCAGAGCAAGCAGCGGGCACCTTCCAGTTCACAGCACATTGCCAGCCAGGCTCCTTTGGGAACAATCCCTGAAAGAGTGGATCTAAAAGCAACCTACCGTTTCTGGTTCTTTGGAGTTTTTTTTAATTACAAACTATCATCCGAAATATCCTACCCTACTGCTTTTAGCTCCAAAACAGGATAAAACATTATAACAGCTTGCTGTTACTGTGAGCTTAGGCTAAAAGGTAGGAGAACTGAGAAAAAAAAAAAAAAAATAAAGAGAGAAGAGGCAGTGAAGCAAGAAAACAATGTGTTTTTACGCTAGGTCTGCAGATGGATACCCAGAGCTCCTTGTTTCCTAAGAATTTCAAAAGGACATAGCCGTGACCATCCAAGCCTACACAGACTCCATCTAGGATAAACAGCGTTAACCTGCAGGCTCCCATCAAAACCAGCCTTGACAGAAGGCAGCTTGGGTGCTCGCTGAGGCACAGCTGGACACCCCTGCCTGCAGAGCAACGGGGCAACAGCCCTGCAGGCGAGCCCTCCTGCACCAGCTGGCCACACGACTCTGCAGAAAGTAAAATTTTAAAGATAGAAAATAACAAAGGGGGCCTCAAAGAATGCAACAGAGAGTTCTTTTGGCGTAGTCAAGAGGCACATGTACAAGACAATAATAAGAACGAGGAACTTGAGCTAGGTCAAGGAAGGTAAATTTCTCCACAAACTGCAATATTTAACGCAAACTTTTTATTTAATCAAAAAGGGGACAGTCATGCTTCTTTACGCTTCTCTACTGATACAATGACACACAGCTCCAAGGAAGACAATTAAAGTCTTGAAATGAAAGTTAGCTTTCCACATCCTTTAAATTACTCAATTCTAGCCAAGCAAAAAAACCTTAAACCGATAGGCAGCAGAAAGCAAACCAACTTCCAAGCTTCGTGCCACATGTAACCGCAGTTTCATTTTCCATTGTTACACCTGGAGAAATTCATTTCCATAGCTGCACACCAAACTTCAGAGGTGCCAGAGTCTACAGTCTGTTCAAACGCATTTAAGAAATCCCCAGAGAGGTTGAAGTTGCACTCTGTAGAGGTATGCCAGGAGAAGACTGGTCTCTCCGAAGATCAGTGGGTCTTTGATTGAGAAAAAACAGTTCCTGACTTCATAAGATAAATGCACTTTTACTTCTGCTCTGTAAGCGAGATACCCGAGTACATGCCTCCCTCTCCCTGGTTCCGTAACGGCATCCCCAGCCCCACGGATGCAAGACACTACTCCAGCAGAACAGCAGGGAACCATAAACTTCCTGGCCTGCCTGTTGCTGAAAGCAGGCTGCTGTCAAGCCCCACGCTGAGAGCCCTTCCAGCCCGAACCGCTACCAAAAGTTATTTAGTCTGTGTTTGTCCCGGGAGCATTTCACACCACCTCTGCCGACACATACGGCTGTGACAAACAGCCTCGCCTGGGCTGAGCAAAGGCACATGGAAGGCAACAGAGCCATGCAGCAAGGATTGCCCCTCTTTCCACGTCCAACCCTGGAGTCGTCCTGCTGGGACAGGGTCTGTGGTACTGACGTCAAAACACTTCTCTTTCTTTGCTCCACCAGCTTTCAGAAGGTAAACTTCATTTGTTTCCTAGGCTGGCATCAAGAACCTGCTTGTGACTTACAAACATGGGGTAGATCCATTACACAAGGCTCAGAGCAGACTAGCAACAAGTACGTAAAAATAAAACTGTTGCTAGTATGTAAAAATATCCATAACGAAGCAGAGAAAAAAGTAGCTTTGCACCCTAAAACGTGCAAACCTGAATTTCAAGAAATGGACTGTGACTTGGTTAGCACCTGGGGGTGGGGAAAATGACCTTGAAAAAAAAAAGGTAAGCAGTTTTGGATCTTTGCGGAGAAGGTACAAATAATACACATTTCATCCACTGAATTTCAATAAACAGATCAGAAAAAGAAGTGCAAGTCCTTCAAACATAGGAAAATCCACCTCAAAACTCAAGTTGGATGTACCTATGTGAGGAAAAAGACTGAACCTACATGAAAGGCTAATTCTTTGAGAATGTTTTCTACATTATCTTGCATAAATATAAAGCACTTCACCACCACATGTCCTGATGGACTTCAGCGCTCAGCTTTTCCTGGACATGCACCTCACTTTGCTTATTGCAAGAGAGATTCACAGAAATCCCCATGGAGCAAAAAATATTACAGTAAGTTTATGTCCTTCCAGAATGAGTTCCACATCAAATACATACGTACAGTATATATATATAATAAGTTTTAAAAATTAAAATGGTGGTCAACAGTAGCTTATCTGTGACAGCGGAGGCTGAAACTTCAGAGTATCAGCAAACTCTGCGGTTTGCTGATACTCTGAAGGCAGCAGCACGGAACAAGCCTTCCCCAGTGAAGTCCCACCTGAACGACCTAACTGACCCACCACCCAGCTACATTTTATTCCACTGCTTTAACACCCAGGGGAACGCTATCGAGGCACGCGTACGTTGTGTGGATAAGCTGGCACACCCAGGTGCTATCACCGAAAGTACTGCACGATCTGGATTCTTTAATATTTACATTCTGACCCAGTTCAGTCTCATTTTGGCAGCGCACAGCAGAAAGGAGCCCATACAGATACCCACCTTAACCATACAGTACACGGTTAATCAGTGACAAAAGCCTACCCATTAACCCCAGTACTTCTTCCAGCAAAAAGCTTCACAGGTCTGAGAGATTCAAGTGGGTTTCATTTGTTCCCTAATTTCTAGGGGAAGGGTACATATTCTTCCATCATTTGACATGCTAATATCTGGTTTAAAAAAAATAATAATTAAAATTAACTGAAATGACTCTCTACCTACACCATAGCATACTGCTCTTGGGGCCAGGGAGGAAGATGACACACCTCCATGCACCAATTTTTATAGTAATGGACCTGTGTAGGAAAAAAGCACTCCCACTCTCTCACATGAGCATATTCTTCCTCCCACTTCTCTCTCTAGTCCCTAATTAGAGCTCCAGGATGGTACGGAAAGACAGTCTGCGTGTTCAGAGTTGTTTTAGCCTGCTGAGGAGTACGTAAGCAATGGAGTGGGCTGCAGGGAACCCCTCCAGTACCAAAATAACTCTTGAGCATTTCATCCTCCTCCTGATGCTCACTAAGGCAATTCCCCCATCCTTAATGAGTTCTGACTAATTTTTTCCTTTGCCCCAGATGAAACTTCAACTGCAAAATTTTTCTCTAATCTTGTTCTGTGTTCCTAGGCATTGCTTCATAAAGCCCTGTTATGAATAATCTAAGTCACAGATTGCTGGGCGTACCTCCCCATCATCCCATAGGTGCCAGAGATACCTTACACTTCATAAAGCAACTGCTTAGAGCACAACGTATGTGAGTGCTGCAGCTCTACACCAAGAAGTAATCACTGCCCATTACAGTTTTAAGTACTTGGAAATTAGTACTATGAAATTCAGCACCATTACAAGTCACCTCACCCTCAGCCTCTTCTTTGTTCAAGGAAGAGCAGAACAAGATTTACTATCGTTTCAATCAGATGCTCAACCTGCTACAACTTCTGTCTTTAAATCTGTAGCTGAAGAGACAGTGGATGCTCTGATTTTCCTCCTTCTCATCCATATACATTAGTGGTGCCAAAATCCCTGAAGAATACTTGGTCAGAAATAACGAATGAGATAATCACCTAAATTGAGCAGACTATGATATGTTTATTATTAAGAACATGCTGAGACACATCAGTTTTGAAGGCTTGTTTTGAACACTTCTTGAATCTATTAAGGAAAATCACTTTGTTACTAGTAATTTCCTTCTTGTGACAAGCATGAGTGGGTTGAGCCTCCTACCTGTTACGTATGGAGAAAGTACTTAGGCTAATAATAAACAAAGAAAAAGCAGTTAGTACAATCACCGACTGCATTCTGCTTACAACATGAATGCTGAAGCATCATTGGGTTGTAGGAGGGTTAAGAATTTCCAAAAATTAACAGAAAACTAATCAAAAAATGAAGAAACATGGTGGTACCTAACAGCAGAGCTATTTGGCTGGTAAACTGACAGAATTTTTAGACCAGCTAACAGACTGGAAACCCACTCTCAGAAGTCATCCTTCCCTCTCTCTAGGAAGGAACGCTATGGGGAAAACATGACTTCGGTCTGACAGCTTGCATATAACGTTAAACTGCACTACAACTAATACTGTAACAAGGACCAACATTTATCATCAAGTTACTTAATCACTGGGAAACCAGTAATGTAAAACTAAAGAAAGTGAGCTCCCCATCCCAAATAGAAATAGGTATGACAGACAAAAGGATATTATATTAGATTTTATGTTAAACGTCGTGTAACGTTGTCAAACACAAGGTAGAGGTCACAATGTTTTTTGTAAACGTTATCCGAAAAAACTAATCGGTGGCAAGAAGATATAAAGAACAGGAGCATAACATTCGCTGCTGGCTCCAAACTTTAGCATTTAAAGGCATGCCAGTGGCCCCAAATACAAAACAAGGTGGGTTCTGTCTAGTACAATAGTGTCAGGCCACTGTTCATCAGTACAATAAAACTGATAACTACTTTTACAGCTTCCCTTGGCAGCTTTATCTCCTGTAGTCTACATTCAGGGTCTTACTCTCCCCATATCTAATCACAGAGGCTTGAAATCATCGCATAAGTCATGAGATAAGTAGGTATACACACATATATATGTGTTTGTCTACGTAACGGGTATAATTACCTTCATTTTCCTTAAGAACCTTAGAATGCTTAAACCATGTTTAGAAAGAAACAAACAAATTAAAAGAATTACTAAAGACTATAAAGCAAAGCGTTAAAGACAAACATCTCAGCTTCTCCCTCTCATTTTCCTGGATTTAACCTGCCACAAAAAGCTGTAGGCTGACAGCGTGCCCTTCAGCCGAAAAGCACAGCATGCCTGTACCCCAAAGCCTTACACACACTCGCTTCAAGAGAGCGGTGTAGCGGGAAGCACAGCTCCTGCCACTGGCACATACCAAAGATTCCAGATCATTTTTGCACCACGACTAAAATGTTCTCATCAACTTGGATTTCTGTTGTAACATGTTACTCCAGCCTCGGAAAGTGCAAACTCAGTGTGCGGAGTTCAGTGTTGTTTCAGAAAGCCTTCTCTTGGGTGCCAGGGATGCAGGGAAAATGCATTGGGAAGAACACACACAACAATCCTCCTACTTGCAAAACCAAAATCCAGCTATAAACCCTAAGAACGCCACACACCTACCACAGTCTTTTTTTTTTATTAGCACAGGGAAGATAGGAACAGGGGTACGTCGTTAATGCCTCACCTCTTCGTTACTCCGCCTTCTTTCTGTAAATGTGACTAAATGGCTAAATACATGTTGCTAACTGAGATATGTCTACAGGCAAATTAATCCTTTACGACTATACTTGTCGTTAGAAACACACACACCAAAGGGAAAAAAAACTATGGTAAACAATAAATTCTCATTGTACTTAATAGCTGTAGGTCTTTGTTAGAAACAGCCATCCCAGAACACGCAGCCGCATTCATGAGATCAAGTGAATTCTATCTGCAGTTTACAGAAGGAAGCGTATACAAACAGTCTCACAAAGGTATTTTCATAGCAGGAAGCTACAAGCACTTCTCTGCCGCTCCAGCGGCTGCTGACCCCGCTGCACTGCAAACGAACCCTGCAGTCAATGGGGGAGCAGGCAGCAGCAGCGCTAAAGTACACTTTACTTTTACTACAGGGTTAACCAGATCACAAATCGCCAATTAAATCCTGCTTTATGATTTAGGCTTTAATTCATTACGAACGCAAAGGCAAAACGTGGAACCAGTCTGAAGCGCTTTGCTCCAGCTGTCCCTCTCCCCAGGCTCAGCCCTCCTTGCAAGTCAAGGATTTTTTAATCATGATGTTCAAAAGTCTCTTTTTAAAAAGAATCTAATGGTTAATTGCTGTACGTTGTTGACAGTGACAATTACCAGCCACTAAATATCCATTGCGAAACTAGACACACTGGTGATTTACCACTACATAAGCGGGGTGTATTTTTCTGTTCTCCTCCAAAGCCTTCCTATTTCTTCACTTAAGGCGTAACAACTAGCAACTTCTCATCTCCTGCAACGCACAAGTTTCCATCCCCCACTTCCATTTTGTGGATTTTCTGCCAATAGTACTGTTGAAAAATAAAATCTTGTGGACAGGAAATACCCTGCACAAAGGATATCCAGTTTTATGATACTCAAAATATTGTGCATTCCTCCTCACTGTCACTGCGCAGGCCAGCTGTTGGCGTGTGAGTGGGCACGTAATGCCTTCGGGTGGCCGGGAAGGGCCCCCCACGCATCCCCCCCAGCGGCTGCAGCCTCACACCTTTGGATAACCAGCTCCTTCAGATTTCCTTAAGTTTTCCCTTTTCTCCATGCTCAACTCCAGCCACCACACTGCAGTCCCAAGAGACGAGATGCAAGGCAGCTTTCCAAGCAACGCCGGCTACCAAGAGCACATCCTCCTCAACCTCTCCTGATAACCTGCTTTATTTACATTATGCCCACAACCCTCATCTTGGTGGCCTAATCTGATGTAGGTGCCTCAGCTTTTCAAGAGATCCCTTCGTTTAATTTCCTCAACGACCGCACTCCACAAAAGCAAACATCCTGTCCGGTCTCCAGAGCCAGATCCCGGCGGCAGGCAGCTGGCAGCAGCACGGGCAGGAGGGGAGCGAGGATGAGCAGCACAGCTCCAGCCCATGCCAGGAGCCAGTCCGTTCACCAGAATGGATCAAAAGTTATGGTAACAGACGTGTAGTTGTAAGGGAAAGTTTGACATGTTCAAGCATCTGGCAGGGGGGTGGTGCTGGAGCCCCCGGTGCCTGTCTCACCTCGAAGTTGGGCTCCCCGTGCAACCAACTAGGAGCCGAACAAACATTCATCATTAGGCTTTTGGGGGTAACAGTGACTGTACAGACATTCTAAGCTTTTAACGAAGTCACCAAAATTACATGATGTAGATACCGGGGGACAGCCACACCATAACCTGCTATGCAACTCTTCCCTGCTTGACCAGCTTCAAGCCCCATCAAACTGTATCTAAGTCGACAATTCACGTCTAACATTTTCTCAGCAGTCAGTAGCTTAACAAGTAAACTTGTTAAATTTCTTTAAATGACTTGTATGAAAATCAGGGTTCAATCCCCTTAAGGCACTCGGACACATCAGTAGCCTGCTGTTTCCTCCTACAAGGACACCAACATCTCAAGCTAAATGCAGAGGAGCAGCTGAGGTAAAGCCAAGGCTGCCATCTCGGGAGTAAAGGTGGCTGTTCAATGACAGAAAGCAAGCATTTCAAGAAGAAAAACAAAAACTCTGACAGCACAAAATTGCAGCCATAACACACAGATCTTTTTAGATTAGATTTCTCTAAAGGTTTTTAAGTGTCATTTATTATGCTGCTAATCAACAGACATCCAAATCTGGCCCCAGTAATAAACAGTTCTTCCACTTTACATCTTTGTTAGTCTCTATTTAAATATCTCTCTTCTTTATAATATCACTGCGGTTTGACTGGAGACAACTAGAGGCTAATGCTTGATTTGTGGAAGACTTAAAATTAACACCCGCTACCATTTTTAGCACCCCATAAGCCATCAGGCTTTTCAGGGTGTTTTAATACAGCCTTAGCCAAAGGATATTCTTATTTCAGTCAATTATACTTGCAACAGCTGACAGTCTTGTGGCTACAGAATACCCGTTAGAAGGTAAGGTCCCCATGCACCGACTCTTGCGTCCTGACAGCCCGTATACATTAACACACTCTCCCAACCCTGGCGCACCCAGTGCAACGCTCGACGCCCACTGACCACCACGACGTGCAGGGCCATTGCCTGCTAGGTTCCTTGACACCACCCTTAACACAAGCTCAAAGGTAAGTATATCAGAGGGGATTTTATTCATACAGTTCAAATATAAACACACAGCCACAGTTTTAAAAAGCCACACAGGATCAAAGGGAGAAATCGCCACTTTCACAAGAGAAACCTCCTGCGCCTCCTCTTGTGGCAGAGCACCCCTAAAGATATTTACTCAACTACGGCCACAGACCCAGTTTTCATAACAGTAAGCACTCACTTTTAAAAACAGCTCTGCAGAAAGAAGTATGCATCTTGTCAAACACCAGATGCTGGGACACACTCAGGCTTCAGCCAGCACTGCAGCAACAAAAGGGAAATTGTAGTGGGTTTTCCCAATTTCTGTTGGCTTCACCTTGCTAGCTGGCACAGGTTAGATCCTACTCTGTGCCCTACACGAACAACTGATGCTCAACTCAAAATCCAAACTACAGCTTGATCTGCTCACTAATCAGAGCAAGCACTTCATACTAAAGTCATGTTTATTCGAGAGCGCTCAGTGCCTGGGGGAAAGGTGCTTCTAGCATCAAACGTTTTATAGCCACAGCATTATTTCTCTGATATTCAACACCTGCAATCACAATTTACTCAAATCAGCGAAGGAGCATCACAACTGCCCACTCACCTCATGACAGCTCCCAGATGAAGCTTGCTGGTTTCCAGGTGTAATTCACATCGGATATGCGATACCTTCATGTCTCCACTCCTTTGAGATCAGCCTGCTGTCCCACCACCAAGCCCTCAAACTCACTGAACTAGTGGGTCTGAACATTTAAAAGCTGAGATCAAGCCATTTCCAAGGGTAAGTACTTTATGTCAGACATTGCCAGCAAGCTTTGACTAGACTGCAGGAGCGAGGAAGAGAATTTGAAGAGCGTCTGCTCCGACACATCTGCCCACAGGGCATGCAGGGAGGAGAGCCAGCAACGTAAGCAGTGAAGTCTTTGTCCTTAGGTGACACCGAGGCAATCTACACATGCCAAAATTGTTGTGCAATTAGTATGTTCTTAATTTTGTACCCTTAGAGAAGTGTACTTTATCAACCGAAAATAAAGTAATGCAAAATAAAGCAACCCAAATAACTAGTTAAAAGACGTCAAATGGAAGCAAAATGAAGTGCCTAATTATACGCCATCAGTTCAAGCGTACAACAAAATACAGACCTATTAAAAAAAAAAGCCACTTCCTAAATTAATCTAAGCAATCTAGCTAAACACCACTGCTGAGTCATACCAAAGAGAAAAAAAGTTAAGAAACTAAGACAATGGTCAAAATCTTTCCAGTGAGGTTCTATAAGACCTTTTCAGTCCACTGAAGTTAACTGACAAACCTGAACCAAATCCACAAGATTCAAAGCTTCCTGCGAGACAGTCTTATGCAACAAAAATCATTTGAAGACATGACAAAAAGTATTTGAGTTTTTCTCCACTATTCATATGAACTGTACACTCTGCTGCATCCTCAACTTTTATTCTCAAAGCAGCATCTCTACCTCCAAAACCATTAAGCTTACTGAGAAATAGATGTTGACAGGTATTAATTAATCTGGGAAAAACTTCTTCAAAAAACTCCATCCCCGTTATTGCACTTCTTTGACCCTCAACCAGTTCTCTAATGCTATCGGTTCACATTATCGGTCAGGAATGTGCAATCTAAATGCAAGCCATTGAAGATTATCAGATCACTGACAACATAATTTTAACAGCTTAGAAAATTAACAGGTTTGGGGACAAATATCTTGAAAACAATGAAGCTATGCAGATGTGCATCAGAGAAAAGGCTCCCTATATGCTTGCCAGTTTTATTAGTTTTATTCTAACCTGAGTAATTGCTACAGAAAATAAGTGTCTGTAGGAAGGTGCGGGAAAGGGAAGAGGTAATGCAGCGTTTCAGAGGATATAAAGTGCCCTCAATGTTTTTCCAAATCCAGTTTTACAGAACCCAAGTGTCTAGTGTAACGGACATTTCCGATCTCCATTTCTGACAAGCTGGTTTTGTTTGTTTGCTTTTTAATTATAAAAGTCACCATCGCTACTTCAGTAACAAAATCCTAGCATCCAAAACCCTTCTGTGTGTTCTGGAAACAGCAGCAGCACATTTTGCAGAGGAATATTGTAGCATTTGCAAATATTGTGGAAATAAGTTTTTCCTTTTAAAATCAAAACAATTGGTAGGAAAAATAAGGCATTTTCAGTACACTATACCAAGCACAGTAAAATTCAGTCCTTGAGCAGGAAAGCACACATTTAATTGAATCAGATGGGATCAGGGCTCTTCTTCATTAGAAGTAAAGTAGATGCAGCGTTGTAGTATTTGCCAGGCTATTATCAGTAGTTTTGCAAAAATAAAGGTAAAAAGATTGGGCTTTGAGTTGTTTCGTCTTACGTACAATTATTGGCAATTTAAAAAGATTTTCAGGAAGACTTTACAAAAACATTTTCAGAAATGATCAAGAAACTTTAAGCTGCACTCAGCATGCAAGTTCCCATCAAGCCACATTAGCAGTCCTCTAAAAAACAGAATTAACCAAAAAGATGCTTGGAATTCTTTCTGCATTACACAGACCTTTCCCTGTCCAGCATCCCAACTCTCCCTCACGCCTACATTGAAATCATTCACCCACCCCTGGGCCAGACAAAGCCTACTGCTGAAACCAAGTCTCCAATGATGCAAGCAAAGAACAACAGTGAGCGCAAATGTAGCCATGGTGTAGGTGAACCTATATAAACGCAGCTGACCTCAATTAAGTTAAGCCCACTGCTTTAAGAGCAGAACTCTATCTCTCTACACACACACAGGGAAACACGACCCAAGGGCTACATTCTTGGGTGGAAAAACCACAGTCTCCATGAAGTATTGCTCCATATCTCAGTAGGCTTCTTTTTGGATGCATCCTAGTAGCTGAGATTTCCAACAGAGGCGTTACTAAAAGGACATGTTAATAATCTAATAGTTCTTTACACCGCCCGGGATCCAACACACAGAAGAGGCACTTCTGTTACAGATACCTTTCTGTTACTCATTCCTGCCTCTGTATTTCAGCATTAGAATCGTGCTTGCGCCTCAAAGCTCACTATCCCTTCCCCCATAAGGACAGAAGTCAAAGATCCGTGGACAAGCACTTCGAGCCAAACACACCCTTTGCTATTTCAGCTTTACCATAAGCAGATTACAGCTCAGCTGTATTCCGTCTGAACTTTTGTTTATCTCTTACCAATGCTGCACTAATTATCCCTGACAAAAGACAGACTTCAATTAACAAGCAGTGACCGACTTCTATCTATAAACTTTCTTGCCTCTGCCTCTAAGTAGCTATCAAATACCAAATTTTAGCAGCGAGTAATTAGGAGAGATTCTTACCGCACAGCGTTAATGCTGCATTCAAACAACGCAGGAGAGGCGCAGGTCGCAGGGGCTGCCAGGGACACCCCGGCCGTGGGAGAAGCCACCACGCACCTCTGCCCGCGGCTCCCAGCCCTTCCACGGATCCCGGGTGTTTGTGCTCTTGCAGCACACGCTGTTCCAGGAAGGCTAGGTGGCTGCTATTCAGTACAACGCGTTTCACAGTGAGTAAATATAAAGACAGACAAGATCTCCGCCTCAAGCCGTTCAGAAGAGAAAGGGAAGATCTTTCCTGACGCCTTCTCGCCTTGTCGAACAGAGGATGTGAAAGCCTGTCTCTTCAAATGTGAGAAACAAAGAGCAGGGACGGTTTCAACAGAGGAAGAAACTGAGGTATTGGGACAGATAGCTAAAGCAAACACTAAAGGAGAGCAAGTTATTTGAATCAAAACCAGGTAGCTGAGCTGTTCTTTTAACCGGCACATCACTTCCTAAGGTGTACTACAGGAACACTTTAAGAGAAAGCTGTCCCACATGTGCACAGCAGAGCCCCGAGGAAACCAGGAGGCTTTTAGCTCCAACACTTCTGCACTTACCGTCTCTTAACCCTCTTCCTTTCGTGTGGGAGGTGGTGGTCAGGGGACAAGACTAGCAGACAGGGAGAATGATCACTGATGCTTTGGTTTCAAACATCTTTTTGATTATGGTTTGGTTTCAAAAGCCTGAGTACTGCAAGACTAAAGCCAAAGTAAAACACATCACATGTCCGCACGAGGACAGACCCCCTCGCACTGTACCTCAGCAGGAACATCCCAGCAGGAACATCCCTGCCTGCTGGGGGAAGGTGCTGCTGTGGCTGGGGAGCCAGCCTGGCAGCGGGAAGCCGGCGGGGCGCAGGGGGTACCCCAAGGCACACCATGCCCCACTCGGGCACCCCGCCGCCGCAGGAAGGACCATACGCCACCGACACCTCGGAAGCCACAGCTCCGCTGTTTGAGCCCAGGTTCAGGGAAGGCTGAAGCAAGCCTACTGCCAAGCCAGCACCAGCGGAGCCACACCAGAACCCCCGCTGCTGCCCCTCTCGCTGTGCCAGGATGGCACTCGCCCAGTGGCAAGGCAAGTCAGACCGCAGTTTAACTTCCAGACCAACCCCGGGGTCTAACTCGCCGAGGCAAGACAAGAGGAGCAATAGGAATAAAGGGTGCTGGAGGCAGGACTGACCTTTCAGCAGCAGCGCGAAGTTAGAGCTGTGTAATCAGGCCATGAACTTGCACTTTGATGTACATCTGTAGTATTTTATCTATCAATATACACGCAGAGTTGGATTGCAGCACCTCCTTTTTTAATATCATGATGTTTGACTACTTCACTGGGATGATCCGCCAAGTTCTGTACAGCAAACACTTGTGAAACCATTTCCTTCCCCCACTGCCTACGAAGTATTTAGAGAACTATTTGATTTACACCACAAAGGAAATTCAAACATAGCTCAAGAGCAAACAAAACTTCACTACACCATACACATAAAAACTATATAAGATGTGTGAAAAAAAATGTCAGTGTTTTCCTATCCTTCTGGCTTCTGCACACTCAGCTCCCAACAGCTGGAAGTTTCATCTTCACAGAACCAGTCAGGACCATCCCATGAGAGCTTTTGAAACACCACAGCAATCAAACATTATTAGAGGGAGATTAATTGGAGTTTGTACATGCAGTTTAGATTTAAAACAACGAATGTTCATTTCCCAAAACTGATGAGGATTGCGAGGAAAAACTGACTTGAAAGAAAATTTATGTATGTTACAATTGTAAGCTCATTTAAAATATATAATTTTTTTAAAGACAGACAACTGGAAATGAGAAATTACGATCCCCTTGTTTGAAAAAGTGGGAAATTTTGGCTAAAAAGCTATCTTGACTCCATGCTAAAAGAAAGACAATATAAATGTAATGCAACATAAAAAGGAGTAAAGGAGGGAAAGAAGAACTGTGATGAAAGTGAACTAGAACTACAGAACACTGCTAAATGAAACCAAGACCGAAGTCAAGACAAGTCAAACCAAAAAAAATAATCACAACTTGCAGGAAAACAGAAAACGAGCTGCTTTTAAAAATAAATCAGGAAAGACTGAAATCTAATAGTAGTATAACCCCACTGCAAAACAGAAATGAAAATACAGCTAACAGTGCAAGGAAAAAAGCATTTAATGAGGTTTTCTGCTCAGTATTCAAAAAAGGCAAGAAACAGCCTGATGAATTACCTCAGCGGCCAAGTCAAACCCAGAATCTTGCAATTAAGTTTTGGGTTAAGCCTTTAAGGAAATGCCTAACCTACTGTCAACAACAGGGTGCACTGGTGTGGAGGGACGGAGGGGAGGCCATACTGATGCAGCACCAGTAGCTGAGAGCGATGCAAGATGACCAGTGCCATTACATCCCATTAGCAAGGCACAGCTTTCAGACAAAACAATCAAAAGTCAGCGTAGGATTCCATCGAAAAGGAATTCAAATATATGAACATAATCAGCATTGCTGTTCTATATAAAACAGGTCCTGTCAAACAAATCCAAGTGCACCCTCTAACAAGATTACACCTTTGGCTGGGAAGATAGCCGTGTTAGCACACGTCTATTCTTCAGCCAGCGCTTGACTTAGTACCATGCAACACTGATAAATGAGTTAGCACTGCATAATCAAAAAGAATTATCTTCAAAGCATTAAGAGCTGGCAGCTAACTGACCACAGCTTAAATGGGGAGCTGATAACACGGTTTGTGCATCAGCCATGCCATGGGTGCAGCTCAACGCATGGCGCTCCAGCAGGACTTACAGCGCCGCGCAAGATTTATTTATGTGGTCCCAGGGCCAACAAGGATCGGACATTCAAGAACAATAAGAACCAGTGAGCAGAAGCAGCAGCCAGGCAAATCAGAGCTGGGCACAACATTAAAAACCCGAAATCCGAAGATTAGCTACTGAAGTAGATGGGATCAGCCAGGGGAAGTGAACGGTATTTCCTCCTCTTAGGGAAGTAGGACTTTATGTGCTCACCAGGAATATAAATTACAAGTAAGCCAGGATAACCTTACCCTTTCTAAGAAAGAACTATAACTTTACTAAATTAAGCGCATGCTGTACTGCCTACTGACAATTTTACTAGCTTGCAAAAATCTTAGCTGGCATTTGTAAGAAAACCATTTTCACCCCCCTCACCTGTAACAAGTCAGCCTTTTACAAAGACTTCCTACAGATACAACATAACATACTAAGTAGAACGCAAACAGTTATTACCCTCTTGCCAAGCTGTCAGCAATCCTCCTCTGGGAGAGGCTCGCAGAGGTACTGGAACCACACACAGGCACTGCCAGGAGGCTTGTCAAGTCTCTTGCTGGGGAGGGAAACCCCCAGACACATGCAGACCACTAATAAGACTTCTAGTCCAGCCTCAATTGGAGCAAGCCCCAGCAAACAAGTATCTCCAGTTATTTCACTTCTGTGTCTTGTTTTCTCAGCTGTAAAATGGGGATAATGAAATGCATTGCCTCTGTGAGGTGCTTTGGTATCTACGGAGAGCAAAGGAACGACCACATTCATTTTTCACCAACGTTTATTTAATGGTTTCTTACTACAATTGACAGCCTGTCCCGGTCAGTAACGCTAATTAAAATTATCAGTTGGCAGGACCTTTCTGGCTGTCCACATTGACAACTACAAATTCACACTGCAAACTCTGTCATATGGAGCTTCCTAAATTAGGAAATGCTTAGCAGTTTGTAGGTGGGATCTAAACCACCGCACCCAGCTGCCCACATCCAGCCACTCCTAAATAAAACCCCACAGACCACTGCTGCTGCCTGTGCCGTGGCCCTGCCAACCTGCTGGCAGGTCCCCTGCCTGCCCAGCCCAGGGATGCTCCATGCTCCCTCTGCCCCTTCTTCCCCCTTCCCAGCCAGGTTCTTCCAGCCAGCTCCTGCCCTCCTGCTCTCCCACCAGCCCTTGAAGTTAAGTTAGTTCCTATTGCCCATGTTAACTCCTCCCTTGCCATACTGGGCTGAAATCCCATCAGAACAATAAAATCAACTCTGACATACTCTGCACCAAGTCAACCATGATTGAACAAGAGGCCACAATGCAAGACGCCATTCCCAGCCATTTCATTAACTCCCCTGCCAGAGACTTTTTAATTTAAATGGAAAAAACAAACAACAACAAACCAAACCAACCAAACAAAGAACCCCACTTCACATGCACTGGCTTATTGTGATTATTAATTAGCGACAGGATTTCTGATAGCGCACACCCCCGGCACCAAAAGGGGAGTGAGGGGAGTATGTGTGCATGCTTGTGAAAGCATTGTTCCTCTGTCAATACAGCTCATCCTCCAGCCCATCCAAGTTCTCAGCTGCCCAGTCACACAACTCTGAAAGTCAACAGCTGGGTGTTTTATAACCCTGGAGAACTCACAAGCCAATCCTTACACTGCTGGCAAGGAGCCTTGGCCAAAGCCTGAGGACCCCACAGGGACCATTCCTGCCCCACCACACTGCTTCACCTTCCTCCTTCAACCCACTGCCAAGGAAAGCGAAGTCCACGCTTATGAAGCCAGGCAGACAGCAGTTTTGTAAGCAGTTAAGTGATAGAGGCAGGCGTACTGAATTGCATCGGGCAGTGGCTGGGATCCAGGATCTGCAACCATCTGGAAGTTTGCTTGGCTTTTGTTTCAAGTCTCCAGCACTGATGGATGGAAACAAGCTCCCAGTTCTTCTGCATTAACATCAAGACAATTAAAGCAATTTCGCACCCACCCACCCCCCACCCCAAGTAGCTCAGAAATGAAAGCGCATCACACAAGCTTAAATGAGACAGTGTTGATATATTTAAGTAAAACCTGACTCTTTGGAATAAAAAAACCAACCCAAAACAAAACCTCAGTTCAATCACAGAAAACAGCTTTGTCAACAAGTTCCCGTGACTCCTTGTTGTAAGAAGAAAACACTCAGATGAAAGCCGGCAGAAGGACTCGCTGCATCCTCTCTCTCCAAGAAACATTAACTGCTGCCTGACAAAAGCCTTTCTGCTGAGAAAGGGAACACCACAGGCCAGTATTAAAGCAGTTTCAGCGTAGCTACCAAGCAATTAGCTAGATAATACCTTCACTCCATGCTGATTTTTCCTTTTCTAAAGTACTGGTGCGAGCATAACTACTAATTTGTTGTTTGTACAGCCACTTCCGAAGTTGCAGGTGACTCGATTTAGGTTTTCCTTTCCATATAACTGAAAATATTTCTATTTTGGCATTGCACATCAGTTCACTAATGTTTTTTGGGTGGTTTGTGTGTTGGTGTTTTGGGGTTTTTTTAAGTTTCATGTTGTTTTTCTGGATAACTACCATCTTATATCGACAAATATAAATTCAGACATTTTGATTTTTAATTATTTGAACTCATATTTGTGGAACACCAATCTTGTTATGTTTTTCCCCCCAGTGCCAAAGCATAAACAAAGTTGAACTTGTATTCTGATTTTGCTTTGAAGCTTGCAATTATCCTGAAGTTAACATGCTCCTTCCCAGAGATTATCATTAGTAAAATTCTGGATACAAACCTCTGGGCTTTACTCTGATAAGTGATCCACCACTGTCACAACACAGCTTTGGAAAACACCTTTATCGTTTGACCTGATGTTCAAAGCTCTTTGAAAGCTGCCTATCTCCTTTCCTGAAGCTATGGTACATCAGGACCTTCTACCAATAAAAGTGAGTATCAGTAACAGGCTATAGGAATGAAATTCCACCATGATCGCAGCCATATCAAAGTTTCAGCACCAATACTATACAGCTCCACACATCCATTTTTTTTCATGTCTGCTTGCACGTGAAGTTATGTTTTTTATCATGTTGATACATTAAAAAAAAGATCAGGTTTATAAATTTTGCTGTTGCAATGAATGCCTGGAGTATTTTTGTCACAATATTCCAGGACAAAAGGTCCTTTTCTGTTCTCCCACTTCTTCAAATCACTCTGCCATTTGTACGCTCCTTATCCATACATGAAAATACAACAGCCACATACTCTTCCATAGCCTTGCATAAAGCTCTATACATTACAATTCACTAGGTCTTTCTGCTTGTCATAAGCAGTCTCTTGCTTGGATAGCTGGACTGGTTTTGGACTAAGCTGTCTGATCAAATTCTGAAAAAGTCTTTACTGACAGCTTGCATCCACGCATTCATCTGCTGACACTGGCTTTTGGCTTAAATAGTCCTGTACACCTTCACAGTGTTTACATCTATTGGATTTAGAGATAGTGAAGTTCACTGGAACTTTTTTCCTTGTTTAATATTTCTCTATCTTATAAGAAAGGTTTTCTACACTTCCACTCACGCTTGTAACCCTTGCCCACAACTAGCACTTCAAATTTTTCTGTCTTTCCCTAACAAAGGTGATCAGAATGTATACATTTTTCAAAGTAAGTCCCAGAAGGACTAGCAAAAAAGTATGACTCTTCCTTCCCATCTCTATTAAAAGCATAATAAAAATCCACCCCTTGGTGCATGCCTTTTTTCATGGCTGTACCACCACTTCCAGACCACACTCACACTATGCTCGAACAGTACAAGTAGTTGCACAGCAAAGTCTCTGTATCTGCTTTACAAATCCTCAATGCTCACACTGATCACAAAGGTCAGGAAGAGATGATGTTGGCAGAAAAAACATCGAGCAGCCACGCTAAATCTTTGTCTAATGCATTAGAAAAGAATAGATAAAAATGGTTGTTTTCTGTTTCTTCCTCCCAACTGCGTATTTTTGCATATGACAAGAGTCAGGCTTTCATTTGTTTCCCCTTTCCACCTGCCAAATCCCTTTGCATTTTTTAGAAATGCACTAGTTGTTGAATGTTGTGAAACATTTTCTGGGAGAAGTGGGGATGTGCAAAAATGCTAAACCAGAGATACCTTAAACATTATATACCCAATAAAAAATACTCATTGCAGAACCAGTCAAGCACTTCCAACATATTTACAGAGAGTCAGCTTGTAAGATTTTCTTCATCTGAATTGCCTAAATTTTGCATATAGCTCCCTCAAATTGCCTTGCACTTGCCATGCAGTAAGAAGACGAGCAGCCGCGGCAGGCCAGCACAGGCAGGACACCGATCCTGGGGCAGCTCTGCACATCCAGCCGTCCAGGGAACCACCAGAAGACAGTTAAACCTTGTTGGCTTTACAGAGCCAGGACACCGATACATCATTAAGACACCTTAAATATATATATATACACACACACACACACACATACCTAATTGAGTAATACCTCTCCTGAGGACAGAAGGAAAGTTGACAGATCCAACCTGCCATCCCCACACGCTTTCTAACCCAAGTACAAACCCGAGGCTAGCCCAGGCACCCGGCCAACGCTCTGTATTCCCCTCCCGAAGGGAAGCGGCAGATCTCCCACTGCCACGTCGCTAACCCACAGCCAGAAAGCAGCACCTCAACCCTACCCAGCGCTGCCCACAGCTCTGCGGCAGAACCGTGTCACTGCCTGTGATGAGGATACATCAAATTTGCTCAAAGGCGGTACTATCACTGTTCAACTGAACTCAATCACGTAAGAGAGCATACTACTGTACTTGCTTATATTTCATTTAGAGAACACCACAGAATCTTAGATGACAGCAGAGCCACAAATAATACACTATCTACCCGCAAACTTTTTCATTCATTTTATTATATTCCTTGTCTTCACATATTTGTATTTTCTACCTCGCAACTCTCGCATTTCTGAAGATACTACAACCACTTATTCACTCATCTTTGTTCCCTTACACTAACCCAATAATTCAGGATGCACTGAGATGAATACCTTGTAGTTTAAGAAAATTTAAGGAAGGAAGAAGGAAATAGAGAAATAAGGGTTTATTGAGATAGATGAGAAATGACCCAGATCTGCTAGCATGGACAACACTAACAGTCTAGAAGGTCTGAGGAACTGAAAAACATTTTAAAGCAACTTTTTAGAGCATAATATCATCCTGTTTGACTGCCTGATCAAGAAATGCCAAAAGGAAGTAAAACGGCTGATGTCTAACTTCAGTGTTTTATATCCACAAATATTGCCTTTACTGCAACATAACAGCTCTCACACATCACTGAAGCAACCTATTCAGATACTTCTGTAACCGCAACCTATTTAATGTACAAGACGGCTACACTTTAATTTTTGGGTATCTGAATGACTTGGCTCTTATGCTTCATCCAGAAGTGGCTGCCATGGAAGAGATCCGCGACCCTTCGGGTTGCACTCGGCAGGATTGCCTAACTTCCATCCCATCACCATTTCCTGCCCACTGAACAAGGCAGCTGGAACATCTGGACAAGCACGTCCAGCTCTGTTAACCGAGAGGGCAAAAGGTAAAGATAAAATACCACACACACAAGAGCTTGTAGAGAGCTGACACTTTAATTAGGTAACAAGACCATTCCTCTCCGTTTCAGATAATCTGAGCAGTCGTGGGCATCCAGCGCCCTGACCGCTGCTTGCGGTGCACGCTGACCTGAGGAACAGGCTTCAAATCCACAACAAGAAGTCTGCACTGTACATCTAACAAAGTCACAGAGGATGTTTATCTTCTGTGTGGTCGTTAAAAGCACCAGAGAACTTAATAAGCAATAATAAACATCTGTTAGAGCAGCATATGGAGTTGCAAAAATAAATATGTGCAGAGCAGAATCAAGTTAATTTTGCCACCAGCTGACATACAAGAAACAAGGATTAAGGCTGACTGTATGTAAGCGTGAGCAACCTTAACAACTCTGATCGCTTTTGCCCAATCTTGTGTTAAAATCTGCGGAACTTGTGCTGTGTTGAAAATCCCAGAATTTGTCTTTTTTCCTCTTTAGTCATAAGGTTTCTTGTGTATCGGTTCCACCAATAATGGAACCCCCACGTTCCGCACCAAGTCCTGTAAACGTGTGGTTCTAGACCTTCACGAAGCAAAACTGGAACATATGACACAGCAGCAAAAAATTCCGTGAGCCGTAAGCTGCTGCCTTGGTACGGCACTCTGCCCTCCCAGCACCGCAGAACAGCTCAGCACAGCACAGTACCTGCAAGGATCATGCAACAAGACACGCACTGAACACGATATTGAACATACATATGGATGTTCTCAGTTCATATACTCGGCATACGAACATGCAACAAGACACCCGTGTCTGGTGAAATCCGCTGGCTAATTCTGACCTCTGAACATAAGACACTATTACCTCAACTACATCTGAAGTTAACCAGAATGTGGCATATGAAGTCATTTTGGTTTGGTCCTTTAAGGTTTTTGGTTGGTTGGTTTCTGTTGCTGTTGTTTTGAGGTCCTGCCCTACTAAAATGTAATTTAGTTTTAAAACAAATAAACCCAGACAAAAACATACAAATAGAAATTGATGAGGCACCACAGGTGTGAACCACCTACTTGCTTAGGGGAAACAGAAGTATCGGAAAAATCACGCTTCACTTGCTTATTCTGAGAGCTACTTTCATCAGTATTACCTGAGACCAGGAGAGCATCTACAATAACCTAAATCACTAGAGGTGTGATCGGGGAACAGCAACAAAAACCACGTCAAGGGAGCTAAACTTATGAATGTATCAATACACCCACTGAATTCCTAGAAAATTAACCCTTCATCCTCAAAACATCTAACATAACTTTCCAGACGGTAAAAAATCTGCTTTAACTTCTCTGAGCGGAATGCCTGCAGGGTCACGGTGTGCAATACGAGCAGCATATCATGCTTGCAGCTATCAAGTCATTTTGCACCGATGTGGAATTTTAAACTTTGTCAGACTCCAGAGTTTATAATAGGCGAGTTATCTGCCACACAGTTGCCATTTTCCCCACCTCCCCCCAACTGCATAAGGTCACTCATGTAAGAGGAAACAACGTATACGCGTGCTCAGATATCAGCACAAACACAGGAAAGCACCTTTCTCTAAGGCACTGACAACTTAGACTGAAAGTAATAATTTATTTTTAATGTCAAGATTGTTTTTTCTGCCATCTCTTTCTCATCCCCATAAACACCATCAACCTTCCTGTAGCTCAACCTGCTTCTGGGTTTGTCACCGAGTCTAAGCTCTCCATAGACCACCCAGTGCTGCAAGCCACGCACAACTTAACTCCTTCAGCACCGCCACCCCCATGCCTCAGTGGTCCCTCCTCTACATGACAGCCACAACACAAGGCCACCTCCCTACATTTCCAATTCTTAGCTTCCATCCCCATCACCCTTCATCCATGTACGCTCTTACCAAACAAGCCAGAAAACTTCTGACCCATTCCTCAAAACCAGCTTTTGAAGACGCCCATGGATTTTCTCTCCCTGCATGGCTGGCTGACAGGTACCACCAACAATGACTCAACCTACGATCCAAAAGGAGTGCCCTGTGGTCCTGCCCGATCAGGCCACTTGGACTCTTCTGAAGTACTGGGGGATTACATACCACAGCCTTCTTGTGTCATTTGTACCCACCGCTGAGCCAAGACACAGCCACCTCGGCAGTAATGCCGGGCACACCCCCACTACGCATGTGGATGGACACGTTCCTCCCATACAACTGCCTCGTGTCCACATGCCTGCATTTTTAGTCATGCAAAGGCCACGCATCACACCCATTGCGTGAACAAGAGCACGAAGCAAAAAGGAAGAGGACAGCAGGGAATGCAGCGTGCCACAAACAGATCTGCAGCCCCTCCCTCACCCACATCTGAAGCATTCAAGAAAAGCCAGCAAAGAGCAAACGCTGTGCCAAATTAAGCGCTGTGTGTCTAGTCGCTCAGTTCCCCAGACACATGGATTGTCAGATGGCATTGGCTGCTCAGGACGGACACTTCTGCAACACCAAATGCTGCACCCCAAGCCTCCGGTCTGCAGTGCGACAGCAGAAATAAAGGTGATTCTCAGCCATGCAGCGAGGTTAACAACTGTGCAACCACCAGAAGAACATAAACCATACAGAGATATAATTAAAAGAAAAACCCTATCTTAGTATCAGAAACCATGGGCAGCCAATGAATAAGCGTGCCAAAGAAATGATGGGCAAGCACAACACTAAGAAAGGCAGAAGTCCTTAGAATAAGAACACTCATTAAAGCAGAAGCCAATTCTGCAAAAATCCAGAATAAGAAATAGTTGTTTTTCCATTTGCTTTTCTTTGAGATGCCACATCTAACACTTTCCAGCATCAGAAAATAAAAAGAGTTGTTGCTCTCCCCTCCCCAAGGCAGGCTTTGAAAACAAATTTCCTAGTTAACCTGGCAAAGTAGAAGATTTGACAGCAGTCGAGTGCCCCTCTGCCCAGCTCAGGGGATGACTTGATGGAAACCAGCCCTCAAAAAACGTGTTCTCATCCTTCAGTCAGTGCAACTGATTAGGAACAAATTTCTCACCTTAGAAGTCATCGCTCCCAAAGTAGCCTCAGCTGAAGGCAGCATTGTATTCCAGAGGAACAGCACCAACAGGTTTTGGTGAAAACCAACACCTCACTTTCTACCCCTTTTTTCAATTTTTAATACAATTACTAAAAAGGTATCTACTGGAATTACACCACAAAAATAATTTCCTCACAGCTTTAGAGTATCTCACAAAAGAACAGGATATTAATATCTGTGAAGTGGATTAAGAACTGGGAAAGACAAGGCGAACTTTTCAACTGTTCAAGCCAACCAAAAACGCAACTCAAAGGAAACACCAGCCATGTAACCACCCTTCTGCTTTAAGAACAGAGGAATGTGCGGGCAGGTATTCAGCTGGGTCTCAAACCTGCACCCAGTTGAAATACATCTAGAAGAATCAGGTACGTGGTATATGCCAATATGCCTTATCTGGTCACAAAAGAAGGATTTTTTTCCACTTTTCACTTCGATCTAAGCCATTATCCTTGACGCTAAAACATCAAATGGAAGGCAAAAGACTAAGTCACATGGTACAGCAACATGCTTCGTCAAGTAAGTCAAGCCCAAGCTGTGCCTTTGCTTTTCAACGCCACCACCTCTGTCAGTACTTACAGACAAAAGCCACTACTCAGGCTTTTGAGTTCAGGCATTACACACCCCAAATAACCCACCACCTCTGCTGTTCTGTGTTGCTTATGCTCTGTTAATTTATCCTAATAAAGTGATGCTTCAGTTTGCCACACGTTTGCTAGTAACAAGACACCGAAAGCGATTCTTTTTCTTCTGTGAGTTGACATTACATGAGTCTGCAAGAAATACACTGACCAGAAGAAAACCTACTCTCATTATCACAAACGCTATCATCTTTTTTTCTCTGCTGCATTATTCCACATCAATAAATAAATAACGAGCAAAGAACAATGCATAATACTTAATAACATACCTACATCAGCTCAAGTGTCAGCAAGCAGAAGGTCACGTTATATGAACTGCCACTGACTAGGCATATACTTCCACAATAAAGGCAACTTATAAAGTAGAATAAATTCTAGCGGCTAACTAATCTTACACTAAAGAAAAATAGTAAGGTGATCCTAAAACAAATCAGGACAATTCGCTACTCCTATGCTGTTTCTGCTACCCAGGTCCGAAACAATCACACCATTTTACTTCACTACGGCGTTGGCCTTGACTAAAGAATCGCGCAGAAATACTTGGGGCGAAAGATAACATGGGGATTTAGCTTATAAATGTTAGCATTTTATTAGTGGGTGTGTGGGGAACAGGGAGCAACCATGAAAAATTGACACAGCTGTACAGAGGCCCAGAGAATGACCTACAAACTAAGCAGAACACATTTGACATTTTTCTAGCTTAGATTAAAAGCGTGGGGAAATCTGCCCACAACATCCCAAGGATCTCCGAGGGTGGCAAGGGTCATCTAAAATTGTTGCGTATTGAAGTTTTTATTAAGAGCCTCCTGAGAGCAATTTCTTTTTTCTCTTTTCAAAACATTCCGTATGAAGCATTCCTGAAAGCATGAAGTATATGTTTAAATACATATATGCACACATACACACATTCTATTATTAGAGTCCTTTGCAAGGACCTAATAATAGAAACATCCATAATTACGTATAAGGCAATTATTAGAGACTCACATATAAAACATGCTTTAAGGTATTTGCATTGCTGCCACAGAATAGCTATACACCAGGTCAACAAAGAGAAAGCAGACAAGCCTATTAGCATCTCCAGAGAATTCCAGTGTTTGGCTTCAGTTATCCTAAATCTAACAAAACCAAAACAAGAGCAGAAACCCTGCTCTTGAATCCATCTTGTCGCTTCACTGAGCGGCTTCTAGAGGAACTAGAAGCAGACGCCAGAAGAAGTAAATGCCACATGTCACTGCATGAGCTGCAACCTTTGTCCTCTTCAAAAAATAATAGAACGTATATGCTTATATTACTTAGGAATTGTATGTTGCTTCATATCACATAAATAACATTATACATAGCTGCAGCTTAATAACCAGAGTATCTAAACAGTAACTTTCAGTATATACCACTGTTATAAACTGTCACCACCAGAAATGCCAATAAAGAATGTTTCTTACACAGCTGGTGGTGTAGTTGGCTTTTTGTCTGTTATCTGCTAACAAACACCACAATTTACTTGTAAACAAAGGATTCCTTAGATCAAACGCAGAAAGCATGTCACTGGAGAAGCCCTATGTTTTAACCTCTAAGCTCAAGAAAAGGCATCCTTTCCCAATTAAAGGCACTGTGAAGATTTGCTCAAAGCCACACTACCTGGCACCTCTAGGGAATACCGCTGCTCAGGATCATACTAACAGGCTACGCTCTTCTTGTGTACTTGCTCAACAGCACCATCATTTTTCATCCAGAGCAGAGCACAAATTTTAACACCCGCAGCAGTGTTTCTGAAAGGCAACTAATCTCTCCAACACTGTTACAAATTCCACAATAAATCATATTTAATTAGTCTGTGCTTTTTTTCCTGGCTGTCCGTAATCCAACAGAGAGGGGGCTTACAACTTCAATTTTGCAAAGCGGCGCTTACAATAAATTGGTAAAAAAACCGCGAAGCCCCGCATCCCCACTGGAAACTGTTGGAGTTATCTGCTTGCTGACAGCCCAACATTCCTGCCTGTAGATGGCCTGTTACCGTTGTGTACCCAGCCTCTCTTTCTTTCCACTGCCTTGTTTGAAGAACTTCCCTCTTCCCACATACCTTCCATCTCCAGGGACAGATCACACAGGGACACTAAACCTCGGCCGTAAACAACACGACTTTTGATATTCCTGTTTCTAAAGGATCCTCCACCGCTCAGCTGCTGCTGCTCAGCAGCGCAAAGATCACCTAGGCACAAGTCCTCTGTGCAACAACAAGTCTGAGAAAGCCTTTGCCTCACTGCTATTTTGCACAGCTGATACTTACACAGGGGTCTGCTGGCTTTCTCTGCTCTTTATTTGCTGCACATTAAAGGCTACTGCAAACAAACAGGACTCTGACAACCTACAGCATATTGCACAGAACCATTCCGATGTACTGGCACACCCGATTTCCAGACTTAACACCCACCACCACAGCATCCTTGGTGGAGAGGCAGAGACGCCCTGCGAGGGCATCCCAAACTGCCCGTCCTGCAGCTCCCCACAGCTCCCTCCATCTTCCCTCACATCTTCCCTTCTGAGAGGAGTGGTGAACTACACTGAGAAGAACAGCACTGTGGAGAATCATTTGTTTTATTCAGCTGTATACAGGCTCTTGGACTTTTAAGTAATTATACGTATTTTGTAGGAATTAAGATCCCCACACTACAAACATTTACTCATACTGTAAACTTTGGTTCCGCACTAGCGCTCACCAGACTGACAACCTATGTTTTTGAGGGAAGAGCCAATTATACTAATTAAAAAGTTCATGAATTCAACCCCACACATGCAGAACTTTACTGCCTGATCTGTATATAGTTTCTTGCACATATTTATGAACTGTAGAAGTTTAACTGCTTCTCTCTCTCTCTCATCAGAGCACTCATAGTAATCTATAAGGTGGAAAAAAAACCCATAAATTCTCTGCTAAGGAAGAGGCATGATGCAGAAATCTTCTTTCAGTTCACTAAATACCACACGTAGAAAAAAAAAAAAAAAAAAACCACAGCCAGAACAAACGCACTTCAGATTGGAAGTTGCAAACTTTTCCGAGAGTAAAGACAAAATGATTGCGGTATGGAGTTACAGCTCTGAGCTTCTTGGCTATAGAAGAATATCTGCTTATTTTGGATGTAACTTTCTTCATTTCTTATCCTTTGGCCAACTATAGGCTAACAGTATGAAAAACCCCTCTCATCGCTGTCCCAGCAGTGACCTCAAACCCAAACCAGATGAGTCCCGGTGGTTCAAAACAAAAAGAGAGAAATATTTGTAAAATATATCAACTTCCACACAGACTCATCTCTGAGCTACGTTATAAGCATAAATAGCTAAAAGATACTGAACTGGGAAGAGCAATATGCGATACTTCTGGGGCAGCAGACATTTCTGTCCCAGCAGGGTCCCAATACAACCACAAAGCACAACTGCTTCAAAAACTGAGAGGGAACCACAAAGTGCTGAAGATTAGGAGAAAAGCACTAACAGACCGCTTCTGTGCGAGACCCGAAATGACCCCGGGAACATCGCCAAGAATCATTTTCTTACTGGTAGCACCGGCAGCATGTTCTCTTACTGCCGAGATGCCGGTGGTAGGTGGGCAAGACCACCGGTGGAATGGGTGAGAGGAGCAAGATGCCTTCACTTGGGAGGCAGCCCACTGCCTATCCCTGAGGTTATGGAAGCGATGCCTTTATCTGGCTTTTCAGCCAAGCATTCATCATGTCATCTGTGTCTGGACCAGTCAATCCCCATCAGAAAGGAGCAGAGCCCAGACCAGTGGCACTGCCTGTCTCAACCTTTTTAAAGCGAGCTCAGCTGCAAAAAAGGTTGAGAAATAGTGTTCTAGACTTAAAAATGCATGCAAGTTTGAAATCCCATTACCTAGCACATTGTTAAGCTCGAGTTAGACTGGTTTGGCACCTTTCAGGAAGGTACTGGCTGAGCCCTGGGTTCTGCAGGGTAAGTGGTTAGAGGATACAGCAAATGCGGTTAGGGCACAGGGAACTGGGATTCGTGAATTCTGTTCTCACAAATCTAGCACGGCGTTCAAGTTTAAAAAAAAATAAATCGAAAAGCACAATAACAACAACAAATCCAAAATAACCAAAAAAAACCACCAAACAAGAAACTTCATTTTCCCGTATCTCTGTTTCCCCGTCTGTCACAGGGAAACTACCACTTTAAGGAGTCAGGCCAGTAATTTTAGGTACTCAAAGTGCACAAAGAAATGCAAATGAAATACAAACTCACTAATATGGAGAGAGGCATGCTTGCCCCCCGCCTTTTATTCTACAAATATAGATGGGATAAATGGTTCGTTACATTTACCTCCAAGCCGCAGTACCTTCGCCAAAACCTTATTTAAATAGCACATTTCTGAGAAGCGGGAAGGGGGGAAGGTAGAGGGGAGGGATGCAGATGTGGTCTTAACCTAAGAGAGGTTAAGCTTTTAAAAGAGTTTTTCTTTTTTCATTCCGTCTCCTGGTAGCATGCCATTTTAAAAAAGGTGTCTGGCAAGCAAAATAAAAAAAGTTTCCAGGGTTTTCCCTCCCGAAGCCGCCAAAGGCAAGAGCCGGCGGCGAGGACGAGGCCGGGAGAAGCCGCTCGCGCCTTTCTCCAGCGTTTTCTCCGCCGTGCCCCCTGGATCCCGGCATTTGGCAGGGATGGACGGAGGGGGCGGCGGGCGAGGCGCAGCCCCGGTCCCCACCTGCCCGGCACCCCGCGGCCGCCCGCCCCCGCCGGCCCCGGGCACCGCACCCCGCCGCCCCACGGGCACGGCTCCCGCGGCGGGCGGCCGAGGGCAGGGCGCGGGCCGCCGCCACCCACGCACCCACGCGTGCTGCCGAGCGCCCCCAGCGCCCCCCGGGTTCCCCCTGCCGGAGCCCAGCGGCCGGCCGGAGGCGGTGACAGCGGCCGGGCTGGCAGCCCCGCGGGGTTCCCGGGCGGTGCTGGAGGGCCCGTCCCGCCGCCAGCCCCTCGCAGCGCCGCTGCCGCCTGCCCGCCCGGCGCCGCCCGCCGCGGGGGAAGAGCCGGCGGGGCCCCGGGGCGCCGCGACAGGCACCGGGCGGGGGGCGGGGGGGCAAGGCGCCGGGAGAAACTTTCCGCCAAGTGCGGCCGCGTCCCGCCGCAGCCGCCTCCGGCCGCCCCGAGCTCCCGCCCCGCCGCCGAACAAAAGAGCCGGGACCGGCAGCGGCGCCTCGGGGCGGGGGACGCGGCTCCCCGGGGCTGCCCGCCGAGCCCAGCACAGCCCGGCCGAGCCGAGCCCAGCACAGCTCAGCCCGGCCCCGCCGCCGCGCTCCCCGCCCGCGACCCCCTTCCCCCGTCCCCCGCCACGTCCTTACCTGGCGGCGAGCTGGTGCGGGGCGGCGGGCCGGGCCGGGCCGGGCGCGGCGGTGAGTCCCGGCTAGCTGGAGCAAGCGCTAGGAGGGCTCGGCGGGGATTCCGCCATGTCAGTGATGTCGGCACCACATGGGGCCCGCGGCCGGCCCACGCTACCGCGCACTCTGGAGTAGAAGCTCCCGCCGAAAAGCCGGCTGAGGCGGCGACGGCGGCGGCGGGGCGCGCCGGGCCTCCTGCCCCCGCCCCGCCGAGCAGCCGCTCCGCCCCGCCCCGCCGCCTCCGCCCCGCCGCCAGCGGGGGCAGCCGCTAGGGGCGGCCCGGGGGCGGGCAGCGGGGAGCGCGGCCGGGGCGGCTCGGGGCCGGGGCCGGGGCCGGGGCCGGGGCCCGGGCGGGTGGCATCGCCTCGCAGCATGCCGAGGGCCAGCCCCGCCGCCCCCCGTTCCTGCAGCGTTACCGACGGCCGCCTGTCACCCATGAGGCGTCAGCCGCCCCCCGACCCTCCCCGCGGCCCGTTTAGCGGCACCGCGACGCAGGCTGTCCCGCCCAGGGGCCGCCTCTGCCGCGGGAGCCCCCTGGCCCGGGCGGCTGAGGGCCGGGGGCTGAGGGCCGGGCTCTCCCTGCCAGCGGATCCCTCGGGCCCACCGTGAAGCTCACTCCTGCCTTTCCATCCCTTGGGAGCGAGGAGGAGAAGCATCAGGCAGTGTTTTTCCGAGCTTACGAAGTGCCCTGATTTATTTAAACTCTTGCCGCCCAGGAGAAGTGTATGCCCTGGCCGTGGGGCTGAGCCCCGGGGAGCCGTGGTGGCCATTCACCGCAGCGCTGCACCGAGGCACTGCAGAGCCATGGGCAGAGCGTTCATCTGGCTACAGCAAAGAGTTTGAGCCAGCGCTCGGCCTCACCCACGCCACAGACCACAGCCAGCGCCATGAAGGCTCTTCTGATGTGGCCTCAGCCCCTGGGCTGGCCAACCGTCCTCCACAGCAGCGTGTCACCCATCCACCATGTGCTCTGCGGCCTCCCCGTCACTGACTCCTCAGCGCTATTTTTCCCTATAGCTTTCATCAGCGGCTGATCTACCCTACCCACCCGGGTGAGGTTTTCTTTCAGAAACTAGAAAACCCTGTGGAGTCGTAAGCAGCCCAGGTGTATTTTCATCGGCTTCCATCAAAATATCAACACAACCGGTTTTCCCGTAGGACTCCTTGATGTTCTACTTCTTGTTGGAACTCTAAAGTCTAAAGAAAAGTTGGTTTGGCGTAAAAGTTCAGTAAAACCAAAACGCCATGCCCAACCAGGCTGAGGGGTTTTTATTTTTTAAACGACCAAAACACAGAAAAATGAAAATAAAGTTATCTGAAATAGATAATTGCTACAAACACAACAAATCGGCCATTTCCCATGGGAAAGATTTTTCAATGTGAAATGGTTAGCCAGCACTAAGTATTGTTCGTCGTTAATAGCAAAAACTTTTGTAATGAGTAAAATCTAAAAGTAGAAAAATGTTTTGTTTTATTAGTGACCCAAAACATGCAGACTTTTTGATGATCCTGGATTGAGTTACAGAGTCAGATGAGATTAATTATTCACTAGGGTGGTAAAGCCTTTACTTGGTCTCATAGACTGTTTTGTGAAGGAAAAGTTAGAGAAAAGGGACAACAAAGGCGTCGGTTTAGAGAGGAAGAAATCACTGAGCTGAGTTGGAGAATGACATAAAAAAGATAACATTAAATTGAAGAATAAATAGAATCAAACCTGAAGAAGGCAAAATAAAAAGAAATAAAGAGGAAGGAAATGAAATCACAGAACTGATTTGTAGCTTTTCTATCTCATGGGCCAGAGGAAGGCGAGGTCCTCGTCTGCAGAGCCAAAACAGAGGCCTCAGGCACGGGGACATTTCCAGTCTCACCTGGAACCGCAGAAGTGTCCAGACTCACAAAAACAGAGAGCAAAGCCAGCCTGGGCCTGGAGCAAATGTGTACCTTCTCCTTGGAGCGTTTCTGTTCAGCCACAGTGCCCTGATGAGTTGGAAGAGCATTGTTACATGGTTAACAGCAACTGTCAGCTGGTTCAGTGGAAGCTGGTCATGGCTTATAATCCAAGGAAGAGGGCAAAGGAGAGTGAAGCAAGGAATGCTTTTCCTCAGAAAGTTCCTACATAAGTAACAAATAAAACTGTTCCTTTAATGGTTTACTCCCTGAGCCAGCTCATCTAGGAAGAGCATTAATCAGACCAGGAGGAAACATCTTTTGCCCCTGAAAAAGGAAAAGGATTAGGTTACATGGTGACACAGCAGGGACAGACAAAATGCGCTGGAGAAAACGATTGACCTGAACTATCAACCAAATAAATACAGACCAAAGCCATGAACATTGCTTTTCTGTTTTGAGGAGTCAGGGTTTTTTTTCAATAACATGCAGATTTTTGTTTTGTCACAGCGAGATCTTTCTGTTTGTTCAGGAAGCAAGTGGCATTTGAAATGCAGTAGCGCATCTCTTCTGTTTCCCTTCCCATGTGTGCTTGTTGCAGAGGAGCGGGACATAGGGACAATGCTGTCTCCTTCTTTAGCCTTTCTCTTGGATCCATGTCTCCAGGAGGGTCATTCCCAAGCTGCAGACACACCAGGACCAGACAGAAACCCTTAACTCCTTTCGAGCAGGAATTGTTTAGCTATCACATAGTAGCAACTTAGGCAGCATTGACTGGGGCTGGGTCCAAACCGATTCTAAATCCTGTATTCTGCCATCATCCCCATCAGCCATCCCCTCCTATTTGGTGACAAATCCCAGAGAGGGGCCAGTGGAAATTCTCTCTGTACAATCAGGATGTGGCCTTGGAGATCGGGCATCATTGTAAAGGCTGTGAAGACGGTCTTTATTCTCACAGGACACTTTTCCTCATGTTTCTGTTGAGTTAAACTTTTCCTTTTCCCACAAGCCGCACGTTCTTCATTCTGGAGGACAGACAGGCTGAGATCTTGGCATGGGTGCTGTTTGACAGTATACAGAGAACGCTTTGGTTGATTTATTTTACAAATACTGCTGGTTTGTTGTAGGGTTGTTTTGGGTTTTTTTACGTGGGGTGTACTGCCCTCAGTCATTTTTAATACCACATAACTTCAGCGTAGAGGGTGGATGGTTCTGCTCAAACACGGGTTGGACTGCAGCCGCAGGAGTTTTCTCTCCATGTGCGTTATTACATCTCTGAGCAGCTGTGGGGTGGGCTGGCTCAGGACTCGGTGTCTAACGAGTCACATTTACCCATAGCAAGAGCTCCAGGTTCAGACTTTTACTTTCAGGGCCAGCAACAACTTGGAAGGAAAAAAAGAGATGTACTCAGCAAGAAGCACCTTAGGTGACCCCTCAGCAGGCTAAGAGCAGGCGCTGCAGCACCCCTAACTCGGACCTCACGCTGCAAAGGGAAGGGCAGGATGCTCAAAGCAAACAACTGGATGATCTCCTTATGAAAACATTCAGAACGAAATTATGTAGGGGCTGTCCTCCCTCCCCCTTGTGATCACATAACTTACTCCTTCCACAGAATGAAGACTGGACCACATTATCTGGTTTTTCTTGTTAATGAACCCGTTTTCTGTCCTTATCTTTACGTATCATGAACCATTAAAGTTAGTGCAATTTAAACAACTGAGTACTCAAAATCACACAGTACTATCTGGTCACGGTAGTCTTCTCTCACCCTTTTATCCAGAAAAAACAAAAGCTAAAGGCAGATTAGATTGTACAGATTAAAACATATTGAATTCCTTCAATCTTTACAATGTTTTATTTTCAAGGCGGTGCCAGTGGAGACTGGCACAAGCAAGAAGTTCTGGGCAAGTGTATGCAGTTTGTAGTTCCTAACGGTCACTTTTACCGCAGGGAATCCAAAATTTGGCAGGACGGTCTTTTTAAATAACTAGGGCATGTAAACATCAGCATGAACCAGGATTTCTATCTGTACCTCTCTATGTAGAGGAAATGAATGCCAGTTATTCACTGAGCATATATTCATCTTTTTGCATTCATGAACTGACCGAGTTTGGTAAGGAGTTTGTGTTCATGGTATTAATTAGCAGATTTTTTTTCCCTTTTTAGGACACAGGTCAGTATTTCTTGTGCTCAATAACACGTGCAGAAATTAAGCCCCAAAAGTCTTATTCTTGGGATAAGATCAAAGGACTAACCACTGTAAGATTCTGAAATAAAAGTTATCTGCCTGTCTTTTTAGTGGGGTGCATGATGGATTGCACATCCATCTGTGATAAAACCAGTGCCTATTGGGCATCCTGTTATTGCATTTAATGGGCAAGACCTTAATCTGATCTTTGAATCTCTCAGGCTACTACTAAGCACTAAATATGCCCAGTTAAACTCAACTGGAAGTCACAACAGACCCAGGGACTTCACCAGCAGCTGAAAAGAAGTCCTCTAAACGCCAGGGCCATTATTCTAAAGATGTGATTTCTGACACACCAGAAATTGTTGTTTGTCAGGGATATTATTCTGTTAGTTGTTTCTTAAGCTTTACAAAGGCATCGTGGAAAGAAAATGTTGCTGTTGCCCTCTTTTCCATGAGAAGAACCATTGTCTTTGTAATTTGTCTGCTTGCAAGCTGAGGACTTACACAGGGCATTTTTTACATTTTTGTCTACATTGGTTTTATAAGTTTAAATAAGTTCCCATCTGCCAGAGCTTCCAAAGTGTGTTGGCACTTAACCAATTCAAGAAGCTTGCCATGAAGATCACACACCAGTTGTGCTTATTCAAAACAATAACTTCTGACCACTGCACCAGAAGAAAATAGTCTCATTTATTGTCTCATAATCACACATCTCTGCAGTGTTAGTTCCACTTTTTCCAATGAGAAGGATGCTCCTTTTGATATTTTACAAATATTTCAGTTAAATCTCCCTAACACTGAGCAGTTCTTTGGCTTGTTAGGTTTGCTTTGGTTTTGTTTTGTTGAAAGCTCTTGTTTCAGTTCAAGCTCTAAAGAAAACAAAGCAGTATTGCTTGCGATGTTAAAGCCAAAAGTAGGGCCATGGAAAAAAAAAATGTTCTTCTTGGACGATTTTGTAGATTGGTATTCATGAAACAGCTGGAGATGAAACATACAGCACTAATCCTGTCCAGTTGCTCCTGGTCATGTTGCACATTCAGGAAATTCATAATTAGGTGATTATATCCCCAGCGTTTCCCCTGCAGCACTCTTTACAGTTTATCTTCCTTCTTGTTAAAAAAAAAAAAAAAACCAACCAAAAAAAAAAAGATCCCCAACTACACAGGAAGAAGCCGGGGAGAAAACACAAGCAGGAATTACTTAAAATATGCTTAAATTTCTTCTCACTGTAAGAAAAAAGAATCAGATGTCATTTCTGCACATACCAGCAAACTTCTACTGATTCATTGCCCTTTTCTATCACAGTACTTTTCCTCTGTGCTGTATCTCCTTCCTCTTCATAGTATTTATTTTGCTAGTTAATTCTTTCTTTTTCCTTGCCAGTCATGCACCCGCTTTCCTGTAAAGGGCAGCCACACCTGACAATTTAGAAATAAACGCTTTAGTAAGTAAACATTTATTTTGCTTGCCAAATGGAAGCACTATACATGGGGGTTTTATTCCTAGCTCCCTCCAAGGTTTCTAGTGAATTCCTAAGTAGTTTCTGCCCTTTATTTTGACTTCTCTAGTGGCATCATGAAAGCCTTGCTCTGCACACTGAGAATCTTCATACTGCATACTACAAACAGTGCTCTGTCAAAAGTTCATGTTCATTTTAAATCCGTCAGGGTGCAACTTCAAGGAATATTTTTTTTTATAGGCTTTAAATAGACAGCCTTATCTACTATTAATTACATACCTATACAATGTGGAGATTTTTGTATGCAGGGCAATCAATGAGAAACGTTGCCAGCTTTGGAATTAAACTATTACCAGTGACTCAGCAGGTTTGCTCTGCAACAGCAAGGCATTAAATATAAGCTTTTGAAACAACCATCATTACTGATTTTCCCCCAAAGTAATTTAAAAAAAACACCTGGGAAAACCAAGACGACTACTTAGATAGCACTGCTAGTTAAAGTTCAGGAGTTTCCATGCCTGTGGTTAGGAAGCTACACCGGTGGCTCAGAAGTCTGGTTTTTCAGAGATAAAGAAAACCGACAGCAGTTTCATAATGCGTACAGTGAATGCACAAATAACTTTAAAACAATAAAAGAGTCATAAACCCCTCTGGTGCTGGAATGGCAGTTCCAGCCCCTAGATCACAAGATCACCATAAATCCCAGTGAGAGCTTAGGGAAGAGCCAGTCCTCACCCCAGCCTTCCTCCCAACGTTTCTTATCCAGCAGAGCCTTTGCCACGTTGCTGTGCACTTGTGGTTTCTTCCTCCTCTCAGAATTTTGCTTAGTGTGTTTTTAGTCACAAATGCAGCAGAAATACACCTAGACATGTCTGTCTTTTGGGGTTTTTTTCTCCCCTAGCCGTCAGTGAGCATCTCTGATTACCTGGCTGGAAGTGTGGAAGCAGAAGGCTCGCTGCTTTTGAATAGAGATGCCCAGTCATGCCCACGTGCAAGTCCTCTTTGAAAACATCATGGAAAAGCATGGTGATTTTCAAAGCGGTGAAACAAGCCTCCTCAAAAGCTTTATATAGCTGCAATAAAACAAGAGCCTTTGTGCCAGGTGGGAGGTCCTCATGAAAAAAAATATCACCAAGTTTCAATAGCGCATCTAAAAAAAAAAAAGAAAAAAAAAAAAGAAAATTCTACATCAGATTCCTCTCCATGAAGGAATTTTCCTAGAGCTTCCCCAAAACTGCATGGAAATACATGAAGTGTTACTCTGAAAAGCAATCACGTTTTAAGAATTATTTACCAAGTTGCTAACTTTTCCAGACTTAAAAGGTGATGCCTGAGATAATGTATCTATTTCATGTTGATAAATAGTTGAGCCTGGAATATAAATGTTTTGGTATGGCCTTGGAAAAATCTCTTCAGCTAACTGTGCCTCAGGCTAGAATGGTTTAAAAAATAATGTTTATTTTACAATTCTGTTACTTCTATCTACTATAAATAGCCAGGCTTAACCTCTCCGTCATGCTCTGTCACACACACTATCACACTCAAATTCTACCCACCTTGAACGCTTCTTTTTAACAAAGTGAATATCTAGCAGCACGCCCTAAAGGTTGACAAAACCTGACGTTATTTTTGACTAAGGGAGGAGCAACCGCTACCAGGGTGGTGATACAGGCAGCGTGCTGCCTCAGCTCCTGCCTGCCTGTGTGCACCCTGGCAGACCACAGCTGCAACATGCAGTGACGTGAAATGGTGTCTGCGTCGGTCCCGAGTCATTCGATGGCTGATAGGTGAAAAACGAACCTATATCTGACTTCAAGGCTGACCACAGAGCTGGCAGAGAGCTGGGGGAATGACTGTGGCATGTTTGAATAAGGCGGCAGGGTTGGATTCGTCACAGGTTTCTGCTGCTGTTTTTCTTTGAAGCCTTAAAGATTCATGTGATTTAAAGACATCTTGAAGTGACAGGAAAGCAACTTCCATTACCCACACAATGATTATTGAGGCTTAATTGATGGGTATTTATAAATATGCTTTGAGCGCTCCAAAAGAGATTTGTTACAGGGGAAAGGTGCCATAAAAATGCCAGTTATTCCTATTACAATATAAATCTTATGCTGTGTACAATAAGGATTAAATCAATACAATAGACATTTTAGAAGGATTGACAAAGCTTTTGCATATGTATTTCAGATGTTTCTTACTCCCCTCTCCCCACATTACTTCAGCTTTAGAAATGGAGTTGCGAAATAAAGAGCAGTCTGCTTTGGGTTGCACTCTCTACCAGTTCCTCCCCCTGGAGCACATATTTTTGTTTCCCTAAATTATCTGCAAGATTTGCAGAGCTGATTCCTGATGCCCACAGCCTGTTTCCATTTGAAGCAGGGCACAGTGGTCCCTCCCTCATCCCTGCGCGCCAGCCCTGAGCTCGGCCCTGCTGTGGCAGGAGATGTGCCTCACGCTTCTCCTCTCCCTTGGCTTGGCGCTATCCCACCTTGAAGCAGAAGAGACTTAAGTCTCAAGTGAAGTTTCTACCCTGCCCTGTGCAGGGTTGTTAAGCGTCTCTGTTGAGAAGAGCTTACCTAGGAACACCAGCAGGCAGCAGATACGGAGGTGTACCTGCGTGTGGCTAACGCTGCCGCGCCTGTGCCAGCCTACGTCTCACGGGACACTTCTGCAGCTCTCACCACCGTCAGCCTACAGCCAAGGGCTCAGCCTCACTGCGGCCAGGCAGCACTACAGTGCCTGGGTTGCTGTCAGGTTTTACACTCTTAGATACTTGGAAATGCCAGTAAGAGGCCAAATGAAAGGATTATCTCAAGATTTCCCCTGGAGTCCAGCTTCCTCTGCATTCCCATGCCACCCAGTTCTGCCTCCCATGCCACCTAACACATCTTCTTTCAAGCTGCCTTGGTCTCTCTCCCTCCACGCCAGCAATCCACTTGGGTTCCCCTGGTCCATGTTTACTACTAAGCCTTTTTGACTGCCCCAAATTCACAAACATCTGCAGGGTCTCACCGTCTGTGGTCCATCGTGTTTACAACGCAGCCCTGCTAGCTGCTGGATGAGGGTGGGAAAGGGCAAAGATGCCCCAAGAGCCGTGCTCTCCTTTACCACGGACCACATCTCTTCTCGGCTGAGGTTGTAAAGCCACGGTTACGTGAGCAGTAATACTGGATCTGCATACTTCCAGATTTCTTTACAGTGTATTTATCCTGGAGCGAGCGTGTCTGCGGAATTTGTCAGAGTGCACGGCACAGTTCATATCAACGCGACACCTTTATGTTAACCCTGCATCTGCTCTGGGATTCAACATATAGTTGGGATGGATGTGATGGACAGTGCATGACCTGGCACAAAGCTTGGCTTTTCAAAGTTAATTGATCAGAATTTAAAAAATAAACTGGAACAAGCAGATAGGGTTTAGACCATACAAACACTTGGTCTCACATATGGCAGCACTTCTTAATCCTGTCCTGTCCAAAAAATGAATGCACTGTCCCACCACTCCTTTAGTCCTTTAGTGTTTTTGTTCTTCTGCAACTATAAAATAGGTATCCCAGCATTTCTGTAATGATGCTCCTCTAAATTTCTCATGAAAGACTGTGCCCACTTGGAAGCAATAATGAACTGATATTGATCATTTCTTCTGAATGGCACTAAAATCCTCAGAGATTAACCCAAAAATGCTTCAGTCCTTCAGAGTGCTGGGGCATGTATTTATATTTAACTTTACCCTGAGATTAACATATTCAAAACAGACTTGGCAGTTCATTATATGAGAGAGCTGTGAGAGTACTCTGAGGTATTCAGAATAATCAAGTAAGCACATGCAGGATCAGGGTCCAAGATGGAATTGTTTGGAGAAAGTCTAGTTCTGTCTGGCACAAAGAGAATCCAGCGATGAACAGAATGTTAATTTCAACAAATACTCAAGATCTCTCTGTATCTTACTTTACATTTCTTGCATAATGGTACACGTGGAAAGAAAGAAGGAGAGCTACAGTTATTCTTGTTGGGGAAAGATTTGAGTGTCAGAGAAAACTATTATTTTTTTAAGTCTCAGTAACTCATCTCTTTTTACAAGCTTGAACTTGATCCTGAAAACTGCTCAGCTCCATTCATCAATTGGCTTTGTGACTCCATTTTAGTAATAAAAAATGGCACCTGAGTATTTTAAACACCATTCACTGAATTTGAAAAAGAAAACTCTTGCAATCTGTAAATTACACATCCAGACCTTACAAAAACTTAGCTATGTTAATCAGGGGATGGAGGAAACACATCTGGAGTGAGATGGTGCAAATGCTACATATTAAAGAGCCAAAAGATACTGCTAAAGAAGGGAAAAACAAGTACATTTTTATTTTTTGTGATAAATCAGTTGAATGATCAGGTGTTTTTCCAGTTAGGACACAGGTTAAGAGAATGAAAGCTAAGAAAAGGAGAGCAGAAGAAATTTTAGGCAGGTAAACTTTAA
Organism: Falco biarmicus; assembly: GCF_023638135.1. Taxonomy (NCBI): domain Eukaryota; kingdom Metazoa; phylum Chordata; class Aves; order Falconiformes; family Falconidae; genus Falco; species Falco biarmicus. The sequence continues at coordinate 6,480,341 of NC_079300.1, read as the reverse complement.
AGTAAGCTTGTTAACACCCTATTGCATTCAAAGACTAACAGACATTATTAGTGGGATTTCTTTAAAGCTGTGTTGAATGGCGTTTGAAATCTGCGATGAAAGAGTTATCTTTTGCCATCTCCTCATTAATTACATTGACAGAAACAAGCGGCTTAATAAGGTTTCTTTGGGTGAAAGATGCAAACCTGAATTCATGCCCCTTAACTCAAAGACAGAGATGAAAACCAGCTAAACCTGCATTATTTCTGCATTGGTCAGAATACAAGCTGGGTTAGGCTGAGCTTTGCTCCCCAAACTGCAGCTACAGGTTTGTGATGCAGAACATTCGGCAGCAAGTGAGACTTAAGCTATTGCTGCCCCTCACTGCTGGCTGGTACCTCCGTGCTCTGCCCTCTCAGACGTGATGGTCCTCCTGCTTTCTGCATCAGTGCTGTGAATCAGGTCAGGAAATAGATCTGTCTGAAAACCAGCATTCCTAAAAATGCTTGGGTTTACGTTTTCTCTTCCAACCAGGCATCTCCATGAGTGGCTGCAGATGGCACAAGCAGCGGTGGCCCAGAGGCGGAGTGGTGGGCTGCAGGAGTGAGGCAAGAGTGGATGAAACAGGACAGCTATACATTAAGCCAGCATTGCTGCCAAGCGCATGCAGCAGCATGACTTTGATCCACATCTCATCCAGGCACATCACATACCAAATTCCACCAAAGAGAGACAATTCTCTTTCAGTTCAAATACAAGGGACTTGTGGTTTGGAAAGAAAAAGCTGTATTATTTCCTCTCTCCTGCTAAGTGTTTCTGAGCAGCTACGGTGTTGACCCTGTTGACGGGCATGAAACCCTACCTGGTCACTAATCCCTTACCTGCTCCCATGGATAACTGACTACTAAGCATAAATGCTGCCGGCAGCATTTTCTGTTGGGAGGTAGCCCAGCCAATGCAGAGTGAAGATCAAAACTCGCTGATAATCCAACAGTACCAGGGTTATGTTACCAATCTCGCACACACCCTGAGTCATGTGTCTGCTGCCTCAGTTCCTTCTTTTTGCTTCCCTGATGAGCACATGCATGCACTCACATGCATATGTGCACAAACCACACACCGTGGGGTTCAGGAAGGCTTCCTGCATTTAGATTCATGCAGCCCAAATTCCACCTAAAAGAATTTTCAAAGGCTTAAATCCTCCTGGACGCTGAGATGCAGCTAAAATAAAACACCGAGCTAGGGATCTCGGTGGAGCCTAAGCAAGAAGAATCTGGTCACGGGAGTCAGGCTTGTTGTAGGTTGACAGTAAATATAAATAGTTGCTGCCTTTACACAGCAAAAGCTCATATTTTGTGTACTTCATAGAATGGTTTGGGTTAGAAGGGACCTTTAAAGGTTGTCTAGTCCAACCCCCATGCAATGAGCGGGGACATCTTCAACTAGATCAGGTTGCTCAGAGCTCGGTCCAACCTGACCTTGAATGTTTCCAGGGATGGGGCATCTACTATCCCTCCAGGCAACCTGTGCCAGTGTTTTACTGCCCTTGTTGTCTTTGCTGCCTCTATCCATTATTTGTCCTTTTTCGAGAACTCTGCTAGTTCTGCTGCCCGTTAGTCCTCTACTCTGCTCAGTTTCTTTATCCTGATACTTGGCAAATTCTCCATCCGTCCATTATTCACCCTACCTCCTAACTCTTCCACAGATGAAGGGTCAGTTTATGCATCTCTCTTCTGATATCAATTTTTTATGTTTTTTTATGTTTTTAAGCTATTTTATGTTAACTGTCCCATATATTTGTGAACCATACTGCACCTGAATGGTAGTGGTGACATGGGTGCCACAGGCAGCTGCCCTGGGGTATGGCTGTGACCTAGGAGGGAAGGGTCCTGATTCTGCTGCTGTGAGCCAGCCAGTTCTCATCATCTCCTGCTCTGGAAGTTTAGTACTTCTGCCTCTTGGTATTGGACTCTTGCTACCATGATCCTTATAACAAGGTCTTTTTAGGGTATGTAAAAAAGAAATATTTGCTTTCCAGTGCTGTTTTCAGGAACACTTATTTGCATTTTCTTGCTTTTACTGCATACTGACATGCAAATATCCAGAACACCCTAACAGATCTCCATTCAGAATTGCTTATGTTAGTGTCCGAGAAGCCAAGCATCCTTCAGTTTGTATACAGTTCTTTCTTCTGCAAATAAAGCTGGAATTAATTCCTCATCAGGATAAATCCTTTGCAGGTGAAAGCTTTTCAGAACTCAAAACATCTGAGAAAATTAATACAGCAGCTTCCCAAAACAGCCTAAAATCTTCAAAATGAGTAAAGATGAAGAAAACCCACTGAGAACAGCTGACATCTTTGAGAGAAAGCCCATGTGGAACAATGGAAGTGTTTGGAAGGGAGAATTCCCCCAGGGTGAAGAGTGTTGCTTAATGTAAGACTGTTTGAAATGACCTGTCTGTGCTCAAACTCCAGATTCAGTTCAGCGCTGTTCACCCAGGCACGTTTGTAGCCAATGTCAGTCAGAGCCAGCATGCTGACTTCTCGGGAACAATTTTCTTTTCCTTTTCTTTTTGGAACTACTTCAGAATTGGTTTTGTACTTTGAACTTAAATTATAAATGACCAACAGTGATAAGGGACATGCCATACTTCTGCAATACACACACCTGTTTGAGCTATTCCCCTCTGGGTATTGCCCTAATGCAAGTTCTCCTTAATGTCCAGTACAGTTTTATTTGTTTACGTGCCTCAGCAGTTTCAGGGAGGGTGGAATCCGGCTATGTTATTTTCCTGTGCTTTGTAAGAAAGCACAGAAAGAGAGGAAGATTTTTATTTTTCTCAGATGGTATCAGTGCTAGTTGCAGACTAGGTTATATTTTCTTTCTTCTTTGGGACCTCTGGTCTTTGACCTCCTCGTTGCATACCTACGCTTCTTGCTGGTGCACATGGGTTTTCTGAGAACTTGTCATCCCACCTGAAGTATGACAGGTCAGTGTTTTGGAATGAGCCTTCAAGGCATCCCTTGGGGACTGGTTGTCTGTCAAGACACATTGTGCAAGCTCAGCTCACTACCTCTGCTGGCATTCACAGAAGTCAGTCTGTGAAGCCAGGACAGTGGCAATGGGATGAAGGGGACATGGTCACTTTGTAGGGTTATCGAACAATGGATGTGCTTATCAGCTGGACAAGGAACTACTTTGACGGGCAAGAGTCAGTAAGCGTAGTTATGAAGGTAAAGAGATGGGGCAAAATTGAGTCTCTCCTCTGTTTTTGTTCTATGGAACTGGAGGCAGAAACCTTGCTGGAACAAAGAGTTTCTTCTCCCTGCTGCAGATGGTGGTTTGACAGAGGAGCTTTCCTACAGAGCAGAGCCATCCTCCTAGGCCTACCTCCTCCCTTCATTTTCAGCTTTTCCAGCTCTTGAGGCTTTTTTTACAACTCAAGAACCAAAAAGTAAAGAAGGACATACAAGAGCCTGCGCTTTTTACCCTTCCTTCCAAACCCTGCTAGCTGGGTTAATTTTGCTGTTCTTGTTTTTTACATGTTTCATGGATTCCTAGAGGTCCCTTTACCTATGATATTACTGAGCCTCCTTCCTATCAGGCTTGTGTATATCCAGAGCAGACATCTTTGATCATGTTGTACCTACTATGAGGAGCAATGCACCCAAATCACTGGTGATGTTTAGACTCCCACTGACTTGTTTGGGTGTCCCAACTCAAGGAAAAATCTGCAAAAGCAAGGACAGCATTAGCTTAGTTCTTCTTGACCTTCCCTTATCTGCAGACAGAGACATGGGTCCATAAACTCAGCGTTTAGTTAAAACATAACTGCTGGTACTGTTAAGTTCATAATGAGGAAAATGAAGCAAAGATCAAAAGATTCCCTCTTTTGCAGATTTAATTTTCTCTCTCGTCTTTGCACTTTGGTCGTAAACACTGCTGTTCCCCCTCTGCCCTCCTGTTCCATATACTGAAGATGAAGTTGGGAAATATTTTTAGAAAAGACATGAGTATACAGAGGGGAGTATTAGACTGTGACCTTATAGCTGCTTTTGAAGTTTTTGAAGGCTACATGGCAAACGTTCTCAGTATTTCCAAATTCTCAGAAAAAGGAGATTCATAGATTGCTCTTCATTAATTTAAGTGTACTAACTAATTGGCCACATGTATGTTTATTCCATCTCTCTCATGCATGCACACATAGAGCAAAGCCAACACATATATTCCAAGATGCTTTAAACAAATAATGGACCCACAGTATTGCCTCGATAGCTACTGGCATGGAATGAAAAGTAAACAGCAAAACAGGAAAAGGAAGGCTAAAACTAGATTAAACAGATTGCTGCATTCAAGAGTGTGCAGTCATCTGGGAACTTAATGAAAAAAAAAAAAAAAGAGTTGAAAGGAAAAGTTTAAACAAATAACATACAGGCCTCTCTTGTATTTTTGAAAATCCCTCGCCAGCTGTGTGGTAAAATGCCTTTAACAAACTAGCATGCAGTATAAAACGTAGATGTACAGAATTAACCTTTCATTCACTGAGGTAAGCAAAATATCAGGATATTCCTCATCACTGGAATTCAAAGTAGGCCCAGATTGTTAGACAGGAACTGGAAGGAAGATGTCAGGGATCAAAAATCAAAAAAAGTAGCTTCTTTGTCTCAGTTGCAGGGGCGGGGAAAAGTAATTTCTCAGAATGAATATATGTTACCAATGGAGATTTATGCTGCATATATGTAACACAATATGACTTCAGTTATCTGTAAGAGTTGTGCAAAAATCAAGGCAATTTAAAAATTTGGCCTATCAAAGCCAACTAGATGTCTCACTGTCTCTATCATTTGAAGCCAAAATCTCCTGCTGAATACTCTAGTCCTTTTTAATCCTGATTTGATTTGGACTCGAAGCCTAGGTCCTAGAAGAAATCAAGCCCAGATCTTAACATGTTCTTTCCAGACCATTTCTGATAACACCACCTCTATTGAAATAACCTGGCTTCACTCCTGCAATGATTTCCAAGAACTACAACCAGGAATTTACTACTTTCCTGACCGACTTCAGACTTACCTTTTCAGGTTAGCCAATTGAGCCAAAAAAAAAAATAAAATCCTTGCCTCCTCCACCACTCTTCTAGGTTTTTACATTTGGAAAAATGAAAACTACCTTAGAATAAAGACTCTATTGAGACAACCCATCATGTCAACTGGGCAGTATTTTTCCCCTCTTGTCTGATCTTCAAGAGAGAGGGTGATCAACTTGTCTGCGATATTTCTGAGTTCTGCGGTAGCCCCATAAATTGAAAGAACTTTTTGAAGTGAAATGCCCACTGGACAGAAGGCACAATAAGAGACTTCTCAACTAAGTTAAGCAGAAGTTCATCTGTTATTGCCCTGATGAGAACACCCCTAACCAATTCTACAGACCATTTAGGCCATGGAGTCTAAAAGCAAGATGCTCTTCTATTATGCTAGCAAGGGTAAAATTTTTTTTGTAAGTTTGGGCCAGCACTGCCTTTCGGATGGATTGTGTAACACAGGACACTTCTTCCTTCATCACCAAGTCCTCTGGTCCAGGCCAGAAAAAATATTTTCATTTGGTTAGCCCAGCCTGGGCTAGTGAATGGCACAGGCTCACCTGCAAGTACTTACGGCTGAATTTATTCAAAAGCCACATACCTCTCAAATTCAGTCTCAGGTATCTAAACCTACATTTCCAATGATATTTTATGTAGGACGTAACTCTTTGTTTATCCTTAACCGATGTCCTGCAGCAAACACTTGACTAACTTGTTACTAAAATCAGCTGTGTTTCAATTTCCAAGCAAGGGAGATACAGATGAAACTACACAGTCTCCAGTTCTTCTAAATTAAAGATGTATACCAAAACACAAATAGAATCTGAAAGGCAGTGATGATCATTATTGGTATCGCTAGCATCCATAGTCATTAAGAATGAGGGGGTACTTGTAAACATCACTACTTCTCCTAACAAGCTAGTCTTTCTGCTCTTTTTTAGCAAAAGGTTTCTTCTATAAAAGGACCTCTAGATGCATCCATCTATGTGAGTGGTTTTACTGCTGAAAGCTGTTCACAGCAAAACTCTGAATAGAAGATGCTAGTAAAGCAAAAAGCAGAATTAAAAACTCCCACGGAGCTCTGCGTTTGAGCAGGACATCCTGCTACACCAAGAGAGCTCAGACTCCTGGCAACTTACGTTAGCCCAGACTCCATTGAATGGGAGCACTGGCAAGCTGAGCTGAGTGCTGGGGTGGTTTGCGCTGTAGGTGTCTGAACTGTACATGAATAGGAGATTTGAAGTTCTGGGACAGCCAGGATCTTAACCTTCACCTGTACAGATATTTATCCCAAAAAATAGAATACAGATTTTGGAAAACATACACATTATAAGCGTGCTTGTTGCATTTCCACCTGTATGAGTCACAGACACATCATTTCAAGGAACTGGGAACACCCTTACTAGATATGAAGCCATGATAACACTTATGTAGAAATAGGGCTTATGTAGAAATGGGGCAGTGGCTCTCTGGTTGCTATAATTTTATTTTTCTGAAGATTCCAGGTACTGGTACCATAGAAACAACATTAAGATACTAAACTCCAAGATGCTCATTGCTCATCTCCAACATTAGATACGAGCCTTGGTGCTTCACTGGTACGCAGGGAACTGTGCCTAATTTTAGCAGTCACATCACAAGACAAGTTTGCAGGCAGACTTGCCCCTTTCCTCCAGCTGCTCCCTCCATCTCCTGATGGGCTTTCAGCCTCTGGTCCAAGGATCCCTCCCTGTTCCCTGCCCCAGAAATGCCTAAGGATCTGAAAGTTTAAAAGGAGGATGTTTCTCCTTGTACTCACTGCTGAGCCTTCAGCTGCAATCCTTGTGCCTGGTGGAATGCAGGTGGTAGACAGCAGTCTGTAATTACTTCAAGGACTGCAAATAGAGGAGAAAAAAGTACTCAAAGAGATGAAACCCTGGTCCAAATGGAATCAGAAGGAATTTAGCTGTTTACATCAATGGAGCCAGGATTGCCCCTCTAGCTGAGATGATAAGACCCTGGAGTTTATCTATACATTTACTCTTGTTTTCTGCCAGCAATAAACACAGTAAAAAGTAAGATAAAGATGTATCAAAGAAGCTGACTGTGCTACAAGAGATGTTTCTCCTAGCTTCAGGCCGCAAGATTATCTTGCGCAAAGCAATAAGTAGGAAAGCCATTGTGCAAACACTACGCACCATTGTTTATTTTGTCATATCACAGCTAATCATAACCCTTTCAAAATGCTGAGCAGATCTCATGGAAAGCACCACACTGTCATTACTGTGGAAGGTAATCACTGCTAGATTGGAGAGTTCATTTAAACCACTTCAGCTGTGGTTGTATTGTTGTACAGGAGTTTGCAACTCATCTGCTCTTGGAAATGAAAATGGATTATAGGCAAGAACTGGTCTGAATGTGAACTTCGACATACTCCAAGATCTGACTTATTTACTACGCCATATATAACACTACCATAGCTTTGATATACTGTTTCTTCATGCAAGGGAACAGGACTTCATTACTCAGCTTCTCCCAAGTGCAGCTATAAACATCATTAACACTGTGTGATTCTGCTGGAGGGCTCTGTCATTAAAACTGGTGATTTTAAGACATTACTGGTCACAGCTGTCTGTCCTGCTTGGGGCAAACACACTGTCATGGTTGATCAAGTATCCCAGAGGTATGCAACTCACTGCTTATGACATTATGTGCAGGTGAAGCATCCATTAGTTTGAGGCTTTCTTTTACCTGGGGTCATCCCAGCTCTGCTTGTCTGCCACAAAAATCCTTGAGAAACGACCATACAACCTCAAACCACCATCGATGATTTACTGATCCAAGAGTATAATCACAAGGAGAAAAATGACAGAGTGAGGAAGCCACAAGGACTTGCGCTACCTTACTGCTGTGAGCTGCTGCCTCTCCAGCCGGGCTGGCAGTTCACCTGTCTGCTCCGCACAGCCCGAGTGCGGTCTGGCACACAAACAGAGACATTACGCCAAACTGTGAGGCAGGATCCTGGCAAGGGGAAGCAGGGCCAGGCAGGACAGAAGAGCAGCTACAGATTTCAGCCCATTTTCTTCCACAAGTATGACACAGGGGCCATTGATCGGGTTTGTGCTCACTGTTCTAGAAGGATGCTGACACTAACAAATTTTTTCCTCCCCCTCCCCTTTTTGTCCCCATAAAAAACCCCACACTGACAGGTAAAGCTTTTCAAAAACTTCTTCCATAACAAGAGATTTAAACCAATTTTGATTTCTGCTTGTTGTGAGCACCACAGGTTCAAAGGCACAGAGAATAATCAGAATCATTTAGGTTGGAAAGGACCTTTAAGGTCAAGTCTAACTGTAAACCTAATGCTGCCAAAGTCCAGAGGCTAGAAGGGCATCAGCTTTCCTGGTCCTGGTGGACCAGACATGTTGCAGGGTTCTTCCTTTCCATCACGTGGCTTGACATAAGGGGAAGAGGCAGAATTACACAGCTCTCCTCCTCTTCCTCCTCCCCCCACATCCTCCTGGAGACCTCTCCCACGGACACGGGGCACCGGACACAGCCTGTGTGTCAGCAGCAGCCAGTCCCATTTCCCTTCTCCTCCTTGCAGTGAATAATCTCCAGCTCATACCAGGCAGCAGTAGCCAAATGGAAAAATTTACCTCTTCTTTTATCCACCACCAGTAACATAAGGTTTAATCATATATCCCCAGTCATTTGTGCCCCAAGATTGGCACCTGAAAATGTAGTGCAAGTTCAAGACAGTCATCTTCCACACGCATTCACTTCACCAAGTTCAGGAGCAGGAGGAGCCCAGCCTGTGGAAGCAGGGTCATTTTTCAGTTCTTGCACTGTACTTTGAGCCAGTCACTGTCCTTGCTTTTACTGCTACAAAACCAGGCATCAGCGTGTAAATCAGTTCGCTTCTGTCTCACAGAGTATGCTAGACAAACTCCCAGCAGAGGTGTGAACTTCCCCAATTAATCTTAATGAAGTGTTAACTTCAAAGCTGATCTGCAGCCATTTCTAGGTTAACAGAACCGTACACAAAAAACCTCCCAGTTTGACTTGTTAAAAAACAGCTCCAAGGGGACAAGAGTGGTCAAATTTGGGGGTTATTCTGGGATCTGGAAAAAAAAAAATCCCACTTCACTGGCAGCTTTTGCTCATGCACCACTTCCATTGCAGCTGCATTGTTAAGAGACCAAAGGGTCAGGCAGCCAGACTGGAAAAACCATACAGTGAATGCATGCTAAAAATATCACTGAAATGGAGCAGATGGAACAAGATAAGGAGGCCTGGATGATAAAGGCTGTAAGGAACTGTGTAATCTTATTGAGCCAAGTGATGACCTTGCTCATACTGTCTTTTACCTTATCCACATCAGAGAAGTGCAGAGCCAAATTCGTCCTGAGGCCAGATTTAATCTGTGTATTTCCAGAATCCTTAGTTACCCAAGGATGCAGATCTTTTCCCCTGAAAACTATTAATCAAGTGTATGCTTCAAATTGGTCTGTAGGTGTTTGCAGCATTACTGTTAGATCCACTGGCACCTTCAGCCATTGCTGTATGAGTGCATTTGGAAGTGTTAATCCACAGCAGGGACCCTAAATATAGGAACTCGTGTTCCAAGTCCTTCATTTGAAAGAATCTTCAATCTTGTTTTCCTGACATAATGCCACAGATGTGGGGCCTTTTAAGCAAGTTTTCCCTGATGTGTTTCTGCCCAGCTTGTGGCCAAGGAGCCCACCTAAGAACTGGGGAAGGAAGATGTAGCTTGGGGAACTAAGCTATGACCCATCAGTATGTATTCACTTCCTAGTCCCAGCAAGAACTCTTGGTCTTTGTGCTCATCTGTTACTCTAAAATAGGACCAATATATTGAGCTGGTATAGTTGTAGGGACCATATAAACAGACTGGCAGCACCTTCCCTGGGGGAAGTGTCACCAGATCAGACTTTTATGTCTTACACACTCAGGTACTACAGCAAGTAAAAACTCAGACACCTCATTTTTAACTGTTAAAGGCAATAGGAAAAGCATTTCCTTTGAAACAATTTCATGGATCTGTTTGACATAGCCCCAAAAGCCAAAGCTACTGTGCTGAGCAGTTCATGTCACATTTCGGGTAAGAATATAAGAGAAAGATCCTTCCTGGCACTTCATTACAAGCTCCCTTGAAGATCTGACTCAGCTGATTGTTAATTGCCGGAACACACCCACATCTGCCTGTGTAAGCTTTTAAACTATAAAAACTGGAAAAAAGCTAAATTCATTATTCTTATTTTGAGATGTTCAAGACTAAGTGGCCATGAATGCTTTTTTTGTTTGTAGCATTGTTTTTTCCTCATTATTAGCTACTATTAACCAACAAGAAACAGGAGTTCACCTCCAGCACTGTAACATGGCTCTGACCTCAAATATACCGCCAGCAGTGGGGCACAACAGAGTTTTAGTTTGGCTAACAGATGGGTGGAAGCCAGATGATGCTGAAGCAAGCAATAGTTCTTCCAGATCCATATGATTTTCTGCAGAATACCTCAAAACCAACTATGCTCACCAGGGTCAGGAAGCAGTTATTTTCACATTGCAAAGTTAATTCATGCTAGCAGCTACTGTGTGTTCTTCTTTCTCCAAAGCGCCTCATTAGAGAGACAAACTAATCGACTGAGCTTGGCAGCAGCAAGCAGTCAATAGGGAGCTGGGTAGAGGTCCCAATCCTTTCTAGGAGCGGTGGGTCATCACTGACAGGAGTAGGAAACCGTTACTTGAACTTACACAGTTATAAGATAGCTGGCGAAAAGGGGGCTTTCAGCAGCCCCAGGCTGGGAGCTCTGTTGAGCTGATGTGACAGCTCAGTCACAAAACCAAATTTACAGCTGCCAATAAGTTGTTTCCCAAGTTAGGGAGGCTTTATGTTTTTCCAGTGGAATGGAAGCATTGGTGGGTATTTACTATGACACAGAAGCTGCACAGGCTGACATCACTCTGCACCGCCTCTCCTTGCTCCATGCCAGCAGGAAGAGTGTGTGGTTTTATCCCCCCCAGAGGCACACTGCCGATTGCTAACCTGTCTCCCATCACCTCCTTCCCAACGTGTGTGTTCAGGGGGAACAATTCAGGCTGCACAGATTACACCATTTTTCTTAATCCTTTAAGCTCAAACTCCAACAAAAGCAAAGCACACAGCACTCCCAATACAATAACTTTTTTTGAACCAATTTGGTATTAACTTGGAAGTCTGGGCTGTGCTGTTTTCTCCAAAAACTGACCTTGATATACATATGGGAACACAATGGAACAGCTGTACTTGGCTTGATTCATCAGATATGGTTATATCCTTTTTAGCTTTAATTGTATACACTGTGTTTTCTTCACTTGGAAGACTTTGTAGAGACCATAAACCAATTACTAGCAAAAATAACGATTCTACATTTTACAGATAAATTATTAATGTCCAAAACCTTTGTGCTATTTCTTCCCTAAATTATTTTTCACTGACAGAGTAACAGTGGAAAGGAACAATGCATCTCAACAGAGCAGCCCTATTGACTGGGGAGAAACAGGTGCTCCCCTAGATGCTGCTCTGCAGGGCTGCCAAGACATCTGTAAATAAGTTATGCTGTTGCACTGTTCTCGGTCTTATTCGCATAATAGAGCTTGCAAGAGTTTAAACCCATAGCAGTGAATATATTCTTGCAGATAACAAATCAGTAAAGCCACAAAGCCACAAGTTCTTAGGCATCCCTCATCTCCTAATTAATTTCAGTACTAATAAGCAAAAGGGTATGCACACACATGTGCATGCCTACATCCATTTCTGTGTGGAAATATGGAATAACTAAGTGAACTATGACTCTTTGGGACCGAAAGAGATGGCTATGAAAGGAGCACAGTAGCTTACAGTGTAAAATGGCTCACAGAAAGCAAGCAAGAACTGACTGTTCATATTATATCACTTCAAGAAGTGATGGGTAACAAAGCTAGAAGACACAGGGCTCAAAACAGAGAAGATGTTGTTCTTCACATCACATATTATGTCATTGAACTCCCTGCTGCAGGCCAGTGAGGGTGCTAAAGGTTTACATGGGTTCAAGGGAACACTTGAGAATTTCATGTAAGGGAAATACACTGACAGTTATTAAATATAAAGGCATTGACTCCAGTTCACTGAGCCGCAAATAGTCAGAGATTGAAGGAACACATTGGGGCAATATCGCTTCACCATCAGCCTGCACCCACTCAGCTACTTTTACACTCCTCTATTAGTATTTGGTTTTGACTACTTGTCAGGGAGAAGCAAGGGCCCACTGCTCTTTAAGGGGTGGACGCCAAAGGGGTAACATGGCCAGCAGGATAAGAGGACCCCTCCAAGCACAGCCCACTCCCACAGTACCTGAGCAAGGCGAGTAGGGCAGGTTCACCCAAGAGTCCAGACCATAAGGCAATATCATGGTGATGAGACAGGTCCAAGGTCAATAAGTCAATCTACACATCAAGACTAAGATCAGGTCCTGTGGTTGCTACATGGGCTCGTATTGCAAGAGAGTCCTAAGGCCAAGTCAGGAGATCAGGCTGTACATTGGGATCTGGACCAACGAGCTCTACAAACAGGTAAAGGCATTGCCAGGCTAGAGATTAATACCCCTCCAGTACAGCTTAGACAAGAGCTGAGGGCCCCCAGGCTGAGCTTAAATAGAGTTACTGGGCCATGGGTGTAGGTGGAGGTCCCAGGTGAGGCTGATCAGGGTCAAAAAAGCTTGCTAAAAAGCACTCGTAGCCCGGTCACCACTGCTGGGCTTAGTGAGTGGTATTTTCCTGTATCGTGTAAAACTGCATTGGAATGTATGTGTTAACAGCTTAATGGCAGTGCAGAGCATCAGCCTCACCAGCTGGAGGGACAGTGACATGATGAGGCCATTGATAGTTCAGTAGATGAGGACCAAGCCCTGAAGATGAATGGTCAGACCAATAGACTGCAATTATAGCAGCTGTAGACAGGCATAGTCACTAATTACCGCTTTGCACAGGTCCACATATTCATGCTTCTGAGATCCAACAAAAGACTAATGCCTTGGCTTAAGTTATGCTGTACAATGTTAGCCTCTTCCTGAACAGAAAATATCCAAAAGACCTGATATATTTTATTTTTTCTCCTGCTGATATGTTTCATATGACATCACAGAGGCAAGGAAATATTGCATCATTTTAACATACGGACTTGTGGAAAGGCCTCTGCTTGAACTGCCTGTTGCAGTTACGGAACATGGATTATGTTAGTGGTTTTCAGTCATCCGTAATGTGGCCTACATTTTAACAGACTATGGAAAGCCAGTCCTGATGTGAATCATGGACCATCCTGTGCATCCCTTCCCCTTGCATCTCATCACACAGCATACTCTGGCAGGGATAGCAACAGCATTTATGGAAAAATAATGGCAGTTGTATCATTAACTTGTTAAGATGCTGCAAATAAGAACACCAACACCAAACTATGTGTTCTCTCTCTGTGGACCACTAATGATATATTTACTAAGGTTGCTGAGCCATGGGAGCATACAGTCCTCTACTTAATAACATGAGTCATTCAAATGGAAATTTTTTACTCTAAAATTTTATTACTCTAATTAAAAGCATTAAAAAAATTATACTAGCCTTTTTGTAACATCTTTGTTTTGGGTATTACCTTTATGATATTTCCATTTATAAGAATCACAAAGGGTAAATGAAAATAATCAGAGTTCTGCTTGCAAAAAAGGGAAGTTTATTGGCCTGAATTCTTAGGTCAATATCCGATACCACATACCAAATAAAGAAAACAAGCCTTTTTCTTTTCTCCCACTGATGCAGTAGTGAACTCTCTTCTTAATTAAAAGTGTGATTGCCATAGTGGTAGTCCAGGGTGTCAAGACTTTTGTTGTATTATTAAGTTGGGTAAACAAATTTTATAGAAGGGTCTGAGGACCGAGCATTCAAAGGAACGTCCGGGTTTCTATAATACTCAGCAGAAACAGATGACAATGGTGACGCTGTGAATCCTACCGTGACAAGCTGTCTGTAAGAAAATGTTTTGGCCCATCAAATCCAGCACTTCATCTCTCTTATGAAAAGTCTTTCAGAATGGAAAGGAAAAAATGGGAGCGATGGACTGCAAGTGACAAACTGCAGAGGTAGTGATGACAGCGAGTCCAAAATACACTACAGAAGACATTGCTGCATTAGCAGCTCTTAGGTGGAAATGGCAAGGCCAACAGCTAGCTAGAAATGGTAGACTTGTCTGGACAGAAAGAGAGATGACCTGAACTTCTACCCACAACTTGATCTGCAACCAAGACAAAAATGTAGTTTATATTCTAAGCAGTCAGTGCTGTTACTGCAGTGTTTGCTGTTTGGGCTTTTGGTTCCAGGCTGATGTTCTGTCTCCCAAAAAAAGTCATTGTACCTCTACAGACAATAAAACCCATGAAAGTATAGTTATAAATGAGCACGGTCACACAACAGCTCTCCTTCAACAGCTTCTCGACAGCTTGCACACTGCCTTTCCTGATTACTGCAGCTTCCTCCCCAGCCTGCCTTGCTCCCTGGAAGGGTGCAGTGAGGCACGGGGAAGGTTTTGGTCCAAGGCAGTTTTTAGCCCTCAGCTTGTTACCACCAGCCCGCTCTGGCAGACCTGAACATCTCAACTTACTTTCCTAATCCTGTACCAAGCTGTCTGCATGTGGGGGAAAAAAAAAATGTATTCTTTTAATTTATTATTGCATATTCATAATTTCTTTATTATCATGGTCATTTTTCTTAATGACATACACTAAACCCAGACAGCTTTGCGTGGGCAGCATAAATGAAGATAGATGCGGTGGGTTGGTGGGTGTGGGTGCTGTAGGGAGTTCCCCGTGCAGTTACTGGTGGTAACTCCCCATACACATCAGATTGTGTCTTGCATTGTGGCCGAGCTTACTCTTTCTGTCAATCAATAGTTCAATACTCTTTAGGACTAATCCAGCCAATACTTTTCCTGGCAATAGTTTTATATACCATGGTAATGTACCGCTCCTATTTCTTTTTCATTTTTTCTCCACCACTTCCAGCCATCAGCTTGGTGTTTTCTTGAAGACCTGACAGTTTTGCAGACATTCAAAACACTGCTCCCACACCATGCTCAAACAACACAAACCTAGAGCAACTCTGCTCTGGCTTTCCCAAACTGACCCTTTACTGGCTTGCCTAATACACCTTCATTTAATTACATGAATCTCTCAGCTAGCGAGTTTATCAAGGAAGTGACTTCTGATTTCTGTGTGATTTAATCTCTGCCTTGGAGAGTGTCTCAGGAGCTCCTCAGGTTTGAGGCTGAGGCAAGGGGTTTAGGGGGGATTAATGGGGTTGGATGGCAAGGGGTCTGGGACAGCGTGGCAGAGGATTGGAAACTCGGGTTTGTGATGTTAAATTGTGCTGCAAATATTAAAATAGAAAGGTTCATTGGGTTTACCATTTTTGCCCATATTAGATTTTGTATAAATTAAAGATATACAATATGTGCTATATATAAATATAAAATACTATCATCTTGCTTTATCATTTAAATACAGGCCCATCCTGTGAATCAAGTTCTGAAAGGGACCTCTTATTTTCCTGCGGAGAACTGAGTCTTTCTTCCAATTTAAAGTCTTTTTATAGCTTAGCTGCTGTTGGAAGCCAGTCTACAGGAGAACGCCAGCTCAGCGGCACTGCTCGTGCAGGACAGCCGCTGTTCAGACTCCTTTTGTTTGCTGCTTCTCGCCCAACACCAGACAACACCAGAAGCCTTTGCTTTTGCTACTCGTTAGGTGATCTCAGCCTCCCATAACACCACCCTTGTTTCACCATAGCCCTGGTCTAGTCCAGAATAAAACATACTCTTTTCAGGAACATTTTTTCAAGGAAAGTGAAGGTTGTATCGAGAAGGGTCATTTAAAGAGATCAAATTAACTCTGAAATTTGTTACCTGCAAATACAACTCAAATGCTGCTGCTTCATATATTCTTACCATTTTATGAAATTATCTATAGAGATAACCCTTGATTTCAAGAGATGATGGGTTCGGATCCAGTACCCAAATCTGGGGTGAGCCCTTTAGAACCTCTTGAGCCCCAGCGCTGAGCTGCAAGCGGCACGGCTGTCCGGAGTGTAAATAACTGGAATTTATATCAGGGTGATAGTGATGTCATTTGTACAGCTGGGACATCACATGAAAGCCAAAGAAAAATAAAAAACAACACATCCACCAACAGAGACGCACACAGATTAGCGGGAAGTTTCACCTCAGGAAATCACTGTGGCTCTCCGTTCCTGTCAGTAACGTGTCTGCAAATGTCACCCAGCAGCAATGCATCGCCCCACGAGCAGCCCCAGCACACAGAGGCAACCAAAAGGGTGAAGAGAAAGAGATTGCCAAATACTTTTGGAACAAATCAGGGACTGGACCCGTCGGGAGAAAAATTACGCAATAAAATAAACAGCTTTTGCCAAGAAAACCAAGAGTCAGGGAGGAAGTTGCCTGTGCCAGTCCTGGCCACAGAGGAGAAAGCTGTTTCTCTGGGAAGGACAGTGAAGTTGGATTCAATATTTGCTTCTCCTCCTTGTCGACTTCCTCCTCTACTTAACGTCTCGACAACTAAGTTTGTCCAAGCTGGTCCTCAGCCCCAAAGCTTCCCCTGTGAACGGTGTCTGGCTGCACACAGGCTGTACCTCTGTGTGAAACCACTGAGCTAATTTCCAACAGGTATACGTGGCACAGGAGAGTAATATCTCTCCTCTAGAGAAGCCTCCTTTTCTTCTTTGCCCTCTCCTTACAGCATTGCTCTGTGGCCTGCTGTTAGCAGAAAGACCTCTTTTATCTTTATGCTAGACCAGTTCTTAGAGGAGGAAAAAACACAGGTCCAGGAAAACCTGATTCCATTCTGTGCTCCCGGTGAGCACAGCTTCCCTGCTCGCTGAAACGAGGAGGAGGGTTGGCACACCACGCCAAAGGGTGCACCTCCAGATACACAGAACAGGAGACACAGAGGTGCATGGCTCTCCTAGGAGAAACCACAGCCTACGTGGACCCATCGCTGGAAAATGCCTCTGGAATTTCATCTGCTGGTGTCCTGTTTGTGTCCCGGCCCGAAGCCTTCATGCTGGAGACCTCACTTCACTCCTGGAGCCCGCTCAGCCTCAGACGCTCTGCTGACAGTACCAGCCTATTTGCCAACCACGACGGTAATCACAAGTCTACGAGGAAATGAAGTCACAACAGTAACTGGAATAACTTCAGAAAAGCCTTCCGTGAGGCAGCAGGGACCGAAAACCATTACCGACGAGGGCTGAATTAGAAACAGTGGAAAACTCTGTATCTCATTACAAGTTGCCACAATATACAGATTAAAAAGGATTAATCTGGTTGGTGGTGCCATATGCTGCTCCAGGTGGGCTGGAGAAGGACTTGGCTCGGTGGAGTGCTCAGAATGTTTTAACAGGTTAATACTGGCAAGTGTATTTAATACACTGAGCTCAGTTCCTGTTGGCTAATGTTAATGTTGGCACAATTAGGCTGATGAAAACACTGTGCAGATGTCCTCTGGTGATCCAGTCCCTCCCCAACACTTGTAACTATCAGATAATAAGCTCTTTTTCCACGGCTGCTCCGGTTGGTGATTCACTGAAGATTACTTAGACTAGTTCTCCACTTCCTTTTGTAATGTGTCTGGGCTTCTTACCTAGCTCCGTACGTTCTTCTTGGTTGCTCTCGTGACGGGCCGTTGACAATTTCTCCAAGGTTTCTTGCAGCTTGCAGAAAGCAGGGCTGAGCCCGGCACGACGAGCACCCGCGGGGGGAGGGCTGCTCTGCGGGTGTCGGGGGGAAAGCTCCAGAGCAGCAGGGGTGACTGGCACACTTCTCATCTCACTCTTTTAATTTGAACTGCTACCAATACGTCAGCCTGCTGGAATTTTTTCTTCTTTTTTCTTCCTTTTTGTTCTGCTTTAAGAGCTTTTTCGCTGAACTAAACTTGTACTTCTATGTAGCTATTTCCTTCAATATTTACTAAATGCGATGTTGAAATGTAGTCGTAAATTTAAGCTCCCACCTTCTTTAAACCTCCATTTAGAATATTCAGAGCAAATAGCATTTTTTGAATTGGAGTTTAATTAGTTCTTGCCCACTGTTTGTGCATCTAAGATGCACATTTTGCTATCTTATTCCTACTTTCAATGATGCTCACCTTTCCTATAATCATTGCTAACAAAAAATAGAAAAATGAAAGGCAGGTGTTGAAAAAACAGTGGGTCCTTATAGGTGCCTGTTCAATATTCAAGTGGAAGTATGAAAAGAGCAATCCATAGAACAATTACTGGCTGAAGAGCTTGGAGTCAATCACAAGGAATGAAGGCAAACCTTTGTTCCCTGAAGAGTGCTGGGTGGGACCACTCTTCTAGTTCTCTTGACAGCAACCTCTAGCATCAGCATGAACTCCAGAACAGATTCGAGTTGCTCTGCTTGCCCCCATACCTGCTTTTTTTCAGCTGAAGAAAGGGTTCTGAGGTTCTGGAGCATTTCAGTGTTCTAACATTATTCTGCAAAGGCCTGTGTCTATGGGGTGGAAAGTAGGCTGTACAAGGATGTGCTGGAAGCAGTTTTAGTGCCCTGGCTATGACTGGAAGGAGGAACATGGGTTTCATAGCACTCAAAGAGCTCCCCTGCCTGAGCGTGTTGTCTGCTCAGTGCTCAAGTTCCAGGCTTTTCTCTGTGTTTTCCTTTTTATGGGAAGGAAATTTGTATGTGTGGGGAAAATGAAGGTCACTGTGCGGTATAATCAGATTCTGGGGCAGGATAATCAAGGACCGAGACCCCAGGACATCCAGTGTTATGTCCCTGCTGCTCAGCTGAATCATCACCTGGTAGTAGCCCTTATCGCCTGTGGGGGACGAAGCCCTTGATGTGATCTGCAGAAACCAGCCTGCTCCTGTGGTGCTGACTTTTTGCTTATTTTCAGCTGCTTGAGCATATTAAATAAGCCTTTTCCCAGTATTACTCTTCCATGCAAGCCCCTGCTTTAGTTGCCATAGGGATGGCTTGCGACTGCGACTGGCAGGGATCTCGAGGCCATCTCTCTGGTGATGTGATGTCTGCTGTCAATGAGTGAAAGCCCTTACTCATTTGCATTTCACAGCTACAGCGATGTTTATTGCCAGCATCAGAGCAGAAGAAAAGAATGATTTGTTTTACTTAATTTATTTTTTCTTGCAGGCCAGTTACAATTCTATTTTATATTCTCTTTTGCTAGAAGTCAACATGAATCAAGCCTAGAAACTCATCATTTGAGGCAAGGAACGCAATGTTGACCTTATCTCCAATCTAAAGATGCCGTACAGATTTCCAAGAAACAGGAAGCCTAAGGAATTGATCTGTGCATGGAGGGAATCAGAACTGATCTGTGCATGGTGGGTGGCAGTGGTCAACTGTGCACTTCAAAAGGCATTCTCACGGAATGGCATTAGTCATTTATACTCAATAGAAAATGAGGAAAGCAGCCTTTCCTCCACTACATTGTTTTAGTTTGCAAAAGAGCATGTTGACAGCATTGTTTCTTAATTAAAAATATTTAGAACATGTGATGTGATAAATATGAATCTCTAAGAAGAGAAATAAAGTTAGTATTCTAAGAATAGACCAAACAAAAGTGATTTGTGTTTCAGCAAACAGTTCTGGGGCATTTGTCTTTATTTGCTAAACAATACTATCTAGATAGAAATATAAATGAAATATCCCACTTTTCTGTAACCTTTCACTGTAACAGCTCCCCAGTGCTGCATCTGGCACTACAAGAGCCACGTACTTTCCCAAAGACCTCTGCTGTCTTCTCCCGCAGTAGGATGGGAAACAGGAGGTTTCATTTTGGCAGTCTTGAGGAAGGGAATGAATTTCTCCTCGATGCCTCCTCCCCAAAAGTTAGCAGTGAGGTGGACTTGCCTTCTGCAGGGCCACTGCACACAGGAAGGGCAGGGACTGGGGACCAGGTTGTGAGGCTGAAAAAGGAAAACCAGGGATCAGCTGTTTCAGCATGCAGCGACCCTTCTTCACAGGACGAGGGAAAGGACAGCGGATACTTGTCTATATGCCCCGTGGCATCCCTCCAACACCGATTTTGTAGGCATCATCAATGTGAATTCGGAAGAAAGTAATGGATCTTCATAATGCCTAGTCTGGGGAAGGCTACGTGAGTTATTTATTTGAGAGGTTTTAGCGGAGCTCTTCCTGAAGGAAGAGGAGTGTAAATTCACGTGCACTTTCAGTGAGGAGTTTCTCTTCCACATGAGTCTCTGAGACAACGGAGAGGACAAAGTGTAACTGGAAGGATGGATATTATTAGTGACCTCTGAAACCATCTTTAAAACTTCTTCTGGATTAGTTCTCCAAATCAGGTTGACAGAGTAGGGCTGCCACCCATCTCCTGTCCATCTGAGCCTATTTAAGACAGGCCAGGTCTAAACTACAGGACCAGCAGTGCTGTCTAATTGTGGGTGACATCCAAGCATGCAACTTTCTTCTCCTACATTCTAGTCTCCATGGGGAGGAAATGCAGGTAATTACTCTCCGTGCAGGTTTCCAACTGAGCAAGACTGCACAAAAAATCTTTGAAGAGTATTTCACACCCAGACTACACATTACCAGAATCAGCACCGCCCCACCTCTCTTGTGAAAACAGTTGTCATCATCTCTCTCCCTGCTGGTCTTAATCTTTGTATTCCTCTTGTATCTTTTCACTGCTTTCCTACTCCGTTGCTATCTTTGCTTTTTCCTCTTCCCCATCTCATTTCACCTCCTGCTCCGCCCTGCTTCTTCCCTTGCTTGCCTCAGTCTTTACCATGTTACTTTCTCACATGGGTGGAAAATCCCGACTGAATAGGTGGGGTCCTGCCAAATAGGCAGGAAGAACTGACAAAGAATAGCTGGATGTACGGACAACTTCAGACCCTTACAGTGCTGCCTGCCAGCAAGCGGCAGGCAGACAGAGGCTGCGTCACATGGCAGACTAGAAAAATGATGCTGTAGCAACGCATCCGACACCAAGACTGATAAGGCTGGATTGAAGAGCTTCAAAACACCCACGCTATCAAAAATGGGCTGCACTGATCGATTTAGAAAGACAAAAAGCTTTTGGGCTTGACAAATCTAAATGTACCAGCTACATCCATGAGCAATAACATGGCTGAGTATGGTATTTGAAACTTCATGAGACTTGCTTATCCTGCTCCTGGTACCTCTGTGTGCGTTACATCCTTGAAAACTGTGAGGCTCGTGTGAAAAAGGAGACGTACGGTAGAATAAACATTTGTACAGTGTGTGACTCACATAGAAACAGCACTGTCCTTGCAATAAAAGTCCAGGAAAGCATCCTAAAACCCCTTTGAGTCATGTATCTTAGGTTACCCATTGTATGTTCAGTAACTGATACACGGCTGCTAACCACAGGCTCTGGGCTCCTTTCTGAATCCAGCTTGCACCATCTTTGAATAGAAAACTCGGTAAAGGCACTATGACTTTCCATTGAGAGACTTCACATCTCACTGAGAGGTCGATTTACATTTTTAACCCTACTGACTCTTGACGTATTTGCTCGAATAGCATTCGCAGACAAACCTGGGAAGCTCTGTGGCTGGGAGTGCCTCCTGATCTCATGTGGATTGCTGGCGCTTTGAGTAGACATTTACCAGCAGCTGGGAGCTTGGAGATACAGCATCTATTCTTTCCTTTCACATTTGCCTACAGAGCTGTAAATGTCAAAGCCTTTCAAGTGCCCCTCAAACAAAACGAGTTAGTAAATCAGCAAATGTGGCACCGCACACACTCATGCGGTGCATGTTAAGCTACTGTACTTCATTCACTTCTTTATCCGATGGCTCCGTGAGAAAAGAGAGCTCGCTGAGGCGCCGAGATGCCTTAGTCATTTTGTTTGTTTTTTCACATGGCTACTGTTCTTGTTTTGTTTTTTTTCCAAAAGCTGCGTCAGATGTGCTTAGCATTCAACTCGACTAGATACATTGGATGAAAAGGCTATTTTCTCTTCACTGATGAAATATAATTGAACCCACTTATAATGAACTCACATACCAAATAATGAAACTCCATTTGTGTGACCGGGGCTCTTTTCCGAACCCCACAATTCCCATTCCCCTAAGGGAATGTTTTATGTGCGTTTCCACCAATTTCACTGAGATCACAATTTGGCACATCAGCTTTCGTGGAAAATGCAAGTTCTTCATTGTCTCTATACCAGAGAGAAGCCAGTTTGGAAAAAGAAAATATAAAGAGTAGGAGCAGTTTAATTAGCAATCAGTGTTATTTGCAAAAAGCCCCAGCCTGGCTTTGCCGAAGAAACCATTTCTTTAGCACACAGTTGTTCTTCCCAGTCTTCTGTTCTAGTATCCCGTTTCACTGCGGCTCATGGTTTACTGGGTGTCTTCTTCACCTTCAACCTGTTTAAAGTTATCTACTGCAAATTCTGCAGGAAGCTGCCAGTTTTGGCACAGCCCTGCAATCTATTCCCTTGAAAGCTGTAAGGGCCTTGCTAAGCAGTGAAACAGCGTAAGGCAAACATTTGTATTGTGTCTCTGGGGCTCCTGCCGAGATAAAACTCTCCCTTTGGTTCAAATATGGGAAGATGTCCCCAGCCTCCTTTACGTGCAAGCACTGTGGATAAGGAGGGTACAAGTCTCTGCGTGACCTCATGTGCATATCTGGAGAATGTCAGAACTGCTCCCTGAAGATAAGGAAGAAGACTCGGCCCCAGACAGGGAAGATGTGGAAGGAAGGGTGGGCTGTACTGTCTATACATGCTGGATTTTAGGAAAAATAAATTTATCGTGCCCTTATTCAAATCTGACTGCCTAAAGCCAGGCATTTTGGTTCCTCAGAGCTGGAGCTAGTGTGGAGAAAGTCAAACCAGCTGAAGGAGGCTTTGGTTTTAAACTGAGTGATGTGCTCTTTCTGAGGTGGCATTAACCTGAGAAATTTGGGAACTAAGGAAAAAAAAGAATCATTTAAATTTGACCACATTGCCACTGCCTGTTACCAGCCCAGCGTTTTCACCAGTCATGGTGAGGTCTGGCGTGGGAGCGGGCTGCTCGCCATCAGAGACCCATGGCACAGCGGGGCCACAGGACTTTATCATGGGATCATTTTTGGAGAGGTTCTGATATATGACTCCTGTCTGCTTTTGGTCTCACACAGCAATAAATCAGTATGGCTTCACACACCATATTTAAAACTAATATCATCTGTAGGTATACGTGTCAGGGCCTCACCTGGACTTTATGGCCCTGAGCAGCCTCACCTGGGACCTCACCCACACCCTGACCATGGGCTCTGGATGCTATTTAATCTCAGCCCAGGGCTCTTAGCGTCTGAGCTGTGTTGTTGGGGTGGTGGTTTGTAGTTTTGTTGCTGCCTCTGCTTCTTGGACTGATGCTGTAAGTCGTTGTCTCCTGGATGGCTCCTTGCACATGCATTGTAGTTCATCTGGTCCTTACCTCCCTTTGCTGCTGGCTGGGCTCCCTGGGTGGCTTTGGACATGTTGTTCCCTTGCCGGCTCTGGGGATGTGGGTGTTGTGCTCAGGCTCTGTGGGAGCAGGGCAGTGCCCTTGCTGGGGTTGCCCTTGCTTCTCTTCCCTCAGGGAGCAGCTGGAGCCCTTGCTGTAACATCTTGGGTCTTGTTTATGTACCTTGTCCTTTCAGGAAACAAAAACCCATGAATGTTTTTTAAGAAGCTGGGAGATGAATTGCTTAAATCCATGATGAGTTCCTCCAGGCTGTTATATAGGTTGTAGCCCTACTGCTCCTGTACAAGCATCTACTCACCCATGTGAGTAAGAGCATGTGAGCTGGTGCTGGCTGCCTCAGACTCTGAGAAAGGGCATTGATCTTTGGAGCTCTTCCTGAACCGAAAGTAATAGATCTTGTACCTCTTTCCTGCTCTGATAGGGCTGTTCTGATGCAGGTACAATATCTGAGTATGTTTCTGTAACTGTTCCCTTGCTTTAACTAAAAAGCAATGTTTTTCACTATCTAATTGATTTTTTTTTTGTTATAAAAATTACTGTTAGTAAGTGCCTCTCTTGTAGCATGGACTTTAACTTTTGGAGTGAGCAAGTAACTGTAGTTCAGAGGAAATTATCTTACCAGCTGCAGCAGGCAGCTATATGTGTAAGTGCTAGCTGCACGTTTAAACTGCACTGAGGGCCAGGCTGGTGACAAACCACATCTGTCAGGCTGAAGAAGACATAGCTGTAGCTTTGCTAAAGCCCGGCATAGGTGTGCTACTCTTATCATATCTATCTAACCTGGGAGTGAAACTGAGATGGAGACAAAGGCTGGGATGGTGTCTGGGAGCTGCCCACGCTCTCTGGCTGCTTTCTGGGAAGGTGGACGTGTTGCTGGATACTGCTTCCCCTACACCTGTGACTGCAGGGGCGGCAGCACTAAGGGAGGTCTGCGAGACTCATCTAACTTGTTTCTTCTTGGGCTCCTTGGCTTTTTCTGAAGTATCGGTTTATTGGTGCTGGCCTGTAACTGACCCCTCATCACATTGGGTTTCTGATCAGGTTGAGGCAGGTCAAGTCCCTTATTACTCTTGTCTTCCTTTGGAGATCGCTTACAGGTTAGACTAGATGAGCTAATGCCCTGGCTGGATTCACTCTGCTAGGTGATTCATCGCCAGCATCCAGGGAAGGAGCGCTTTGGCCGTCCTGCTGAGATGATACAAATGTAAATGGCGTACAGAATCAAGACGGAAGACAGCAGCAATGCCCAGCAGTAAGCTGTTACCTCGGAGCCATAGTCCAGTGAGGTCTAAGGCCAGGAGTTTCCTGGTTTCAGTCTTTTACTACAGTTAAATGGAGCTTTAGTAGCAATGCTGGCAGCAGCTAGCCTAGCTTCAGGCACGAGCAAAGCCGCGCTTCTTTCAGTCGGTATTGAAGAGGGATATCAGCTGCTGATGACAATCAGTGAAGAATTAAAGTCTGAGGGTGAATAAATATTGCTTGTCTTTAAGATGAATGAGTTGTCGTGTCCTGCAGCCTGGCTTCTGAAACTGCTGGGAGCTGCAGACAGGTTTCCCTGCAGACATGCTGCTCCCCCCCTCGTGCCTCTGCAGGGGCTGGGAATTGGAGTGGCAACTCTCACTTGAATTCCAAAGAAAATTGCATAGCACTTCAAACTAAGCGTTGCAAGCAAGGGTGAAGGGCTGTTAGTTATTGCCGTGATGAAGCTAATCCAGTCCTGAGAAGGATAAAGGGTTGCTTAGCAATACTTTAGCAATGACCAACAATGCTTTGCCAGGCTTTTACTGTTTACTGAGACTTTAATACTGGCTCAGTGGGTTTTTTAGTGGAATGTTTTTACTATTTTTGTAATGGTCTCCCCTCTTGAGAAACTGTCAAACTCATCACATATAATGAACGGGCAGCAGGCAGCAAGCTGTTGATTGCTGATCATGTGTTGATTTTTGGCCTGACCTCATTAAGATTCCTTATCTCCACCTTCTCTTTCCCTAGGAGTTCTTAAATTAGCTACAGAGATTAGATTATTTAAGTGCTTTTCATATAAATGCCTCCTGGTATGTTTATTTTTCCTAAGCCACCCCTTGTCTGTGTAGAAGCTCATTGCTGGTACTTGATGGAGGGATGTACTGGGCAAGAGATTATCTGAACCAGTCCAGAGTCACATATTGCAGGAAATGTTACCGTGGCCTTCTGTAAAAGCCTTTAACAGGGAAAGATGTATAAGGTTTCATTTAATATTCCTTAGTAGCATAACTATTAAGAAAAGTCACCTTCTTGATGGCAAAAGGCTGCTATGTACCGTGCCATATATTCATATACATTCCATTAAAAGACATATTGAGGGTCAAGTGTTTGTGTTTTTAGATATTCAGCTGAAAAGTATAAGCGCACACCAAATAAACTGATCTTCCTTTTCTCTGTTGAGGCACGTGAGTCATGGCTGTCACTGTAGAAAACGTGTAGTAATATTTTGGGGAAAGGAAAACACATTAAAGCTGAGGAGTGCATCTGGATTCTTTAAGCATTCCCCTTGGCCATATCTACACTTTGTTGCCGATGCTATCGGGGGAACCAGTAACAACATGGTAATCCCCAGCAAAACATAGCTCACATTTTAACTGTGTCCAGAGACTACTGTGCAAGCAAGCGCCTCTGTGGGACTTCATCATGCAGCACAGATGAGCCCTGCGTGTTCCACCGTCCAGGCAGCCAGACCGTTAGCTCCCCTGCGTGACAGCCAGAGCCTTCCTGGCCTAGCTGGGAGTAGGGGTCCCATTTAATCAGAGGTGTGTGTAGCAAAGGACCTGTGGCAGTATGACCGGTTGCCATACGTTTGCAGTCAGTGTTCATATAATAGCCAAATAAGAGTGTTCAGCCTGGGAGCTCTACAGAAAACAGTGCTGTGGCGTGGCTGCTGGGGGCTTCGGCAAACCCACCTGGGTGGCATACAACAGCCCTCTAGGAGTTCTGAATAACTGTGTATCTCTGCAGCTTTGTGTATATTCCACAGTTGTAATATTGATTACTATGAGATGGGATGTATCTCTGGTCTTGTGAACACCAGTACAACTTCCAAGACTCTGGAGGACACAATATCTCTCAGGCATTCAGCTCCCTTATCTGTGCAAATTGGCAATGAAGAATAAAGATAAAGTGAACACATTTCTAGAAGCTCCTGGTGCTTGCTCTGTGCTGAGATTCTGGTTTTAATTGTCACAGGAATTTATGTAGCTCAGATTATTCAGCTGGGATCCTGAATTTCTTTCAGCACTGCTAATTCCACTAACTTCTTAATTTTCAGCATGTTTAGAGAAAGTACAAAAGCAAACATCTTGGAACTGAGCCGGGAGCCTGCAGCACCGTCACCTTGGTTTGAGACATGGGGCACAGCCTGCTGTGGTTTTGTGGACCCATGAGGAGGGCACACCAGGTGAGACCTTTCCTTCTGCTTTGGTGAGCTGTACTGTTGGCTCAGCCACTGAAGCGATGCCCTCGGTGTACCCAGCACTGTGCCAGCTGCCCTGTCACCTGTTTGTCATCGTGCTGAATCACCTGGGGAACATTTGATGGCTAGACACCACGGAGCACCAAGTCACCTCTGCTCTTTGATGTTTCTAGAGGGCAAATGAAGAAAGCACCTTCTCTTCTGAATTTCCTCTGCAGTCCTAGTCTAGCTGTAATCTCCAGAGCTCTGACTTGGAAAGGAAGAATGGGAATGGACTTTGAAGTTAAAATTCATCGTTTAGTTGTCCCCAGATGCACTATGAATATTACCCCAAAATCCAGTTCCAAACCCCTCTGTATTTAGCAGACACGCCTTGAAATCTGAACGTTGTCCTCTAAAACCATGACTAGACTATGAAAGTGACTTAGATAAATGTCATCTTTGATCTTCCATCAATGCTGTCCATTGAAGCATAGAGTGCAGCAAAGAATTAGCAGTGACATTTTTAGTGAGCTGTTAGTATGGAGTATGTTAGTTAGGGAGTTAGGACTCCCTAAGAGTCCTTCAGGCTTCTTTAAATCTGAACTGAAGGAAGTCTTTCCAATCTTAAGAGAATCACTTTACCACTAACCTCGTAGCACTGTTCCTTATGATGTGAGCTCAGTGTATTAACGCAGCCGTTCTGCTTGTATTTTATTGCTGGTATTTTTATAAGGTATTTGACTAACTGTCTGTGGGAATCCTTCAGCACAGAGCTATTTCTGCATGTCTATTTTTAGATAGCACCATGAAATCAGTATTTTGGTGCCTTCTTGGTATGTGTAGACTAATAAAATCCAATATATTCATCTTTTCTACTCACTTTTTCCAAGCCTGTCTTTCTCCATGGCCCTCGGTGGGTACAGATATCTGACACTGAAGGTTTATCTGAGGCTTTTTGAATACTCTCTGCTATACTTGACTGCAATCGGTCTATAATATTTATTACTTCAATGAGCTTAGTAGCTGTGAGAGGAAGGGAAAGCCACACAATAACAGCAATACGTGTGAGACTTAGCACATTCCCAGCAAAACCAAACCTCCACTTGGGAAGAAGGATGATGATGGCATGCTCCATAGAGTAAAACCTAACTTGGGGTAGGTGTTCTGGTATGAGCCTCCTGTGATAATGCAGGAAGTCTCACTTGGCATTGCTCAGTGACAGGGGTGTCTGCAGCTGTGTCAAGCTCCAACTGAGTTCTGTGGCTTGGTTTTCTCTTTCTGCCCTCCCTAGGAACATAAAGAGAAGAGAATCATTCTTCACCTAGCCTGGGGTAACAAAAAGCATCACTCAACCTTGGTGATTTGGCTGGATGGGGTACCCAGAGGCAGTGTTGGAGGCTGCTGGAGGCTTACGTGTGGGTGCCAGGCATCTCCTGATGCTCTTCACTGGCAAAAGGGTTGGGAGGCTGATTTTTAAAATGAAAAGGGGTTTTGTCCCAAGTATTTTTAGGAAAGAGGGGGATATGGGGGATGATCTGTTCAAAGGAAGCAGGTAGGTAAGAGAGGAAGAGACAGGAATGCTCTTACAACAAAGTATTAATTTTTCTGTAGGGATCTCCTACCTACATAGAGAGGAACAAGCTCCAGACCAAATGGCTAGACATGCAGGGAGGGGATTTAATCCCACAAAGGTAGGAAAATGTGCTTGAGGTATGTATTATTTCTCTAGCTTTTTATATTTCTTGTGCTAGCCAAGCTGCGTTTGTTTTGGAGCCAGTCCACCGTCTGTACGCGTGTCGCATACCTTTGCCCTGCAGCTTGGAGCGTGGGCAGGGCAGGAGCCCTCTGGAAGCGCAGGACCGAATACTTTGGATGGTTTAGGGAGTTGAATCATCTTGCCAAAGGGTCAGACAGGCAAGGTGCAAGGAAATCGGTAGGAAAATTTGGTTGGGCCTGGCACTGCCTCTTTTGGTGACGGTGAGCTGTTAATGTGACTCAGGTACCTCTTGAGACCTCACCCTTAGACACCAGTGCTGGGGTGGGAACAGAGGGGAAAGGCTAAAACACTAGAGGTGTGGTTTCTGATTTGGACCAAGAGACTGTATTTAGTCTCAAAACCAGCAGACTTGTCGGGAAGTTGCTGCATGGTACCTGTTTATTCAGTTGCTTAAGACCTGCCCATCTCTATGCATGCTTCAGCTATATTTGATATTTTCCCATTCCATCATGCAATGGTTTTGGGAATTCTACCAGTCGGTGAGGTAATCCAAGTTAAATATTCTACCTTCCACCCTTGTTTTGAGGCTCTTTTCCCTGAGGATTTTCTTAGACTGAGGTGTTTCCATACCAGTGCCACCAGCCCAGACGGCTGTGGGCTGTGGCAGAAATCATTAAACTGGCTTTGCACTGAAGAAACTATTCTGTGTAATTATAGTCCGGTTATAAAAGGTAGCTAGGACACATCTGCTGAAGTTAACTGTAAGTTCAACCAGGGCAGACGTTCCAGTCTGAGGAACTTTCCTAGAGCTTTGTGAGATTTGTTTCCCTGAGCCCCCAGCCAGCTGGGAGGTGGATCTCTTCAGGGGTTAGCGCATCCCAGCTGTGGGTAGAAGTGGGATCACCGAGGGCTGTTCAGCCTAGCTAGTCACTGAGCTGTGTGTAGGAAAGCAGATATACAGACATATTGGGTTAGTTCCACAGGGCAAAACCCCAGGCTGGGAGGGGAGATCAGCAGTGAGGCAGTAGCTGATGATATTATTGTGGAAGAGCTTCTGCGTCCTTTTCCCTTTCAAACAATCCTGAGGATCTGCTTCAGCCCTCTGAGATGGGCCTTGAGGTAGTCCTCCCACACAGGAGCTATTTTTACTTCCATTTCTTGTTCCTGCTTGCCACCAGGCACCTTGTAATGAAAGCAGTGCCACCGTCCAAGGTGGAAGCTTCTCACCTTGCACCGTTCTTGCGCTGAAGATAGTCGTGGCTGAGGGGAGGCTTCCAACAGGGACAGAGGTACCAATGTCCCAACATAACCTTTCCTCCCTACTCTATGAACAGAATTCAGCTGCTGCTGACACCCTCCCCCTCCAAGAAACGGAGGGCGTAATACCTGTGTTTCTCAGCTTTAGCCTCTAGCCTGTGGCATCATCAGTCCCTCCCCTGGCAATTAGGAGTTAAGAGAAGAGTGAGATCTACTTAGTCCCTGCCAAGAGCAGCTGTAAGCACCCAACCAGGGTGGGTGCTGGGTGCCGTTTTCAGCCCATGCCACCTTAAAGTCTCAGTCCAGGTCTTAAAGCCCTGGAAAGTGCTGGGATTTCAAACTTCTCCATCCTGTACCTACCCTCTTTGTTCTTGCTTCTGCCTGTTGCCTAGTTCAACCACCTGGGGCTTTGGGCCTTCCATGAAGTACATGACTTCTGCCGTGCATGGGGACTCCAGTAACTCAGCAATGCTGGTGTGGATGGAAATCCCCCATGCAGGCGGACACCTGACAGCTGGGCACTCAGCTATCAACTGTGTTGGTATCATAGTTTTCTGCTGGGTCTGAGCTTCCATAAGTGGCCCAATCATTAACTCAACCAAAGTCGAAGTAGAAGATTTCAGTAGGATTGAGATAAATCTCAGCTGGCAACTTGCAGGAAAAATAAAACATTATCCCACCCAGCTTTGCAGTCAGATTATTCACTTAGGAGTAGGTGCATGCTTTTCTCCTTGGAGGTTACTCACATGATAGAGAAGTTACTATAACAAAGTTTTCAGAAGACATGCATAATAATGACAGTGTTTTCAAATTATTTTCTTTCTGAGGGTGTCTATGTACCTTGGTTCAAAGGGACTTTACGAGAATCAGTTTCATCAGCTGTTGCCTTCAAAGGAAGGGCTTCTTGTTTTAAGAAAACATGGCTATTAACTAATGCCTTTTCTTTGATCTTTGCTAGCAAAATTTATTTTAATTTCTTTAGTAGCCTTTCTTCCACATACAATTTGTGGTATGCTCACTTATTTGTTCTTGAATTAGTTTCCAATTAATTATCAGAGCCAGTTACAAAAAATCCATCCAATATGACAAAAAGGCCATTTTTGTAGAGCTGCAAAATCAGGCAAACGCTGTCTCCTTTCATGTGGTTTGACTTTAACCTAAAGTGCCCTGAAGGTAAAAGATGAGGAGATGAACTACTTCTTGCTTCTGACGGGCATTTGCAGTCAAGTGGGATGTGAGCGCAGAGCAGGAAGCACTTTGCCAATAATAAATCAGATGTCCCGAGGAGGAAAAGGTTGATGGGGACTTCAATGATGTTTTCTTCTCTGTTATTAGTACCTGCACAGTAGGATTAATGTCCCATGTTTTCTGAGGTGAGTCAAACATACAAGCTTGCCCTTGGCTGGGAATGCTGGGCTGTGCTCCGAAGCCAGCGCTGCAGCCAGGCGGGCAGCGCGGTGGGGCGGTGGGACGCCTGCACGTCCCCCCCACGGAACCAGGCATGCCCTTAGCCAGGGCTGGGAATGTGAACTCGTATAACCTCCCTGAGCTCAAAGAAACACAATTGCACTTCACATGCTTGAAAATATGTTCCTTAACTGCTGGCTTGTTGAGCCCACGTTTCCAAGCCTTCAGTAAAATCTGTAAGCGCTGCATATTTGGTAACCACAGCTTCCTCCGTGCTGTTCCTGGATAAGGATTATTTTGCTTTGCTTATTTACATGATGTATTATCAGATTTAAACCCTTCCATCTGTGAGGTGCAAGTGGTTTCAGGTCACTGTCTTCTGCATTGAACATGTGTCATGGCAGCTGGATCCAGCCCTTCCCTTTACAAACTTTCACAGTGTTATCCCTCTTCCTGCTCCATCACTTACAGCCGTGCAGTAGCTGGGATAGTTTAGTAGGCTGCTCGATCTCCTTTGCTCTGGTCAGAGCAAGACTTGACAGCACTTCCTTTTTGCTTTTCTGGTTGCTATCAGCAGTGAAGCTGCATGGGTGACGGTGGTGGCAAGGTGCCCACGAAAAACCCTCTAAAGCAAAGCCCATGCAGAGACACGAGGACAGCCCGTGGAGAGCTGGGGTGCTGCTGCTAAAGATTTCCTCCTGACTTGATAAACAGGATTTTATGGTCTAGAATGGACACATCTGGTGCTAAAGTAATTTATTTTTTTTAAACGAGCAAAATAACCTGTGCCTCGGTGCTGTAGCACTATTTAGATCCTCACTTGTCTTGTGAAGGAGTCATTGTAGTTTTGAAGAGCTGGAGAAGGGTGGCAGACTGGTAATGCCACCTGGAGCTGCTGTAGCAGAATCTTACATGGCATCTTCATTAGAGCCCCTGAACTATTAATTACTTGGAAAACTCATTTGTGGGCAATGACAGTTCAATAAGGAAGTGTGCTGAACTGAAATAGAAATTATAACGCTTCCAGAGAAAATAGCTTTTTTATTCTTGCTGCCCACACAAGCAGAACTGCTGACTAGAAACCCAAGAGATTAAAAAGGTTATCGGGCAGGAGTGTGCTGATTACCTGCCATAAAGCATTCTGTTCAGCCAAGCAGACCATCACCACTGTAATTTTGCCTGACTGATGATTGCAGGTTTAGACTTTAATTCTGCTGTCTGCTCTGTGTGCAGATGGACAGCTGCACGGACTGCAGCCAGATGAGAGGAGGAACCTGTGCTCAGGAGTGATTTTAATTTTCTGCAATGCCTCAGACTTTCTATTTTGGTAGAAATGTCTCTAAGCATCTCTAAGCTTTATCAAGTGAATATCATAGTTCAAGACTGTGGTTAACCAAACCACTGAAAACAGCATTACTGTTTCCAAAATCTAAGTAACATTAATGTTTCCATAAATACCATATAGCATTTCCACACAGTTTAGAAACTGTAGTTGAATTGTGGAAAGTGAAATTGTAACACAGGCTTACGTAGGTCATTAGCTATCGGGGTTGCCAGACTTCCCTCGTCTGGAAGAGATAGTATCTTGGCTTGAACCATAGTTATTGTCTCTCTGGGCAAAAAGACCTTAGGTTGGCTGAAGCTGCAAGGAGCTTTCTTTTCCATTTCTTGTTAGGAGCTAGTGGATGAAAAATGTAAGCAGCAGGATAAAGGATCGAGGGATGATGCTGACCCTGAGCTACGAGCTGAGCTGGGGGGGTTGGGGGCAGACTTGGGGAAAGGACGGTGATGATTGTGCAGGAGACAGATGGAGAGATGGATGAACAGAGGTGGTGAGCTGTTTAGCAGAAAATGAGTCAAAGTCGAGAGTGACCCACAATCAGGAACGGTGTTTGGAGCAGTGCTGTGAGTGGCAGGACTCGGGGGCACAAGTCCACAATCTCATGCCCAAAAGGTCAGTGCTTGAATCTGTAGAAGCATCGAATGTGGGTCGGTGAGCTGGGACTCGGCTTGAGTGTAAGTGCCAGTGCCAGCCAGACACACAAAGATAAAGGTTTTCTTAAAGTGATGCAACCACTCAAGTATCTCTCTACTTTGCTTTTGTAGATTAAGGTGTTTTCTGGGGTATAAATATGAGCCAGTGTCTGAACAGGCAATGGAAAGACTATAGCTTCATCCCTTCAAGTGATGTACTGGCATTCACAAACTAAAAAAAACCGTTTTACAGCACAGTTGTATTTCAGATCCTATCCAACCTGTAACAAATCCTGATTATCGTAATGCCACTTACAGCACTTGCATCAAGCGGAGTTCAACAGCATCTTCTAGCATGCCTGCTGCTGGGTATGTGCTAAAGTATTTTGTTGAGTCAGGGCCTTGGTATCTTTCTATATTGTTAGGTCAAGCATCTCATTTTAGCTAAGTGCCTTATTACCTTCCACTTTTACCTTTGTATATATGCACGATACAAGTTTGACACCCAGTGAAACGGATGCCACCTATAGTCAAATTTAATTGCAATGAAACGAAGGCACTGCTTAGGTTTAATAGCAAAATAAACTTTTCTGGTTCTTGAGGGCCACTGAGATCCTTTGCCGTAGGGTAAGACAAGACCCTGTGTGCAGCCTCTTATGTCTGAGTGGTGGGAGAGAGTTAATCAATCCATTTTGCATCAGATTCAATGGGAAGGACGTGTAGGATCTGGAAAGGCTTTGCTGCTGGAGGACATGGTGGAGGCAGATACTGAAGCCCGTATCTAGAGTCTGTACCAGCTACCACCGCTTTGATTTGAAAATTTTCTCCTAGTCAAGGGCAGATTCTTTAAATGGATGCTCTGTACAGAGGTCCCTGCAGTCAGTGTGGTCCTGTGCAGGTGTTAAAGCTGAGATTAGGCTTGGTGATTGCCTTCGTTGCTCAGCAATACATATTCTGCCTGTCTTTGACGTAACCATTAAATTAACCGCTTCCTTTAAGTGTGCTGGAGGTTAACAGGATGTCAATATATAAAACAAATTTTCTTAATGTCAGCACAGAGCCTTTGTTATCCCTACTAGTCACAGTGCCAAAAGCAGAAAGGTGTTTCTGCTCACAGGGGATCCCATCCCCAACTGGTGTAACTGGTCAACACCCTTCCACTGATTCCTGTGGCTTTGGGGTCAGCCCTGGAGCATGGAACAGTCTGACCCTTCTGGGTAATGGAGATATTTGGAAAAGCTGTCTGTAGAGCTAATGCAATAGGTGTCTTTTCTGGTGTTTATAGTTATTGAGCAGATTAATACTGGTAAGTATTAAATAGGGTCATCTGGAAAGGGATAAGCACTCTAGCTTTTGCCAACAACCCACTTAAGCACACGCTTAGAGATAAGCACTCATATTAAGGTAAATGGAGTTGTGCACAGGCTTGGTGTTGAGCAAACCCAGGGTTTCTGGGTTTGGAGAAGCTCATTGTTTGAAATCAATTTTTTATCCTTAATGAATGGAAATTAAGCTCTATTATGAGAATTAATTTTCATTAAACAAAAAAAAGTGGAACTATTAAAAGGTAAAAAAGTCAGGATGAAAAAGGAAGTGATCCAATCTGAATGCCATAAAATGAAAAGAAACATGATTTCAAGAAACATTAAAAAAAATTTCCCATCTTCCAATCTGCTTTAAAACTTACTCAGACCCCCAGGTTGCCTGGCAGGGTCAGCTCCGTGCCTTGGGGAGTGGATTCCTGTGCTTGATGTCTCCAGTACTCCTGGTGAGTGCCATGGTCAGGTCCAGCCAGCCCAGGGAATGACCATGTTGGGGTAGGAGGTAGGAAGGGTTCTCCCCTTGCTGAGCTGGCTGGAATAAGGTAAAAATAAGGTTAAAACTTCTCCATGAAAATCCTTAGAGCAACACCGTTCATTAGGAAGCAACTATCTACATGGAGTGAGCAGTCGTTGCACGTGCACTTCAAAAATCTTAGTTGGAGCTTGAAATATTCAAATTCAGAATTACAGACCTGCTTTGGATGCTACAAAGCGATGTTTGGAGAGGCAACAACTAAGACTGAAGCAAATCTGACCTCCTGCCAGGAATACTGCAGGAGTGTGCAAAAGCTGATATGAAGAGAGCTCCTGGGTTGGCGTCTATGCCTTTGTCCCGAAGAGGAAGATAAAATGGTAAGAAACACTCTGAATCCTGCTTTTTCCCTTGAAGCACCATGGAAAATCCGCTGCTGTGCCGAAGTGTATCAACATCAAAAGGGAGGGAAGATTTTTCCAGAGAAGTCCAGCACAAACTGAGAATTCCCACTATGCTCAGTGGGAGAGTGTATATATATATATATATATTTATTTCTGTATATATGTAACTTTTTATATATATAAAACTATATAATCTTGGCCCTTCTTTTGGCAAGTTTATGACTTTTTTGTAGGGCAGAGTGTCCCCAGCTGGGGGGGATGGGCGGTGCATGCTGGCATTTCCCTGTCAGGCAAAATTGGCATAAAGACAGGGAAAAGAATTACTATCAGATCTTGGATGTGAACTCTTTTTAACATTAAAAATGGATAAGCTATGCTCTTGAGAGGAAGGCAGAGGAGGGAAGGGAAGCTGGGGCAGGGCTGACCCTGTGGTGGGTCAAGAAGCACTCCCATTAATAGCAATCTGCAGCATTGGGCTTTTAACCAGCTCATTAAAAGCTTGATTTGCGCTGTGCCTGGCGAAGGAGTGCCTCCTGCTTACCTGCCCACGGTGATGGAGGACAGGGCCTGCCCTGCTCCCACATGCAAACGAGGATTTATATGGCTAGAGCTGAAAATTTGGCAAGTGAGTACACGAAATTTAAGGTTACCTGTAGGCAGCTGTTGCTCACCCTGTGGGTGTTTTATATGGCTATTTAATTGCATGTTGCTCAGTACTAAATGAGTATGACTTAAGTGAATAACCACAGCAACACAAATGCTGCTGCCTCTGAAATAAAGGAGTTTGAGAAACAAATGCTTAACTAATAATACCGTGCACTTTTTGAAGTAAGTCTGTACCTTACCTCTGATAAGAAGGAAAGAAATGGTCTAGTTCTCAATAATAAACCCAAAAGTATTTTAAGGACTTTTTTTCACGCGCCCCCCCCCCCCTTTTTTTCTATTCTTTTCCCAAGTTGCAAAAATATTGTCTGATAATGAAATGAAAACAAGCTGAATAGTTACATTCAGTGGAGGAGGGAAGAGGTAGTCGCGGACAGCTGGAGCATGTCTGGGCCAGTGTCTCAGCTCTTTTCTTTCTGCTAGTTTAGTGCCACTCCAAGAATGCAGACAATGCTGGCTACGACTGTTTCATATTTGATTTCCACACTTAAATCTGTGCCTGTTAAATGAAACCCCATTGTCAGGCTGGCACGCATCCGTGCTGCCTCCTCAGGTCCTGCTTCAGAGCTCTCCGTCTCTGTTCGGGTGTCCTGCTCGCATCCCTTCGGCGAGGATCAGGTATGCGAAGAGTATGTGGCTGGTTTTGTGCTGCTGGTGGCATTGCAGCAAAGGCTCTTGGACTTTTCTTGCAACTGCATCCATGGGTAGCCCTCGTAAATCTTGGTCTGAGGGCAGACAGAAGTGCTGCAGGGGAGGGATGGGGGTTTGGAACAGCCTCGAGAGCGGTGGATCAATCGGGCACTTGGCTGGAGCCGGGCTGTGGGCAAGGTACAGGCTGTGCTGCCCGCAGGAGAAAATGCTTGGGCAAGCAGGGCCTGATGCTGCAAAGGGCTGGGATCCTGCCCTGCTCCAGGAGAGGAGGCAGCTGGGGATGCTTTTGGTCTCGGAGGGGCCCGTTGCCTGCTTTGCTGGGCTGGGACCCGGGGGATCAGCGCTTGCAGGGCTTTGCTGAAGGGCAGCAGGAGCAGTGCTATGTATTGGGAGCAGAAGTGCTATCTATTGGAAGCAAAGCGGCAGCTGTGAATAACAAAGGATCATTTCATATCCTCTGTAAAATACCAAGGAGGGCATGAAAACTAGAAATCTTACTAATAAAGTTTAGGGGGCTACAAAACCCAACAGCTGTCCAGTCCTTTAGACTGCAGACCCTCCTGGCCTTTCTTCCCCCACCATAAGTTGGTACCATGGTCTGATACCTGCTCGTGCATCACTTGTGTGTGTGACTTATCGTTCAGTAAATGCCAGTAATGCCAAAGCAGACGGAGCACTGCCCACAGTAGTTTGCAGTCTACTTCAGCGTGAGAGGAAGGAGAGCGGAGGGGATGGGGCCGTGGTACCTTGGGGTGTGATGCTGATCGGAGGAAGAAGCACTTGCCGTGTTTTGATGCTTCAGATGCCCTGGAGGAGTCCACTGCTGGGCTGTTGTCATGGGAACACTGTTATTTTTGGGGATTCAAGATTGGCTCCAAACAAAGGTTAAAAGGAAGAAAAAAAACCTGAAAAAACAGAGGGATCAGCTGCACAGTAGGTGAGATTTTCCTCAGCACAGCAAAATCGGTGGATATCTGAGCCAGCCGCAGGTCCTGCAAGGTGTGTGGGCAGAGGTGTGTCAGGCTGGACACTGATGCTGTGCCTCACATGGGAGCTGGTCCGGAGCATGGTGCTTGTGCTCTGGCTCCGCTCCAGGTCACCTGAAAGCCTGTTCCTCCTCCTGCCCTCACTGCTCATCCTCCCACACTGGCGAGGGGCTGCTGCCTGGGGCTCTACTTGGAGCAGAGAAGGTATGTGCTGGATGCTGGTTATTTTTCACACCTTTTTTGCTGTTTGGGTAACAGATCTATGTCTGTGCAGGTTTCAGCAGCTCTGTGCATTAATGGCAGCGCAGTCTTCACAGTTGTAAAGAAGAGCAGAAAGGCAAATCTTCAGGTTATGCTTTTTGTAATGTCAAAAGCAAATCATATAATTTCTCTAAAATTTCACCTAGGCTTTAAATTTGGATGCCCAGGCTATGTATGTTAAAAGTGTGTCCCTTTGGTTGAAACGGTACTGCGATGTAATGGGTATGAAGGGCCAAATTGCTCATTCATGAAGTGATTTAATGAAATGTTGCACATGGTTTCATGGGCACTGCTAATCTTGATGTGAGTGCATTCAGGATCTGCCTGTCCTGGCACAGCTGTGCTGCCCTCCTGGCTAATTACCTTTATTATTATTGCCACCTGTAATGTTAACAGCATTACAGGTGGCAATCCACCTTCCCTGCCACAACCAATGCCCGCTTTTAAATGTCCGAACTGGAGCAGTCTCACAAAGGTCATCACAAAACCTGAAGATGCATGGAATATGGCTGAACTCAAGCACAGGTCCTGTATTTGCAGGCTGAGGTGGTACCATTCGTGATGCGATGGGTCTCTGCAGAGGTTTGGGAAGTCAGTGTAGGGAAAGGGGAGCAGGATGTCTTACGCAGGTACTTGGTCCCAGCATTGCAGCATATGAGTAGTGGTGATATGGGCCAAGTAGAAGAGTTGCAACGGCAGCAGCAGATTGCACCGAGGCGCTTTGATGTTCAGTATGCCAAAAGCGAAACTAGCCTTCCACTGAACTGGAGACAAAAGCATTTTGTCACTTTTCTGACCTGCTGAGAGATTCTTTTTTTAAAAAAAGAAAACACTCTAAAACTAAAGACTCAGTATTTTTTAATTTCTTAATTTCCAATTTGTAAAAAAAAAACCCCACCCTGTTTTTTATATTCAGTCTCCTTTATTCTGTGTCCAACAAAGGGTGTGATGGTAAGGAAAATTAGTAGTTTGAATATCATGAACTTATTAGAGAAAAATATGGATTTTTTTTTTTTTACAGGGAAGACAAAGTCATTGAAACCATATTTTCTAAAAATACTAGAAGAATAAA
This sequence comes from Falco biarmicus, assembly GCF_023638135.1. Lineage (NCBI taxonomy): Eukaryota > Metazoa > Chordata > Aves > Falconiformes > Falconidae > Falco > Falco biarmicus. The sequence continues at coordinate 6,441,115 of NC_079300.1, read as the reverse complement.
TTGGAACAGGTATATTTATGCAGTTTGTCATATAGCCTATAAGTACAGTGGGTGGCCTTTAAAATTTAAACTGCATACTTGAATACTAACAAAGTTCCTCATTATGAAAGAAAATGTGACAGGAACTGGCAGAACTACTGTGCTGGTGGGATACTTAATGTGCACCCTCTGTAAGCCCTGCACAGCACACTTGATCCACAATATTAGCAAGAAAACAGCTTTCCCTGTTGAATGCATCGTCCAGATTGACTCTGCTGCTCCCTTGCTTCCTCCTGCGTGCAACACATATAGATACCATATAGATTCCTGGACTTGTCACCCAGACTGATGGCACTTGCACCTACCTCTGCCCTCAGTGGCTCCCCGCAGCAGGATTTTGGCGAGGTTCAGCTCGGCTCTGGGGTAGGTGGGTGAACAGCTTGGCTGCTTGAGCGGGTGCGGGCTGTCTGGGTGCTGGGTGCTGAGCCCTTGGTGCCCGCTCGCAGCTCTTGCGCCTCCCTCTTGTCCCGGCGCATCCTTGCCCTGGAGGGGTTTGCTATGGAGCCAGCTCTGTCCTTTGTGCCAGCTGAGAGGCTTTTCCATGCTGGGGGAAGCTTTAAAAGAGCTTTTAGGAATAATTTACACTTCCTTTGATCCAACAACTCTGCAGGTAAAGGACTAATGCTATTAGAGCAAGCAGTAACTAGCTGCTGCTCTCCAGCCAGAGCAGAACGGGCTCTTCTCCTTGATCAGGCTGGAATAACTGCTCAGTGTTTCTTCCCGGTCCAGTGCACAGAGTGGCTTTAAAAGGGGCTGCATCATGCACAGCAGAGGCAGGACCAGGGACCTGCTGGCATGCACTCAAGGCCAGCTGAGAGCTTCCTGAAGGAAAAAATACATCTTTTGTCGACTCAGGCATAACATTGCATCCTCGTTGTGCACAGTGCAGCCACAGATGATATTTACTGTTGGTTGCCAAAAGGCCAACAAAAACTGTTATGTGCATCTCCTGTGATTGCTGTTCTCATGCTCCTGAGGCACATTGGAGCACTTGGAAGGAGATGGCCATCCCCAACAGGGGACACCATCCAAGCCACCAGGCTGGCGCTGACCACCACCGCACAGCTACTTTATTCAGGATTCTCACACTGACAAAGGGGGAGCAGGGAGGAAAGCGAGGGTGCCACAAAGGGGAGTGCCCAAGGAAAACCCCAGGTGGTGCAGAACGGTTATTTTAGTGTCTGCTTCGTGCTGCTTTTGTCACTCAACAAGGAATAAGTTTGGGTTTGATTATTCTTCCCAAGTGCTGCCACAGGCACAGCAGATCCTTGCGTTATTCAGCAGGTCCCCGTCAGGGCAGGGTGTGTTTCATCACTGCCCTTATTTCAGAACCAGATTTGACTGGGGACAGTATCTGTGTTGATGATGGGGAGGTGACATACACAGACAGATTTTCATTCATTTAACTACACCAGCAGTGACTCTGGCTTGCAGCAAGTAATCTTTCTTTTTTTTTTTCTCCAGCATAAGCATCTTGGACCCACGTGCATCTTTGCTGTTCGTTTTGGGCTGGTGAATGGAAAGAAGAGCTGAAGATGTGCTAAAGATGAGAGTCTGTGTCAGAGAACACAAAATAGCACGATCTGGGCTGTCACTTCTGGTGCAATGTAAGAGAGTGTATTGCACAGATCCAGAACCTTAAGCAATATTGTCCTGTGGTTTGATTTCCATTCTGGCATGCTCAATGCAGTAAGGCCCAGGTTTTACATGGCACTTTCCAGTTTTGATATAGGGAATTTGAAAAATACTTGTCTTGAGGCTGAGCCTGAAGTTATAATCTTGGCATATCCATACCATTAAATTTCCGTGGATAAAAGCAGAAACATCTGGATTCATGAGTGGATGTTGGCTATATCCACCAGAAAAAAAAGCCCTCAAGGGATCCTAAGGGGTTCTAGCCAGAATAAATAATACAACAAAATAAGAGTGCTATTAAGAGTAATTATAATACTGAAGCCGAATTATGAGATGAGGGCCAAGCCCTTCTCACAGTCTGCTTTTCCAGCTAAGAGCCCTTCAATTTACACTTAACGCACATGTGGCTGATGGAACAAAGAAAAAATTGAAGAAGGATGAAAGCAGTGCAGAGATTATTCAGCCTTGCTGGTTTAGCTCCAGGCACATCGTTTAAATGAGTAGATGATCAGTTTCCAGTTTGTTTTAAATTCTCTGGCAAGAAATTTTACGCTCCATCCCAAAGTTGGATGTGCTTAAAACTTTATTTTTTAAGGCTTTGCTATTTTGTTTCATTTCTGAAGGCAAGACCCTGAAATTGCTTTGCAGGAGACACCTGCGTGCTGGGGCTGGAAGGGGCAGGCTGGCTGTGTCACCGAGGGGCCACATTGCTGCTCCCAGGCCATGGTGACCCCAGGACTGGGGAACAGTTGCTCCTTTTCTTTCTCACCTCTGGGAGGCTGAGCCCTGCCTTGCTGAGCCAGATGCCATATGCAAGTTCAGCAGCACCCAAAGTCAAGGGAAGAGGCCCAAACTGCTGTGTCCTGTAGACTTGCAGCCTCTCTCGGGCTGCATGCTGTTGTACCAGCACTGCTTGCCTGGTTTAAAGCTGCTGAAAGGGAAAAGGTTTGTACTTCTTGCCCCTTACGTCTTCTCTTGGTGTTTTCAGGGTTAAAAGCTGCTGAACGGCACATCCTCTGGCCACCCAGCCCTTCCTGTGTGGGTCCTCTCCATGCCCACAAGCACCAGGTCAAGCGGCAGGTCTTCCCCTGCTGTGACAGGGTGAACTACACCCACGGGCAGGTGATTAAAAAGTAAGTTGTACATTGCTGAAAATGCCCTTAATGCACCATCCCTCCCCAGCCAAATGTAGTCAGCGTTCCTCGTTATCTGCACTTTGTCCACGCAGATCTGCCTTGCTGACCCTTGCTGGCCTTGCACGTCACCCTTCCCGATTCCCGGAAAGCCTCGGGCCTTTGCCCGCTCTGTAATCTTCAGCCCACGCAGCTTGAGGTGAGTTGTTGCTTCCTTGTGGAATAAAAATGCTGGGGGTACGTCCTTGCCCTGCCCTCCTCCTTGGTTGCCCTCTTCTCCCCCATTGCCCATACCGCAGCCGACCGGTCGGGCAGCTCCGGGGGGCTGATCCCTGGGTACCACTCCAGCAGGTCCTCCTCCACAGAGGTTGTCCTCCATGGAGACGCTTCTTGGGATGTACTGTCGATGCTTAGCGCACTCTGAATGGTGGGATGCACATCTGGGGCAAGGCGATACTTGAAGCATGAGTGGAAATACCAGTGACATCACAGTGACGTTTACGTTGCTTTGTGTTCCATAGAAGGAATAAGCCTGTTTACACTGTGAGGAGTGGGAGTTCAATTAGCCTTAAAATAGCCTCAACACATCTAGGAAATCCATAAAAGGATGCCCCAGTATTTCTTAGGGCATTATTTTCAGTAGTTCTGGTTATTTAATTCGCTGCCGACATTTGCTATTTCCTCCACTGTGCATTGCCCAGCACCCACATCCTGGGTCTGAGCCGAAAGCTGACAGGACCTAATGCAAAAAAATTCAGAGTGGTACTTTCCATTAGTCTAGCATCTCGACCATCAAAGTCAGACGAGGAAACTCATCTGCTCATAGATGTAACAAAATACTTGCTTTAGATTACATCTCACTGCCACTGTCCCCGTTTGCAGTTGTATTCTTCCGCCTAGGCTGAAGGCAATAGGAAGGTCAGCTGAAACTGCACGGCTCTTGGTTGGGAACGAGTAGTTTGAGAAGCTGAAGAATGAAAGATGAAGCCGAGCTAAATTTAGAATCTCAGCTAAGGAAATATGTGTATCTTCTGTGGTTTTATTTTGCTCTACACAAAGCACACCTTGGTTTTGCATGGCTGTTTGCAGATTGTACTGACTGAAAGAAGGCTTGGGGGGGGGAAAGGCTTTGATGTCTTCAGTAAACAAATAGCAGTGTTAAAAGATCTTCAGTACTTGTTAGCATGCTGCAAACAGCTATGTTTGAAGAAAAATAAACATCCCAAGGTTGATGGAAGGGTAGGAAAGCCATAAAGTACTGTAGTCAAATCCCTGGTATGAGGACATCAGAAATAACAATGCCATGAAAAAACTTATTCTCTCTGCCTTTGGATTAAAAAAGAAAAGAACAAACTGGTTCATGGTTTACCAGCCCTGGGGTGGGAATATGCGGGTATAAAACCCCATGGCCAGATCATTACCATCCATATCACCAGAATACTGTCTGGTCCACTGGAAAACCATGGAAGGATGGAGGCTCCGAGTCCCCTGGAGGTCTTCCTCTCTAGCCACTGGGGCGACGGGGAGAAGACGACTCACCCTTCCTCTAACCCCTGTTTTGATTCAGCTTCCTCAGCGCTTCACCGCCAGCCACAGGGCCACCGGCACCTCTTAACCCTCACAGCTACAGGACCTGGTCCCGAAAAACCTCATCGGCTTTTACGTTGCGCAACCAGAGAGGTTCCATGAGGAGGCACGAGACACGCATCGCGCTCTCAGAGGATGAGGGTTTCACGGCTGCGTGCCTACCGGAGCTTTCACTCTGTAAAGCTTGTTGTACTTGTCTCATTGCATCGCTTACAACATCCCTTTGGAAATTCAAAAGCTTAGGGAATGAACCAAAGGAAAAAGCTAAACAATTATCTCAATTACACCAGCGTAACCCTGAGGATGTTAATTTACATTTATATCCTTTTAACAATCCAAATTAGGTTCAGAATGAGAAAATTTGAGTTTTCTCTGTAAAGGGAAATTAAAAATCGGCAGGTCATGACAATAATCAATATGCCAATATTTACTGCAAATTTAAATCTTATCAAGAGCCTCTAGGGAGCCTCTTGCTTTAGTTTCATACAGTTCCAAGCATTTCTCTGTCAGAAGATAGTTTGCAGGAGCTAGCAAATAGAAAATTCAGACACAATTGACTTTAAAGTGTCTGTAGCATCTCTAATGTCTTTTTTTTGACAACGCATTTGTTCTGCCTACCAAAGCTCCATTGCAAATGGCACTGGCAAGGCAAACGCTCCATCCAAAGAACCAGAGCTTATAAGAAAAAGCAGGGGAAAAAGGCAAAATGCCAGAAAAAATGCTTATAACCCCAAAGGTAATAAGTACACTTCTATTAACTTCGTACAAGCCCTTCACTTTCATTGTAAACTTCTCCCTGCTGTATTCACAGTGAGGGTTTGTAGCTAAAGCTGAGGCAGAGACATTTCATAATAAACAGAAGCTCCTTAGAGACTGTAGCCATGGCATGTATGAGCTGTTTACCTGGCACAAAGAAGCACTATTCTGTTTATCTTCAGATGTTCCTACAGAAACAGAGGGTATTGCAGCGTGGTAAATAAGGCTCCTTCACCCCCAGGAATATGTTTTTTTTCCAGACTCGTTGCCCTTCACTTTCAGCTGCGGAAAGCTCATCCTGTGATTTCGGAATTACTTCTTCATCCACCTTCCCAAGAGGATGGACTGCTTCCCAGTGCAGAGAGCGCTAGCAATGGGCTAACAGCAACTGGGGCTGCTGTTTCCAAGGCTGTCCTGCCCACCGCAGCCCCTGTGACACCAGCCCCCTGGTGCCGGCAGCCTCTGCAGGACACAGGCGCGTCCTCCCCGGCCGGACCACCTCCTCCCCAGGGAGAGTTACTGTTGGTGCAACATGTCTGTAGTAAGGAAATTTAGAGCGAATGGGCTCTACCTTGTAACTTGAAATCAAGCGAATCACACAGCTAATGCTGTTGGTGTCTTTGATTGCCCCCAACATGAGAGGTAAGGGCACTGGGAGCTTTGAGAGGCGCTTTGGAGACAGGAGGTCATTCCTAGGATCTGCTCCTGGGCACGGTGGTGGAAAGGTCTTTGATTTGAAAGGGATTAGGGCTGGTGCCTCCCACTGCTCATCAGACTGCAGCCCTGTTTCTCCCTGCCTGCCACAGCAAATATTTTGTTTGCAAGAGCCAAAGCAATTGTGTTGTGTACTTTATCATATGCAATCCCCCAGGCATGCTGCTGATAACCATCAGACTCATTGCAGACCTGTGGCCCCCCATCCCGCCCCCGCTGCTGGAATGCTGCCATCAGCCGGGGTGGCACTGGGTACCACCACGTGCCCCAGGAGACTGGAATGGTCCATGCTTCAGGGTAAGCCAGCTTGCATGGTGGAGGCTCCTTGGGCTGCTGTGATGACAACATCCCCTCTGCACTGCAAGGAAAACCAGAGTGACAAATTTAATTTACAATTAAACTTACACCTCTGGAGATCCTATAGTACCCAATTCAGCCCATTGGGTGAGATGTAGCATTGAACGGATTTATGGCATAGCGCAGCAGGCTGTGTGGGGCATGTTTATTGGAATAACAGCAGCCCTCTCTGGCAAACACTATTCCACTTCTAGTTTAATTAAAACACAACTAGCAGGGCTGGCAATTTTCTTAAATATGCCCAATCTTCAATAAAATTAGTATTAATCTCTGTTCAATGTGCAAGTCAGTAAAGCGCATGGAAAATTACACGTTCTTGACTCAGGAATGCAGCTTGGAGGATGACTTCATGTTCCTGAATGAGATCGGCATGCCAGATGCGCTTAGTGCCTGACCCCTTTAAAGGCTCTGAAAGATCACACGTAATTTTAAAATGTATTTTCAAGCATGCAGAAGGAAGAAAAAGGTTCTGATAGCTTTATGTTACTTAGCTTCCCGTTTAACTTGGTTAGGGCGGTGTGAATGCCTCAGTAACATAGAGCAGAGCTCTGATCTGTGTTCTGGCTGCACATTTCCAGTAGACACCCTAATGCCTTTCTCGTGGCCGGGGTGGTTAACAATCCATGTTTCTTGCTATTAATTAGAAGCTGTATTTCGTTTTCTGCTGAAGAGCTAGCCTTGCAGTATGGCTGACACGCTTGCAGTCCTCGCTTTCAGTCGTGCATTGAATTTCACTGAATTGTTTTATCTGGAGACAAAAGCCACAAACGTGAGTATGGAATTAATAGCTTTTAAAAGTTGTAATTGTATTTTTAGGTCACAAAAATCTGGTGGTATTCAGTATTTCCTGCTTTTGACCCTTTACTCTGCTATAGACTTGAATATCCTTTCTTTTTCCTTGCCCAGCTGCTTGCTCCTTAAATCCTGCTCAAAAGTATCTGGAGAGGGATCCAGGTCTCTGTCATTAATAAGTGTTTTCCTGTAGGAAATTATATAACAGTGTTTTGCACACTTGTATTTTTCCTCTCCCCCTGTGCATTCCATGCACCTACACAGTCATGCTAATTAGATCATGTAATAAACTTGGATGTGGCAAAAAATCTGTTCACAGTGTGTTGCAAGACAGAGCCGGATTTGGAAAGCAGCCATTCATGAGTCTTGTTTTGTTTGAGAAAACCCAAAGGATGTTATTTTACTGAAGATGAAGCAAACCCCATGTAAGAGGGGCTGTAACCTAAGAGGACAAATTATTTTATTCTAGTCCTCTGTGAGCCCTGATGTAAGGGCTTGCTTATACGAAGAAAATTGTGAGAGTTCAACAAAGCCATTAAAAATAATTACATCTAAACTAAAAAGTGTTGTTATGTTAAGTTAAACTTGATTAGTTTAGTTAACTAATTTAAAGTAGTGTTAATCCATAACCTACGGAGGAGCTAAGTTGCAAGGGACTTAACTTTGAGGATCAGAGGTCTTTTAAAGGAAAAGAAGTGTCTACATGGGATATGGTGATGGATTTAAAATGCATCAATACATTTTTCTATAGATGGTCTTAAACTGCACATAATACAGTAATCCCTGCGTTTGCAGGGCAGTACAGGGGAGTGAGAACACAGCCTTCTCTGACAGTCCACTTAGCGCTGCAACCTTACGCTTGCACGCTCATTTCCAGGGAAAGGAGTAATTTTGAATGTTCCACCAATTTGACAGCAGTGTTTAATTGGTCCTGGGTTTGATTATACAGCTGGTAACGTGATCAGCTGCCGGGTAGGAATTGCTTTCTTAATTTCAGTTCAGATGCTAAGAGTTTTGGCCACCGTTGCACTGAATCGCATTTAAACCTGTAGATCTATTGAGTCGTCTCTTAACTACAACCACAGTAATGTTCGAAACGATCTAGGCAGATGGAGAGCGTTACCAGATAACTGCACTTCTGTGAAGCTAACGAAAGCAGTGGCACGGAGCATGAAAAAGTGACGTGTTATGAAAGACACGGGAGAAGGAGCCGGGGTGGTGGTCTGGGAAAAGCCTGCCTGCAGAGTTCATCAAATGGCCGTTATTAATGAAGTATGGCGATAACCTTCAGCTATATCCCTGATCAACACTAGATGTTGCTATGCTGCTACTCATATAAGCTATACATTAGCGAGGCTTTTAAACGGTATTTACTGCAATTTCCTCTTTCCTGTTTCTGCTCTAAGCTATACCCCGAGTACTGGGTGAGCTGCTACTTTCATTTACTTTTTTTTGAAGTTTCAATTTTATTGTATAATAACAAGTTTATAACCCCCTCGAATGTACACGTAAAATTTTACAGGCAACAGAGGCTCTTATAAGTGATAATGTGAAGCAACTCCTATATGAATGTCAAATATTTACTTAAACTCTGCTTCTGGATTTTTTGCAATCGAAGGGGAATGACATTGTTAACCGGACGATTCCGGGAACAGACTGACAGCTGCAAGGCCACGGAGGGAAGTTTGTTTATAAGGGGGGGGTGGGGGGGAATATATAAAATTTTAAAAAACTGTTTAGCCCTGCTGGGTTTCAGGCTTTCTACTCCCACGTGTTTGAGTGGGAGAAAGGACAAATCTTAGGACGTTGATTTCCCCATGGCAACAGAAAACGGAAATTACTTTAACCCCATCTAGTGACAGATGACTCATTGCTCAGCCTGCTGCTATTTTCCAAGCACTAAAACAATACAGCTGCAAAGAAAAGGCCAGCCTATATTATCTCATAGGCTGAGCGCCGGGGCTCGTGGGAGAGGGCAATTCTCTGGCTGCCTTTTTATCAAAGACAGACAGAGCTGAAGCCTTTTGGTGATTCTTCTAATGTACAAAGAAATGTGTCCGTGTGCTCTCCATCCCTAAAGAAATGTGTCCGTGTGCTCTCCATCCCTGCTGGAGGGCAAACCTGGGGTGTCCCCGTGACCGAGGTGATGTGGCACCCCTGGGGTGAGCGTGAGTGTCCTACTGCTTGGTCCAACAGGGGACTTCCACACTTTCAGTTTAAACATCCCCCCTTGACTTAGGTGCAGTGAACTGTGCATGCACCAGAGGAATGATTCGGTCACAGATGCAGCCCGGTGAGGGGACAGCAGGTGTGAGCAGGTGTTCCAGACCCCTACATACAAAAAAAGCTATCTGATGGCAGAAGTGCATTGCTATATTGCTGGAGAAGTTGCAACAAGATCTCCTAGAAGAGACTGAAATAGAAATATTCAGCTTTGAAAGCTTAATTATCCTAGGTGAAAGGGTAATTAGGCAGTGGTTTCTGAGCAAGGATGGTGGAACCTTTATCACTTGGCATCCTCAAAGCCAGACGAGGTGTTGTGGTGGAAGATAAGCTTCAGTCCGGCGTGCAGGGTGAAGAGGTAAGCTATGCGCTCAGGATGTCAGCCTCAACAGCCATCTCTCTTCTTGCACCTTAGAGCCCTTGCAGCGGAGCTGCACAGAGCTACAGCTCGGCTGAGGAGCACCTCTGTTGAGCACCTCCAGCATCTGGATGACTTTGGCTCAGCACTTTCTGGACATGGCAGAGAAGGGCTGTTTTGGAGGGGAGCTGGTCTGAGCTTACAGGTTTGAGCGTTGTTCTTCATCTGCCTCTTTCCACCAGCAGCCCAGTGCAAGAAGTGCCCTCTCTACCAATGCTGATTTTTGCACATCCTGGTAAGGATTTAGTAAGGCTCAGAAGTAAGGCTGGTAAGGCTTACCGAGCCTCAGATGCACTTTGCACACAAAATATTACATCACTGAATGGGGAAGGTATTAATGCTACCACTGAGAAGATATGCTGAATAAGTCAGTCACTGTCAACTCGTTCACCACAAACTGTGCGCAGACATCACGGTGTTGGGAAATTCAGGAGCCCAGGGAAATGACATGGTGGGATGGTGTCATGGGATATGTGAAACATTTTCTGTCCAGGAAAGGCGGGCTGAACTGCTGGTACAATAGCTGAGTCTCTACCCAGTCTTGCCATTTGTATGCTGGTATGATTAATTTTCTGCAGAAAATCGGGTCCATAAGCTTCTATTTGGATAGTACAATTAACAAAAATAATAGCTTCACCACCGAGCTGTTCTGGAAACCAGATGCTGGGCTGCATTAACGGTACAGAGATTACCTTTGTGCAGAAATCAACATGTCCCAACACCAGCTGATGGCTTTCCAGGCTCAGACCCAGACCTTGAACAGGCTGCACAGCGCGCTGCTCTCTGGGCCTCCCTGTGGCTTCTTATCTGGGAACACCCCAGCGCTGGCTACAACCAATGTGTCCCAAAGCCGTAATTTCAGCAACAGCTTCACCAGGGTGCTCGGGGCTGCTGCCCCTACCTCACCTTGTCCCTGGCAGCTGCTGCTTCAGCCCAGACCCTTTGTGGCCAGCTCTGATTTCTGGAGCAAGAAAAGGGATGGTTCAGTCAGGAGCTGCTTCTGGGCTTTGTGTTGTGATCACATCGCTCTTCCCTCTTCTGAGCCTTCCCTTACAGTTTAGTTCAGTGCTCTTCTACAATGCAAAATGTTCCCCGTTCCAAAATGCTAAAGCCCTGTGAACCTGCCTGCTGTGGGGAAGGAGGACCAGAGAGCACAACAGCTTATTCTTGAAAAAGAAAATATGACTGTTGCCGTCTAAACTTATGGTAGAATAAACTTACACCTGGTAGAATCAGAGAAAGACATGGGGATTCAGATGGGATTCCACATGGGGATGGAAAGTTTCAACTCCATCTTTTGAGAATTCATCCATCAGCATTCTGGTTTAGAAGCCCATGAATCACGGCACTGAACAAAACAGCTGTTCCTGTCAGAGAAGAAGCAATTGCCAAAATGTCCAGGTAGAAAATGAGAATAACAGTTTTAATTTAGGCCTGGTTTTTGCTTTAACGTTCTCTCTGCTGCTTTAACTAGAATATGGCTACATTACCTGGAAAAATATTTTTGTATCGTGCTGCTTGAGGGGAAGGGAGTTAATTGAATTTGTAAAAGTGGAAAATGATGTCTAAGAGGTCTTTGAAAGGCTGTGATTCTGACTGCCGGTGTCAGCTTTACCGCCAGTTTGTGCAGATGGTAACGAATGAGCTACCATCAGCCATCCTTTATTGTCCTAGGGCCCCACTCAGCTCGTAAATGTCTTCACTGATGATTATTTCCAGTTATTTAGTGTTCAGTTTGTAAGTGCAGTGCTCCCATTGATGCCCTACCCCAAACCAGGAGAGCAGGGTAAGTGGCAGCCGTTTCTCAAGCAGCTCCGTGCACCCAGAGCCCTCGGAGCGCAGGGAGGCTGCCGAGGATGCGCTGCAGCAGCCAGCATCAGTGATGAGACCAAGACCTCTACAGCTGAGCTGCTTGCTCATAACTCCAGCCTTCCAGCAAGAGCCTGGGCTGCTGGGACCTCTGCAGCACAGGGCCAAGGCCAGGCATGGACCAAAGGCTCTGGGTTTGCAGGGCTGGTGGCTGTGCAGGTGAGTTTGAGCCTGGTAATGAAAGGTGGTTATCCCCTGTGTGCTTCAGAAGGTCTAGGTAATGCTTTCAGACTTTCCACAGGACATATTGTACTGAATTTTGCATAAGCAGAGGACATCATTTCTCCTTACAAACAAGGGCATATAGTAGTCTTTTCCAGAATAAGAATAGAAACCACTTTCCCCAAAATAGTATTTGAAGCTTTGGGCAAACGTAGTGCCTGCTCTTTGATTTATCAGCCTGGCTCCGGTGCCGTGTTCAGTTCTCCTCAGCCATCCTTAGAAACACTTCCTCCGCCTCTTTCAGCATACAAACACTGCGGTAACTTATGTAAACCACAAACAACTGCTGTACACTTTTTGTCAGTAATTCTTAGTTCATACCAACAGGTTCTTCTTTTAGCAGTATCTGCAGTTTCTGGTTTATAGCTCTGCGGCACGTGGTGCCCCGAAGCCTCTTCCCTAGGCAAAAGCAGCAGGCAGGGGGGCTCTTCTCCTCTGCCAGGCAGGTGGGGGTTGAGGTACAGATTCTCCAGCTCCTTTTTGTGAAGCTACTTTCTTCAGCTCTGCCAGAACAGTTTCATCCCCCTTAAGCCATGAGGGCTTAGCTGTGCCTGCCGCTCTGGCCAGCCAACGCTCTGTCCTCAGGCAGCCTTTATAGCTCCTAGTGAACCCCAGGGCGACTTCCCCTGCCACTGCAGAGTCCAGAAAATACCAGCCGGTTCCCATTCTCCGTCAAGGCAGGAAGAGTTTCTTCCTTGGTGTCTAATCCTCCTAAGTGTGTCCGAGTTTTCCTACTGCAGTCCGCTGATTTCCAAGCAGAGTTGCCTATAAAAATTTCCCTCTCTTAATTTCAACACATTTTCCCTTGCACTGGAGCAATGGAAATAGTCACAGGCTTTCCTGGCTTGCCTTTTGAGGAAAGCTGCAAATTCATGTTTCCCAGGAACTACAGTTCCCAGAAGACAACTCATCTGCCCCCAAACAAGGAACCGAGGCTCGCTGGCTCTGTTGCATCTTTCAAAAGGCTTCCTCCTCCCTGCACAGCAATGATGGAGGAAGGGACGCGGGCTCCTGGAGCAAGCTGCCCAGCGTGGGCAGAGGGGCAGGCAGCGTGCAGGGGCCAGGTGGGTCCTACTGCTGCCATTCTGCATCCATCTCGGCACAGCCTTGGCTCGCTCAGGGCTCCATGCAAAGTCAGGGGGAGAGCATCCTAACACCCCTGTCTGGAGGCACTGCTTCCACTTACATAGAACTACAAAATCCCAAGAAAAAGCATGGTGTTTAATGGGCTGGCAAGTGTTAAATAATTTCAGGGACTGCGTGAGAATGGAAGGAATGCCCTCCCCAGCCATGTGTCTCCACTGAAGTAGTATTTCAGTATGTCTGTTCTTAGGAGTCCGTGAAATGCTCCTCTTTAGCCTCTGACCAGACACGGTTGTGGTACCCGCTTGAACAACGTGCTGTGCGGCCAAGCGCCGCGCTGGCTTCCTCCTCCCAGGGGAACAGTCTTAGCAAAGATTTTAAAAGGCAGGACTTAACTCCATGGCCCTAAGCAATCTCCGTACCGTTTCATGTGATGTGACTCAGTACCACACTTGGTCACTTAGCAAGCCTTAGTGCTCCTAATTAAAACCAGTTCTTGCCCGGACTATCGCTGTGTGAGTGCTATCTCAGCCAGTCAAGTCGTTAAGAGTGGTACACCCCTAAACAGAACTATTTGTGCGGGGGCGGTAATCTCCTGAAGCGATCTCTGCTTTTTGCAATCAGAAGTTAAAGGTGTTCGTTTTACGACATCCTTCTAAAGTCTGCTTTTCAAAACATTGAAGCCTCAAAGACTGCATGTGGAGTCATGAGGAGCCTCCCAAAAATCAGATAGCAGGGTACACCACTGTCCAGGGCTGCTGTCTGCTGTGTAGAAAGGTTAGGCTCCGTTTCCAGCGAGGCAAAGGAGCTGGGTAACAAGCAGCATCATGTCTTCAGTGCTGTGGCCACACAGTGGGACTTGGGGTGCAACCGTGAAAAGTCAGGCTGGCGTTTCAAGGACAGCATGCTTTTCCCTATCTAAGCAAAGCAGGAGGACTTAGCTGCTCACTGATAGCAAGTTTACTGAAATACTAACCTTCAAACAAGTACTAGCACTAATGTAAATAACCTAAATACAATAACCTGACTGTTTTGGGGTTTTTTTTCCCCACTGGAACCTACTCTGTTTCCAGAGGGTTTTTGCTCAGATCTCTCCCGGGGAACCTCAGCATCCCTTTTCATCACTAAATGAAGCTTCAGGAGAGCTTTGCTCTGTGAGTTCAGCCTGAACCACCAGCCTGACAAAAGCTGCTGTCTCACGGACTAGAGATGGAGAAGTCATTCAGGATAAAGATGAGAGAACCTTTCAGAAGCCTTGAATCAAGCACTTCTGAAGAGTTTATAAGAAATATCCCCACTTGCCAAGAGTAAATCTGACAGGTATCGTACACACACACCTCCCCCCCCCCCCCCCCCCCCCCGCCCCCGATGAAGTTTCCCTGCCCCTCACAGGAGGAAAATAACGAAGCGCTACTGCTGCAGAAAGCAATCAGATAATGCTCGTTTCTAATTGCTGCTGGCAGGAAAGCCTCATTGTGCTCCGATTTTGGTGAAGCAAGTTTTAATTGCTGAAGTTCAGCCACAAATGTTTGCTACCTCTTCCCCAAAAGGCTGTAGTTTCACCGAATGCCGTAGGAGCTGCTGAGGATTTGTGAGGAATAATTCTGCAGCTGGCTGCAAGCAGCTGTGCGCCGTGGCATGTGATGGCTGGGCAAGATGCACCCAAGGAGATGCAGGTGGGTGGTGGGAACCCCAGCTGGAGGGGCTGTGCAACTGCCAACTGTTTCCAAGAAACACAATATTTGGACACCTAAGTATGCCACAGACATCTTGCTCAGCCATCATGGGGAAGGAATGTGCCCCCTCCCCAGTTTGTTCTTAGGAAGCCTGCTGGGGCCGGCCGTGCCCACCCTCCGGGGACCAGATGGGCACCAGAAGCAGCAGAAGAAAAGCAGAGCTACCCTGTCAAGATATTTCAGTAGATTTGAAGCAGCTGAGTGGTTTCATACCAAACGAGCACACTGTGCTGGGGGGCCAGCCGCTTTGAGCCAGAACCTGCAGGCCTGAAGCATCTTCTCCTCTGCTGTCTCTGTGCAGCCTCGCACTTTCCTACCTCTATTCACCCGCTTTTAAAGTGGGGTGAATACCCTTGCAGCACAGATCTGTGAAAAGCAATGAAGAGAGTGGCTGGCCAGACTCCTAGTTTTGCCTGGTTTTCTGAAAACTGCAGGGGATTTTTCCTTTCCATTTAGTATGGTTAGGTGCAGGAATATTATACAATTTTTTCCCCACTACTCTGAGATAAAAAGTCACTTCTTCCTACCTTTAAAACAATAAAAATTAAACTAGTTATTTAAAAAAAAAAAAAAAGGAAAAGAAAAAGGCCATAAACTGCTTTCTTTTTGTTCCTTTGGTATAACACTAAAGTGACAATGGAAAGAGGAAGCGCCTCACAGCTGGAGCCACAACAGGCGATCCTGTGCTGCTGCTGGCATATCGTCACCCACTTATCTCTTAACTTCACCCATCTTGTGGGTCAACTGCCTCCCAGAGCAGAGGCACTACAGGCCCCTCCGCAGGCTCCAGAAGGGCTCCAGAAAAGGCTGTGTCCCTGCACCATTTCATGCTGCTGTGCCCCACAGCTTAATAGGACCACAGAACCATTTAGGTTGGAAAAGCCCTTTAAGATCATCGGGTTCAAACGTTAACCCAGCACTGCCAAGTCCACCCCTAAACTGTGGTGCTCAGTGCCACACCTACACGTCTTTTAAATACCTCCAGGGATGGTGACTCCACCACTTCCCTGACTGTCACATCATTTCTGGGGACTTCGCAGTGGATTTAGTTCAAACCCAGACAAGTGCCGACTGGCTGGAGCAGGAGTTTGCCAGGGCCAGCTCAGTGGGGTACTCGTTGGCACGAGGTTTAATTTTGGGAATTCCACAAACAGCACAAGAAAGTGGTGTGAAATGGTTCTCTCCCTCATTGGCTTAACTTCATTCCTGATTCCAGAGCAGGGGTTTGCTTTAAAGGCAGAAGGAGCAGCGCTGCCAGCAGATAAGAGTGTTTGGATCCGGGATGGGCAATTTGCTCACCGCAGCCCTTTGGTTGCTTAAGTCAACACTAAACACAGACACACAGCTTTGAATCACGCCCAGGTGCAACCTTCACTCCTGTAAACCAGCCTGGAGATGTTTAGCGACCGGGAGAACCCAAACACTTGGAAACAGGTATCTTCCAGAGCAGCTTTTCTGTTCAATGTTAATGCAAATTCCAAGTAAATGCTGGTTGTTTCAGAAGGACCTGCCTGGTGAGATGGTAGAAATGATGCTGTGACCCGAAACAAATGCCAGGCCTTGTTGTATGAGCACAGAAACCTCCGGTGTCCTCAGCTGGATCCCGGGGCTGTGGCAGTGGGGCAGATGCCAGCCAAACACCTCCCATCCGTGTGATCCATCGGCATGCGGGAGAGCCAGAGACCCCCCGCCACGGCCTTCCTCTGGCGTGTCGGTGAGAACCGGGCAGCTGGGTACCCACTAGGGACCGGCAGAAAGTTAAAAGCCAAAGAAAGGTAAAAAATAAAGAAAGTAAAAGCTGAGCAGCCCATCTCTGGGTGTGCGTTACAGGCTGCTGTACATGATACGTAGAATTAAATTGCTGAAGAACCGGTTCTGGTTTAGGTTTACGTTCCCTCAGTAAGTAAAACAGGGTAATTTGGCACTTCACGGCCACTTTCATTTGAAGGTTTAATGATGACCGACACCTCTAAGGCTGCATGCCACTGCTTGCTCTATTTGTTAGTGTCCTTTATGTATTTGTTAATAATTTTGAGCCATCTTTAGTGGCACACCGGTTGCCAGCTGAGGGAGTGCAAAAACTGGCTGAAATGCAAAAATTTTCAGTGCTTTTCCTTTAACATCTTCCACTGTTGAAAGAAGACCTGATGGATTAGCCAGGCAAATGGGCGTTGCACGCAGGTAGGTAAATACCATGCTGCTGATCCTGAAACTCAGATAAACACTTGTGCCCAGTTATTTCCTTCAAAAAGACCTCCATGTGAAGGCGACTCATCCCATGTTGTACACTTGAACATCTTTGCCCGCCAAGCACGCCGTGGTTTGTAATACTCTGGTCTTCCCAGATCTATGGATGGAATTAAAGGAAGGTGAGAACATCCCCCCAGCAGTGCTCCTCAGAGGTGTGTGCAGCTGGTGCTGGTGACTACAAATAGAACCGATCGCACGGACTCTGCTGGGGTTCTGTATGTGAGGTTTTGTGTTTCTTTAATTGTTTGGGGCTTTTTTCCCACTTGTTCTTCCTTTTTCGGTTTTCATCCTATGGCAAAGCATGGGTTTAGGTTTTTTACTTGGGCTGTGCAAACTGACTGGGAGTCTGGCAAACAAAAAAGAGGAATAAAGAATTGTGCTACTGGTTTTAGTGGAGGGTGTGAGCAAACTGGGGGCAGAATACTGGGGAAATGGGACTGAGGGCAGCTTTGAGTTTGGTCTACTCTCTAGAAAGGCAGTGCACAGCACTTCTTATTGCCTTTTTGCTTGTGTGCTTGTGGAAGGGTAAAAATATTTTTTTCTGAGACTATCTTTGTGCTTCCTGGTGGATTTTCTGAAGGAAAAATAAAACCATTTTGTGGGCCTTATGTTAGGGAGTGGCATCAGCTCCAGCCTGCTTTTTCCTTCCATGTGTTTGCACACCTTTGCTGTGCGGTGCCGCGGGTGCCTGGTCCTTCTGTGGGGGGCTGGC
Organism: Falco biarmicus; assembly: GCF_023638135.1. Taxonomy (NCBI): domain Eukaryota; kingdom Metazoa; phylum Chordata; class Aves; order Falconiformes; family Falconidae; genus Falco; species Falco biarmicus. The sequence continues at coordinate 6,423,589 of NC_079300.1, read as the reverse complement.
TGGCCACCTCAGACTATTGCACTCAGCTGTGCCGGCTGCTGCTCCTCCTGCCTCCCCTGTGGAGCCAGTGGGGTTTTCCAGCTCATGGTGTCTTGAAACTTTCATAATTCGTTCAACCCCATGTTTTTCCCTGTTGCGATCCATCCCATGGGCCACAACGTAAAAATCCTCTTTCCTCTGGCCACCCTGCCCGAGGGCTGGTGTGTGCAGCAGCGCACGGGAGATGGGGTGGTGGCAGGAGGGGACAGAGCTGCTAGGTGCATGGCCCCAGCACGGGGACTTCCGAGGGAGCACTCACTACTGAGCACTAACTACCGAGTTAAAGAGCAAAGCATAGAGCTGCCTATGGCTGGGCACTGTCTCCCCTGCTCCAGAACGCTGAAGGAACTCCTCAGAGTGAGTCACCTTCTGATTTACGTGAGTCAGAAGCTGGGGAGACACTAGTGCACCAAAACCCACGGTAAAACGCTGGCTTTCTGTCGCCAGGAAGACAGAGATGAAGTGGTGTAAGATGTATGAGGCCACTTTTCTAACAAAGTTTTGAACAGGAAAGTTTTGAAAGTTGTAACAGAGCTCAGATAAAAAGGAGAACAAGCGAAAGCAGCTGCATTACTGGTTGCTGTGGGAGAACTGGGTGTCTCAGGGGGACTGTAGGCGAATTCAGATCATTTAAGATCAGAAGCAGCAACGCCCTTATCTTGCCTGACCATCTCTCTGTGGTGCAGTTGCAGTTTGCCCGGATATTTGTAAGTGTTTAGGTATGAATGCTAGAATAAACTATTCTGATCATCTGGTCTGACCTGCAGTGTCAGGCAAGCCACAGGATTTATAGTTTCCCTGAACAACTGTAGCCTTTAGAAGGAAAAAAATCTCCAACCTTTGATATTTTTAAAATACCAATGCCAAACGACGATTCTGCCTCACCTGATGATGGACTGTTTCACTGGCTGCATTTGTGTCAAATCCAGCTTTGCCTGGTTCAGATTCTGACGGTCAGGTGACATCCAAGAAAATATTTTCATTTCACAAGAGAAACTTTCCAATAGTATGAACAAGGATCTGAGGAACTAGGAAAGTAGCACATTGCAAAAGCATGCAAAAATGGTGATTCCTGTGATAATAAAAAATTAAAGCAATGAGCTAATTGTGAGCATTTTGATAGTAGGAGTGAACAAAGCCAGAGTTTAAATTAAAATATTGAGAACTAATACTGCCAGCAGCTATAGGCACATGTAAGCCTGACAGAGTTGTTTTAGGGGCAGAGCATAACTGGAATACACAGAGCTAGCACCAAGCAAAAATGAGAATATAGAGAAAAATACACTAGTTAAGAAAATACAGCTATAGAAAGGTAAGATACATGTGCTATAGGGAGAGATTTTTTAGTGCTCTCTCCATATGGGATCACATGCAGTCAGAACAGCAATAAGAAGAAAATGGTGCTTACTAAAGCTAACAAGGAAAAGAAACTCAGGAGAAACAGCGTGGAACATTGTGAAAGAAGCAAACAGTGGCTCAGAGGATGAGATTTTTGCATCTACCTCATTAAAACGGAGGGGAAAAAGAAAATAAAGCGGGACGATTGGAGCAGTATTAGGTCCAGAGACATGGGAGCAATGCAGAACTGGTGGTACACTGGGTAGCACAAGACATCTCAGCACTATACAAGAAAAGCAAGTGACATTTAGAATCAGAATCATTCAGGTTGGAAAAGGCCTTAGAGATCAAGTCCAGCTGTTAACCCAGCACTGCCGAGCCCGCCTCTAAACCATGTCCCTAAATGCCACATCTACAGGTCTTTTAAATCCCTCCAGGGATGGTGATTCCACTCCTCCCTGGCTGTGCCAGTGCTTGATCACCCTTTAGGTGAAGCCTTTTTTCCTAATATCCAACCTAAACCTCCCCTGGCGTAACTGAGGCCTTTCCCTTTTGTCCTGTCACTTGATTTACACCAAATAAAACCAACTTAAAGTTATGCAATGACTACCACACTTCCTATCCCCCCTCCTTGGAGCCAACTTTAAAAATAAAACATGAGGAGGAACTTCAACTCAGGAAGTGTTGCTTTTAATTTAAACAAGTGAACATGTGCACCTAGGGGTATAAAACCAGGGGGGAATGATTCAGAGAACAGGCACATCAGTAGAGCAATATTATGTCCAGAAGAGATAACGAACTTCTACTAAAGTTGGAAAAAATGCAGTGGCTTTAGTTAGAGCACGCTCGCCTAGCCCTGCAATGAGTAAGGCACTTGTTGCAGAGCATGGAGCAGCCTCACCTCCGGCTGATCCATCCTCAACCGGGCTGAGTCACGGGTGCAAACGCCGGCACAGGGCTGCTCTGGGGAGAAAGGTGGTGGTGCTCTTCTGCTTGAGGGGGTGGAGGGGGTTTCAGGAAGCCTGGAGGCTTTTGGGGAAGGAAGTCTGGGGGACGAGCGACCAGGGGATCTGTGCGAAAGCGAAAAGAAGTAGGGGAGGAAGGGCTGGCCGAGACCTGGAAGTTGTTTCTGGTGAAGAAGCGGGCTGTCGGTGGCCAGAGGGGAAGGCAGTGCCGGCGCATGGCGGTGGCTCCGTGGGCTGGGGTGTCCCCGTGAGTATGTGCCGGGGGAGCGAGGCCGACGGGGCACGCCTGGGCTGCCTCCGGGGTGGGAGCTGTGGCCGCAATGGAGCCCCAGGAAGGGCTGCATCGACACTGAGCTGGGAAATCGCTTTTGGTTTGGGAAGTGCTAAACCATCCTTGGGGCTTCAGTGGTGACGGTGCAAGCTGGTGGCAGCTCCAGGGACGCGGGCACTGGCTGCAGCCTGGGCTTGGCCGGCGTGATGCAGCGTGAGGGGTGATGGGGTGACGGGGTGATGGCTGCCGGTGCTGCAACGGGTAGGGAAAGAATACAGGGCTGAAGAGGCATCAGACAAAGTTTCAGCGGTCCGTAAGGCTGTGCAGGGACATTTGCTGCTCTTTTGAGGACAGAAACATGGCCGGCGGTCAGAGGGTGGTCTCTTTGGCTGAGGAGACGGTGACAAGATCCTATGTGAAATTCTGAGATGCCACAGCCCTGTCCCCCAGAGCCACACATCAGGGTGCTACTGTGTGCCTGGGGTGGTGGGGGGCATAGCCCCTCCAACCCCAGCAGGGCAGGGAGCCTGTGCAAGGGGGGAGATGCCCAAAGCTCTCCGTTACCAGGAAGCTAAAGATCTTTCAGGCTTACGCTAAGATCATTTATTTCCTCAAGGAAAATACTGCAGCCCAAAGTAATCTGCAAGGAGGTGTCTTAAGATTTTCCCAAGAGAGGAGTTGTTCCCCCACAATAACACCAGGAATAGCCCCGAACGAGCACCCCACAGCTCAGCAAGCAGGGTACAGCTGGCGTGGCTTGAGTCACAGAAACAGAGAGTTTTGACATTGCGAGGGGAAAAAGAAAATAACGGTGCATTCTGATGGCAGTCACAGGAGAGACTCGCTCCTTTCAGTGGCCTGGTGCTGCAAAATACCCCCTGTACGAGACAGACGTCTCTTCTCAGGAGTTTGAATGGCTGTTCTTAGCTATTGGCAAACTTGGAGTTAGCAAAACAGACTCCTCTTTATTTTCTGTAAGTGTAATAAATATAAATGCACTATGATAAAGAATCAATGGAATATAGTGAGTTGTTACATAAGTAAATTCATTACATTTTGTTCCCAGACAACGGAGACAAAGGGATGCTGCAGCAAATGCCTCGCAGTGATAGAGTTTGAGTAGGGAGAGGAAATTAGATCCTGTTTCTGAGAGGGGAGAGAGAGTGAGGGTTTGTGAATGAAGAATGAATCTGAAAGGTGCTGCTTCCCTCTGTGCTCAAATACCAGTAAGGTGAATAACAGTGGAAGCTGCAGCTGGAGAGGGCACTAGGGGTCACCACTGTCTTATCTATGTCATCCGGGTTTAATTGTGAAGAAAGATAAATAGATAGATAACATGATAGAAACCAAAGCCAGGCTTTTTTCTTTTTATTTATTTTTTTTATTATTTTTTATTTGTCGGCCAGACAGTTTGAATTCATATCTCCGTTTTCTCCTCCTGCCTGCTTTCTGTCTGTCTCTCCCTTCAAACAAACCCGGGGAAGCCTGTGGGCTGCAGCCAGGGGGGATGCTCTAGAATCAGGGGAGTTGCATCAAAATTCCCTCTGTGCAGCTCCCATTTATTTAGAGCAAAGGTTAGGCAAGTCACAAACGCTGTCAGTCAGGCAGAATCATGTAGCAGCCTTGGCATGTTTCTGCAAGTACTGCAGAGCAAACTGATGACTGTAATGAATAGCACCCTTGTAGTCCAGAGAGTAACTCCCGATACGTTTTGCTCTGCCTGACCAACAGTCCCGTGTCTCAAGATCTTTCCTGATCCTGATTTTCCCCTATCCAAATAAGTATCCCCGATTGCTCATGGAAGTGCAGCTGATACCTGCGCTGGAAGGAGGATTGGGTGTTGGGGTTGTGAAGAGAAGTGCAGATCCTCTTCTCTGACACTCTTTTTTGACCCCGTGTCTAGGAAGTAACCATTGGTGTGGGCTGAATCTATCAGCTTTGTTGGGATAGTGCATTTTAAGGTGGGATGCAAGGTGTCTAGGGAGAAAGAGTATTGCTTTACTGAAGCAGATGATTTGTCTTGAGACAGACAGGTTTCAAGCATAGAAGACCCGATGAAGGTATTGCACCCCTGCCAGTCTGCTATTTTCTAGCTGTAGTAACTGATCTTGCAAGATGTAGATTCCCTTTTCTCCGCAGTTAAGTTATGGCAAATTGTGGTGGATTTTGTTGCATGATATTGCGGAAGCTGAAAGTTCATGTGAACTTGAAACCTGACTGGACAATTTATTGAAAGAAATAGCTGCCAGGCACTTCTGGCTTGGAAAGTCCCTTGCTCACAAATCCCTGGAGACAGGGAGACTCCCAGAGAAGTTTCCCCACAATCATGCTCTGTTCGCGTACTCCTTCCTAAGCACCACTTATAATTCCCTTGGGACGGCACCCTGGGATGAGATGGTGTTCAGCCTGACGTGGCACGCATGAGAAGACAAGCACGGATGTGCATTCTTCGATCATCACAGCGATGATCAAGCTGCTCAGAGCACGTTCCTGTACAGGCTCTTTCCGGGGAAGCGTGGGGGCACACGCGGTGCTGGGTGCAAGCACAGGCAGGGCACCCCTGTGCCACCAGCTTCTGCTGGCTCCAGCCCGGCCATTGCTGCGCCTTGGCTCAGGGATGGCTCCGTGTCAGCTCAGGTACACGTGGGCTGCAGTCACGCTAGCATCCGAAGGTGGGGGAGTTCTCCGGCTCTCTATTTTAGGATTTTATGTAACATCCAGCTTATATAAGCCTTTGTCTGTTAACGAAATGGGTGGAGCGTGCCTTGCTTGGATTCCTCGCTAAAGAAGCGCTCGTTACTTAACTCTTACTCAAGGGCTCATTACATACTTTAAGAATATTTTAGTTCCTTTCCTGTCCTGACTTGACAACAGTGGACAAATGATAAAATGTGTAATTCACCCTTTAATGAGCTGCATCTTGGAATACATTAGAAACAGTGCTGTTGAGGTAGGTGAGGGAAAAACAAGGCGTACCCCAAACCCTGGCCCTGCGTTGCGTCTTGCTTTCTTCTTGCTCCCTCCTGGCTGGAGCGAGTTTGGCAGTGCTGGTAGGGAAGGAAGGGTGGTTTGCCCTTGCCGGCGTGGCTTGGTCCGCAGGACATGCCTGGGTAGCCGGTGCTGGTACAACCCCCTCCTCTTCAGCACAGCCAGGGCTGCACCCAGCACCAGTTCCCAGGCAGAGGGAACGGGGAGGGGGCAGCAGCACTGAGCACCCTGCGGGCAGGTGTCCCCATCCCAAAGCTGCAGTGGATCCCAGGAAGGTCACACTGCTCTCTGTCCTTAATAAACACCTTTCCAGATCTGGGCTTCAGTTCTCCAGCAGGTAAAGGTGGGTCATATACTGCTGTGTCAGAATGGTAAGGCATTAAAAGCTGTCAGGTGCCCAGATCCTGCGGTGGAGAGGACTGTGTAAACTGTTTTTACATAAACTTGTTGAGCTCACTCAGACCTGACATGCAAGTTACTGTAGGGCTTTAAATAGAAAAACAGTGTGTGTCTTAGCTTAACACCATAAGGAGACGGTTTGCGCTCTCTCCTTCCTCCAGATACTGTGCCTCATACTGACGTGCTTGGCATTTCTTTAAGTTTTATGAATTACTGCAAAAAACCACCCTCCTTTTGATTTTTTCCTCCCTCTTTTTTTTTCTTCTTAAAGCTGGCATAGCCCTCCCTGCAGCCCTGCCCGCTGGGGCTGCACGGGGCAGCTACCACACGGTGGCATCCAGGTATCTGCGGAATGATGTGCCAGCGAGGAGACTTGCAAGGGTTTGGGTTTTCATTGTGCAAAACCAACTCTGAGATACAAGAAATAATCTATTACTTTAGCTCTGAGGCCCGTTTCTGTCCCCTGAGACTCTTAAGGGGTGACACAGATTGGAGATGCACTGCTGCAGGGAATATCAAGCTAGAAGTGGTATCTCATGTTTTATTTCATATATATATATATTAATTTTTACTCTTTTTTTTAGCTTTTCATTTACCAATTTCATTCACACCCGGCCTCGAGAGGAGGAAAAAAAAACCCAACCAAACCCAAACAGAGAGAGCTTTGTTTTTGTTTCCATGGGAATTCTGTGAGAGGGAGGGTGTGAAAGAAAACTGAAATATTCCGGCCGAAGCTGATAAGGTTCGGATCCTGAGCAGCCCTGGGGCTGTCCTGTAGGAACGAAAGTCCGGGGGGTCCTGCTGTCCCCTGGCCATGCAGGTGGGGAGGTCTGGGACAGGGCGGCAGCTGCTGCTGCATCACGGGGAGCATTACCGTGCTGCCGAGCTGCGCCAGAAAAAGCGATTTGTGTGGGAGAAGATATGACTACAACTCCCAGGAGGCACCGTGGCCAACTCAGCCCGTCATGTCTAAGTGCCTTTCATGAAAACTTCCTCCTCTGCCTCTTCCTCCAAAGTTAGGAGGGCAATTGCGGTCCTTGGAGGGCAGGGAAAGTATTTGACAATGTGATTTCCATAAACACCCCTTCCCCCCCTTTTCCTTTCTGGTCTTGTGGGACAAAACAATAAAAATCACTTTTTTTGTGCATGCCTGTGGCTTGACGCCAGTTGGCCCACATTAGGGCGTCTCTGGGCTGCGCCATCCTTGGCAGCATCGCCAGCGGCTGCCCCACTGCAGACCCCACAGGTCTCCTGGGGTGCCTGGTGCGCACGTCCACGGGGATTAGTGGTACATCCACAGGGCTCCACCGCCCCCTGCGCGTGTTGTGGTGGTCTGGGCAGCTGGAGCTGAGCACCGTTCTGTCCCATCCCTCTGTGTGCCTCATGGGAGCAGGTTCCAGCCCTTTCCCTTTGCACTGCTCTGCAATGGCTACAGCAATCCCCATCTCCAGTTCCTGGTGAGGTGATGCTCAGGCGTACAGGGTACACCAGCCCTCTCCATCCTCAAAGAGCTGCAGAGTCACTGTGTCACGGGGCAAGCCAATGACGTCTGCAAACCTGGCAGAGGAGTGGTAAATCCACCACCACTGGTGGACCCTTTGCTCTACAGAGGCTGGGACGGGCCGCGGGAGCAGCCGGCAGGGTGGTGTCCCCCTCACACCATGCCAAAGCCAGCCCTTATCCCACTGCCAGGTGGTGCAGCCAGTTCCTCCCTGCCTCGGGGCTCTGTGGGCTCCTGCCCAAATGGCACCCAGCTCGGGGGAAAAGCTACTGCCCAGTTTTTGCTGTAGTTCCCCTCTGGTCCCCATGGCTCTGCAGAGGCATCAGCATCACCCGTGCTTGGGGCCGGGGAGCTTCTCTGAGGCTAAACATGCGGGACAATGTCCTGCAAGTTGTCTGCAGATGTGAAAGACAGGCAGAAAAGCACTCAACTCAAGCAACCGATGGTTGTTTTGTTTGGTTTTGCCATCTTTGATACTTCATGTATCCAGGAACACGTGGGCTGTGGTGACCGGTGTCAGCTGAGGCAGAGCGGCTTGGCAGTGCTGGGCTGGGGGGTAGCGTGTTATTTGTAACACTGCAAAAAACAGTGCTGGAGTTTGTGCTAGCGGAGCTGTGCTCATTTAACAAGGGAAAAGCAGCCCAGTACAAAAAAACCTCTACAGGTAAACCCTTGTATTTAGATGACATCTGTGCTCAATACACCAGATGGATCCCTGCCACGACTCCACTGAAACTACCGAGGGCCCTTCTGCACCCTAACCTTTGGGAAAAACTGCTTTTCACCACAGAGTGAGAGTGCTTTTCTGGGTGCAGGAAAATGGTTTGAGACGTCTGGAGAAGTTGATGGCTTTTTTGTGCCATCACATGCTAGCTCCAACCTGCTCTGAGGCCAGAGTTTGGCATTTTTCTAGTGTCTAGCAGCCACTGTCCCTGCTTCCTCCCTTTCCCCCTCTTTGTGTTTGCTATGCCAAGTAGTGACCACGACTGAGGATGAGGTTCTTTTTTTTTTTTTAAAAAAAAAGATATCTTTTTCTTTTCCTGAGTTATCTTTCAGTTCCCGGGTTGGGTTTGGTGTGCAGCAGCATAGGCTCCTCAAAAAGCCCTTCTGCAGGTGTCTCTGTATGCCTCATATATCCCCACTTTTGGCCAGGTCATTAGCCATGGCAACAAAAAGTTTTAGAGAGAAGAAAAAACATGAATGAAGTGCAACTAAATAACAAAATAAAAAATTCCTAATATTAGCACCTTGGTTTCGCAGATTGCAGTGACATCGATCCCTGTGTGACTGGCACACAGCGCGCTCTTTGCACCGGCATCAAACATTAAATAAGAAAACTTCACACCCTCTGTGACAGCAGTAAGTGCCCTCTGAGGGATGTGTGGAAGTTCCTGAAGATTGAAAAGCAGCTGGGAACAGAGAACCAAAGAAGCCCTTGACAGACAGAGAAATTTTTCATGGTTTGTGGCAAGTATCCACTCTATAAATTGCCTCTGGGACAGGGCAGGTTACGGGGAAGTGTAGGAAATCGCTAATGGACACAGGCACAACAGCGTTTCTCCTGATAACTGTGATAACAGAGAGAACTGTGGGTGGAGAACCTTCTGTGTTGTGCTCGGAGACAGGAATTGTGCTACACAGAGGCCAAAATGCTCATCAAGAGTGTTTGCTCTCTTCTGCTACTGGTCTAACCCTGCTCACAGTGACTGCCAAAATAAACCTAGCATCAGAGAAATTAAATATGCATCAACTGAGCTAAGGTTTATGGATCTGTAAAGTTTTGCCCGAATTCAGCCAGCCAGTTGCATAGGAGATGAGCACTAAAATGAGCGCTGGGCGGGTGGGCAGGGGTTTGCTGTGGAGAGAGTTGTTCCTCCCTGTGTCTGAGAGGCCCCCTCCCCACAGCAGCGTGCGTGGACAGATGTGCAGAAATGGGAGACAGTGGAGGTCCCCTGCAGCCCGCTGGCCTCCTGCCCCAGGAAGCCCTGGGGTTAGCAGCGGTGAGGCTGGAGGCTGGCAGAAACGGGGCAGCCCAGGCAGGCAGGTGCCCTGAAGGATGCTCCCCGCCATCTGTCCACCGATTCCTATCCGTTGGCGTTGGCATGAAGCCCCTCTGCAGTGGGGGGGAATGTGTCCTTCTCGAGCACAGCTTTGCCCGCTCTTTGGGACAGAAAGGCGATGCCAGTGATACAGGGTGACTTACCATATTTCCCACTGCCCCTGTTCTTTGCTGCAGAGTTCCACCCTGATTTTCTCTGTTGCTTTGTTCTCTCATGACACTGAGCGTTACAAATGTCTGTGCTGTCTTTTTCTTGCTCAATACAGACGGCACTGGTGAGCCACCCTGACTCACAGCTCTCCATAGATGCTGAGTGTAGCGTTGCTTGAGCTCAGCACCGTGAGTTGAAGGAAGCTGTGTTGCAATGCTGTTGGGGACCCACCTTAGATTTCTGAGTTTGATATGAAGCCTGAAGCACGTCACTCACGCTGATTTTGGTAAGCGAAGTCATAGTAAACCCAGTGTAAATGAGCAGAGCCGATGTGTTGCAGTTGTGCCCATGAACAAAGCCAGTACTGTTCCAGTGGAGAACGTGGGGATGCTTCAATATGGCACGGCCAGAACAGGGGTAGAAGCTGCCTCTGCATTAGCCGTGACCAAAGTTGGGTTATTTATCTCACAGAGATTTGAGGACCACGGTTCAGTTCCTCACTATTTTAAAAAAAAAAAAAAAAAAAATCCTTCAAGGAAGAAAAATATCATTAACAACCATATTGAAACCTTGCTGAAGAGACAGAATTCCCTGGAAAAAGTCAGCAAGACGTCCCCTGTGCAGCTGCAGCGGTGGAAGCCGTAGTGCTGCAGACAGGTTTCAGGCATTTTACCAGCATGCCAGTCTGCAAGACTGTGTTATAGCTGTTTAACGTATGGAGGATTTTTGCTTCTCTGCTTGCCAGTTCAATGGCTCCATAAGCACATTTTTTTTTCTCTCTCTCTGAAAAATCTGCTTCTTTGCATGTTAAAAAGGGTGTATGGGAAGTAACATGAGAAATGCAGCATGTGCAGGCAAGTACCGCTCAGATACAAACAATATGTGACCATAATTATCCGCTTGTCTTATGCTAAAAATAACATCGCATATGTACTTAATTCATTGTTAATTTGCACTGACTTTTTCATTTGTTCCCCTCGCCAAATGTAATTTCTTGGCGGCGGCAGGGGAAAACTGACTTCTCCCTGTTGGAGTAATTGGGCTTCTGCGAGGAGAGTGCAACAGGGGGGAAATCCGCGCTCCCTGTGAAAGCTGCGTTTGCACGAGTGTGGAGCAAATCACTTTGAGCCCCTGTACTTGCAGCTGTGAAGTCGAAACAGAAAAGCAGTTCATGGGTCATTTCTTGATTATTACTTTTTTTTTTTTTCCTCCCCCTCTGCTCAGAAGTGCCCAGCATAAAAAAAGGGGCAGAACTCATTAAACCGCCCTGCCCTTTTCCTCCACCCTTCCTGCCAGCATCCCACTATTCTCCTTAACTGGCGGGGAGTGGTTTCCCTTAATTAGCAAGTGCTCATAGGCTGCAGTGCCTTGTGGGCTGGGTCGCCCTTCTCCTCGCCTGCGGAGCCGGGCTGGATGCTGGAAGCGCGGGGCCGGGCGGTGCCGGGGAGCGCGGCGGCTGCTCGGGGGGGCTCCGCCGGCTGCCGGGCCGCCGCGTCCTTGGGAGAGCGCCCGTCTCTGCCAGCGCCATGGGGCACCCGCTTCCACCGGGGCAGGAGGTGGGTAGAGAAAGAATTGGCGCTCCCGGTGCGCTCCCGGTGCGCTCCCGGTGCGCTCCCGGTGCGCTCCCGGTGCGCTCCCGGTGCGCTCCCGGTGCGCTCCCGGTGCGCTCCCGGTGCGCTCCCGGTGCGCTCCCGGTGCGCTCCCGGTGCGCTCGGCTGGCTGCGGGGCCGTTCGGGGGAGGAGAAGGCGGTTCCTTCCCCACAGGACGCTTATTTTTCAAGTTCATTCCCTGCTTGGGCTCTTGGCTGAGGCAGGCGTTGCCGCTGGGAGGTGTTTCTCAGCCCTGCAGGGCATACTCGGGATGATTTACTGGTTTTCCATGGGTTTAAACGGGTGGGTTTGGGTCCAGCGAGGCTGCCGAGCCTGGGCCAGGCTGGTGTCATCTGTGGGGGGTCTGGGAGTCTGGAGATTGTAGCTTTGCGTTTGCTGTGAACTCAGCGTTTCAGAGATGTACTTGGCTGGTACGTCTCCAAAGCCGGTGAAATTGTGTCTGTGCCCTGTCCCTTTGAGCAGTTGCTGTTTTGGGACATGGGAGAAGCCTGAGGGTTTCCTGGTGTGCTGGCAGCGGGCTGACATAACCCCTTCTGCTGAGCTGCCAGCTTGATTTTTTGCAGTGGAAGCCTTTTCTGCCTGTTGCTTTTTTTCTTGATTTGGCATGATGCCCTTCCTTGGTGTAGGAGGCTGCTCTTCAGAGCTCTTCAGCCCCAAACACCTCTACCTGGCCTGGGCAGTGATTCGAGCCGGTGCAGCTCCGTTGACTTTGGGAGTGTTTTGCCTGCGCGGTCAGGGCTGACACGGGCTCCCTGTGCGCAGCAGGACAATACGTACTACGTGTCCAGGTCTATGTGGTCTCCAGATCCCTCCTTTGAGTAAATCTGTGCGACGCCTCTGAAGTCAATAGAGTTACGTGGCTGTTGGAGGGGCAGGCACTGGCAGTGTAGTGGGGTGGACGCAGCTCTGCTGGTTTGACATTTGGTTGGAGATTGTAAGTAATGAGGTGTCGTGGCTAGGCTGGTGTGTCCATGGCTGCTGGGACAAACACTCCCCGTTTGCCTGTGGTGCTGTGTTTCATAGCTGCCTGTGTTTGCAGCGTCAGGGGGGACTCATCTTTGAGTGTCTTCAGTCGCTCAAGAACTTGTGTTTTCGTTCCTGTGCTGCCTCTGGCATTTGATAGTGTGAGCTCATGCCAGAGGCTTGCAGGTAACCAGGGAACTTAATTTCTGACTGCCTCTTCGCATGATGCTCCCAGGAGTGTTAGCTCTGTGGCTTGGGTCTCACAGCCAAATCCTGCCCAGCTTTGCCAGAAATTGGGAAGCTCCAAGTTCAAGCCTGTGGGCCCCGGGCCACCCTTCCTTTTCAGCTTGCCATCTGTCTTTACTGTGAATATGCAGAAAGCCCCCTCCTTCAGGGTAAGTGTTTCTGTGCGATGCTGAGAGCTGCCCAAGGGTGCTGGGATCCCTGATCCCCGCTCAGGGGGGTGAGCGCTGAGCACTGTCGTGGGATGGTGGCTGCCACCCCCTTTGTGTAACTGCCTGTGCCTGCGGCTCTAAGGGGCCCTTCCTCCTGTCCTTTTGCTGCAAGATACCACCAGAACTGTAAAAAAGGGGTTTTGCAGTGGAAAAATGTGCCTGGGCTCCACCTGCTGAGGGGTGCAGCACATGGGAGACCTGCGGGGTGTCCCCATCGCCCATCTTCATGCAGGGTTTAGCTGTCTGAAGGGCTGAGCCCCCCCGGTGCTGCCCTCCCCTCCAGAGAGGGGGCCAGCCCCCGGCTGGGTCAGAGCTTGCTGGAGGAGAGGCTTGAGGCTTATCAGAACAGGTTGGGGAAAACCCCGATCCCTCTGAAAAGACCTATTAGAATCTATAGAGATTCCCTGTGCGCTGTGGTTCAAATGATTAAATGGAAGTTGGAGAGGTACAGCTGTTTAATTTTTTTTTCTTTTGCCAAGGCTTAGCTTTCCTACTTAGAGAAGATCAAAGGGTCTTGCTTAAATACCCATTTGCACATTTAATTTTGTCCAGATACATAGCATCCTTGTTTTCAGGATTATTGAAAATTAGTGGTGAGGCTCTGGTCTTACTGGAAAAGACTTAATAAAGTGATTTCTGCTGGGGGCTGTGATGCTCTTTTTACTGTGAGAGGCTTGAACTCCTGCCACAAATAATGCTGTTACTGGCAGGTGTCTCTTGAGCTTTTGCAGCTGAGGAAGAGTTTGCTGGGATCAAAATTGCAGCTTCTTTAAACTGCTGAAGATACTGTTTAATATAAGTAAAATTATGAGCGCTGGGTAGGTACTCTTTGCTGGTAAAATCATTCTTTCATGAAGCAAGCTGAAATCCCATGCCTCACCTAGAAGTTTTTACTGTTTTTCTTACTAGTAGCAAAGTGTAAAGGCTTGTGTCAACTTGACATTGTTATCCCCTGTAATTTATGAGGTGCTCTTTACGCTGCAGGTGTGTCTGCAATAAAGATCCTGTGTTTCACAGTGGGCCAGCTTTCCAGCAGGGATTTAAGAAATCTCTTCCATGATAAACCATGCAAAGAAGAGCAGCTGTGTCTCCTCCGCCTGCTAGTTAGGCACTGAGCTTGGGTTTTTACAGTTATCCCTTCTCCAGCAATTGATTTAAAGCAAGTTAGCAAAGCTTCAGGGAAAGAAACATCAGGGGAACGCACTTAACTGCCAGTATTGCCACAAACTTCATTCCCTTGAAATGAAATTGTAAAGAAGGTATCGGTTGTTAATGCTCACACAAGCTTCTAGATTTATCTTCTCTATCACTACCTAATGAACACCCCGAAGGATGAGGCCCCAGCCTGCTGTAGTGAGGCATCGCGCGCTGTTAGGGGACGGACCCTTCTGTTGCCTGTCTTGCAAACAGGTGGTTCCTTAATTTTGCATTGGAACAGCTATTTTGAAGCAAGTAGTTTAAAAAAAAAAAGTTACAAAAAAGTGTGAGTGGGAACAAGCATTGTACAGTGGCCTTAAATCTGTGTGTAGCAGCTGAGGAAGCAATTTGATTTTCTTCTGGGTGTGGAGTTGCTGGAGTATCTAATGCCAGTAAGCACCTGGGCTTAGCTGAGGCTGAGGAGGGTGAGAGCGAACACTTTGTGCCTTTTCCTCCCATTGTCTGGCTGACAACTGATGTGTTTTTAACTTGCTCCCACATGCCCTGTACCCTGAAAACTCTCCTGCAGGGGCTGGGAGAGATTCGGTCACGGCTGTGTGACTGAAGTTGCAACTGTGTTCTTTTTAATTTCCCTTCACAAAACCTTTGCCAGCTGCCTTTTTTTTTTTCCCCAAAAACTTCTGGTTTTGGTTTTAGGTGGTGGTGGTGGGGAGTTAGGGTGCGTTTTTTGTTTTGTTTTGAGCCTTATTCAGGTGGTGCTTGCCATGCTTTTTCTGCACTCTGAGATGTGGGATGTGTGAGTAGCTGGCATGCAGCCTGGCTTCTTTGCACCTGACTATATGGGGGCAGCCCTCAGCCCTGCTGAGCTGCACAACGGATATATACATACATTATAATCAGTTTGAATAAAAAAAAAAAATAGTTGCTGAACAGGTATTTAGCTATGTGCCCCTGCCCTGCCACTCTCATGGAATCATGAGCATCTGCCTGGTGTACATACCAGCTGTGTGTGTAGACGCCCTGGAAAGCAGAGGATGGGGGGGGTGGGGGCGTGGGGATGGAGGGTGAAGCTCTCTTTGCCAGCTTTTCTTGACAAAAATATTTTCCATGCTGCTCCCTGCCCTGCTTGGCACAGGTTGTCCAGGCTGGCAGGAGGCAGCTGTGGCCCTTGGGGCAGGGGACATGTACCCTTATCCTGGCTCCTGTGCCTGGGGGGACCAAACAGGAGGGAAACATGGATCCGCAGATTGGGGATTTGATATGTGCGTACATATATTTGTGTGTTCAAGATCCAGTTTTCTCTGTTTCCATGCAATAATAGTGGGAGCTATCTCATAGCTGGGGTCGGCATCGCGTGCCGTTGCCACTGCCCTGAGCGCTTGGCACATCCCTCGCTCCTCGGCCCACACCACACGCCGCGGTGGCATTTAGTGCTTTCAAGATCCTTGAAGCAGATAAACACCAAAACCCAGGGGTTTACGTAACGAAGGAGTGGGCTCGTGTCTGTCAGACAGCTCGCCTGCGCTGGGGTGCCACGGCCCCCAGGCACCCATCTGCTGGTGCAGGGAAGCGGGGAGAAGTGTCTGGTGGCTGCTGCTGCCACGCTGGAGAGCCAGGACCCCAAGAGGAGCTGGGACAGTGCCAGGCATCCCCCTGGCACATGCTGCCCCCTCGCCAGGGGAGGGGAGGAAGCCATGCGCCCTGGCAGGGAGGCAAGCTTTGCCTCTGGGAATAAAACCTTGTAATTTAAAAACATGTCTGTCTTGCATGAGCCAAAGTAGATGTCAGTGTGGGAAAACTTGCTAAAAAGGGGTCAGGGAGGGGAAGGGAGCAGCTATCAGAAGGACCCGCTACAGCAGCGAGCACAGCGTGCACCCATGGCAGGCAGGGTGACAGTGCCGCATGTGGTTAGGGGTCATTGCCAAAATGGGATGCCGGTTTTTAATATTGAGATAATCACCTTGAGATAGCAATCTTAATGGGCTAATATGCTTGCTTTGTTGCTGAGAAAACGTGGCCAGGAGTGGGGCTGGCCGGGAGTGAACCCGGCAGCGTCTCCTTGGCACTCATCTTCTCGTCGGCACTAAAGCCATCGTTGGCTGCATGCGGCATTCGCACCTCTGTGCTCTTTGGTTGATTGTGTTTCTGCAAGCATTTTCCCTTAAAACTTTCCCCTTGTGTTCTGGGGGTGCAGTGTTGACCTGATTGAGCTCCAGCAAATAAAATCATGCTACACCTGTAGTAGGAACTGGCAGCAGAGTAGCCAGTTTGTATTGGTTATCTTGGTTAATGCTGTCCCTTCCTCCTCGCCTCTTTTCTGGCAGAGAAAGCATAGATAAAATAAGAAATGATCTTCTGCCCTAAGGGGCGAAGTCTCTAGGGAAAAAGCCTGTAATAAAAAGGCAATGTGAATAGTGATGGGGCAGATCTTTTGCAGAAGAGAAAGAGCATCACTCCGCTGCTCACCCTGGGCAAGCTGGGCTGGGGTAGGGAAAGCCCCTGAGAGAGGAGGTGCAGAGCTAAGGATGAAAACCCTAATCGCTATTTGTAGGTTTACTCAACAGGAAGACTTGGGTTTTTTTCTTGGGTATGGAGTTCTGTTTGCACTATACTGGCAGCGGCGAATATTCATGGTGTTATTTTTCTGGTTTACACCTGTTGATGGAAAAATAATTAAATTGTGATTTCTTTGATTGTGTTTTCAGGTCTGTGAGTGGGCCTGATTCCTGCCTTAGACTATTTCTGCCAGTGCAATGAGCCCTTGTGCAGCCCTGATGTGAGGATTTTTTTTATTCCCCCCCCCCCCCCGGTGAAATAAGAAAAACCTGCTGACAAACACCTGGTGCTTTCCTGGGCTCCTCCAGGCAGATGCGGGGGGGGATCCCGGCACTGCTCCCCAGCTCCGGGGGCTGTTTACAGCTCCCTCCCCACGGCTGGGGAAGGTGGTCTGGGCACAGAGGGACCACTCTTCTCCGGGACGAGCGTTCCAGTGCACAGAGACAAAGGGCAGTGTCAGGCAGACAATGTCCCTCAGAGCAGCGCCCTGCCGGCCTCTGTCCAAGCCTGTGCAAGCGGGTGATTCACAGCCAGTTGGTGTTCCTGGCTGTCTCGCGTGTGGGAACTTGCTCCTCGGCTCTCCCATCCATCAGGGTCCCACCGGCAGCGTGTCCTGGGGCTCTTCCATGCTGCCAGCACTGACGCATCGCCCAGCCACTTCCCAGAAACTTCTCCCACTTTACTAGCCAGGCTTCTGGGAGGATTTTAAAATCTGAAATCCTCATTTCTTCTTCTTTCCCCTGGTCTTTATTTCCCCTGCCCAGAACACAGCCCTTGTGCGCACACACTGCGCTGCTCTCGGTCAGGTGCAGCTGGCAGCACAGGCGGCTTCCACCATCGCTGGGTGACTTTGCTTGCAGCCTCCAGCGATCCCCGCAGGAAAAATAACCCAGCACGAGTACTCTGTTGCAGATTTCCAACGCTCTCAGTAACCTCGGGTGTTGTGGCTGTGGCAGTACCTTGTAACAGTGTCCCACTACCTGGCTAAAGGCAACCTCACGGCTTTTTTTTAATTAAAAAAGAGTAAGTTTTCTCTCTTTCAACAAACTTTGAATGTGCCACACAAGAGGTAAATAAGTGGATATTCTGGGCCTGCATTTTCTTTTTTTCTTCAAGTAAGATGCGGTTTCATGATGCAGTTGACTTTTCTTCATGGAGAATGCAAATCTGCCTTGCTTGGTGTTTTCTTGGGTGCAGCAAGAAGCACCCGTGGGTGCTGGGGTCTCCAAGGAAGCTCAGCTGTCCTCTCTCTGCCACGCAGGGCTGCTGAAACCATTTGGAGAGCAGGCAGTGCATCATAGTCTTTTTGAAAATAAATGCTTTAGTTTCTCATTGCTTTTATTTTCTAAATGTCTATTTATGTAGTCCCCATGAGATGTTCTGAAGTGTATTTTTCCATGACACAGGTTTCCTGCAAATTGATTTTTTTTTTTTTGCAAGTGTCCCACCCAGTGTTAAGTCTTAACAAGAAAGAATAGTAGATGACTCACTGTGGCTTTGAAAAGTCTGCGGTGAGACCCGATTCCACTGAGTTTTGGCAGCAATTATGGCAAATGAGCCATTTTGTTCACTGGGAGAAAGAACCAGTGAGATAAGAACTGCTGTCTGAGCCGATTCAGGGTTTTTTTTTCCTCTCCCAAAGCTATTGCTTTTCTTCTGCCAAACAGCTTTTTTTTGTACATGTAGAAAACAGTCTGCAGCTACCTTTCTGAGCACGGCTGGTCCAGAAGGTCGTGGCAGTTGAGGGGGAAAAAAATATTTAATTTTTGGCTCATGGTGTGCAGCAGCCCATCTTGTGCTGAGGTCTGGAGGGTTAAGCTTGTGAAGTTGTAACCTCAATGCTCTGATTTCTTCCAGGAACGTGTGGCGAGTACCATACAGGAGTTTTCACAATGTGAGGGAGAGCTGCAGGGTGTCTCTGGCTTGTCCAGACGCCTGCATTGCTTGTGAGGTGGTGGAGGTCTGGTACATGGGTAGGGGAGAGGGATGAGGGGGCAGCTGAAGCCTGAGTTGAGTTCAGACATGAGCATCATCTTTCCCTGCCTGCCGTCAGTGTGCTGCTGTGCCGGTTTGATGGGAAAGGAGGAAAGAAAATTATATTAGAAGCATCTATTTTCTTCTAAAAAAGCTGTCAGTATTGTCAATGTGTGTAAATGAGCTATTTTGCATAAATTTGCAGGTGTTTAGTTGTGTTTAAGCAAGAAACATAGGGGAGCTATTCTGTTTCTGCAAGTTACTTCTTTGTAACGAGCAATTTTCTATTGAATTTGCCTGGGTTTGATTTTAGTTCGGCAGGTACCAACCTGAAACCTCAGCCATTGTTCCAGAGTTATTTGTGAAACCAGAACTGAGCTTCTGTAATTATTGATCCATTATCAGAACTGAGCAGAACGCCTCGAGGTGTAGAAAAATTAACTTTTCAGTACCTTGGGTACCCTGTGTTCCGAGTGCTGTTATGATCCCATGGAGGGTCATATGGAGATGCCATGGAGTCTCCTTGGGAGAGGCTGGTTTGCAAAGGCACCTGAAGCCCTCCAACAGGGCTTGTGGACTTCATGCCCTCACCTTTGCCCTCGGAGCTTGGCTCGCAGCTTCTCTTACAATTACCTTGGCATTTCCCCAAGCCAACTCTTTTCGTCTTGATAACTACATGTTCTCAGATGTTTGTTTTAGCTGGCCAGAGAGAAGGAAAACGCAGTTTCGGGGAGGCCTTACTATTACCCTAGATCCCCAGGTGAAGCTGTTGGTCAAGTGGTTGGAGGTTCTGACGGCTGCCTGTGTCGGTGCTTGCTGGTGGCCACGGCAACCGCTTTTGGAAACGCAGCGCAGGAGCAGGCACGCACCCAGCTGTCCCCTCCAGCATGTGTTGTTGCTGGCCCTCTGGGCACAATGCCTTGTTGTACAGTGGGCTTGTGGCGCTGCGTGCCCCAGCTCGATGCTGGGAGCTGAGGCCATTGAGCACTGCAGCTCTAGGGGTAGGCTAAAGAATGGAAGTTGGACAAGGATGGAGACATCAAATTTCTTTGCAGTTTTAGCCAGAATACATGAAACATTAAATGCATTGTTCAAAAACGGCAACAACAAAATTATTAGGGAACTTTAGTTTGGAAAGGTGCAAAATCCAGGTTTGTGGGCAGGGGTACAGAGCGTTTTGGGGTGATGCAAGTGGCTGCCCTGTGTCACAGGGCTTTCACCAGTGGCTCCAGCCCAGCTGCAACATAGCCTTGCTGAGGCAGCTGGAGGTGTGTGGTGTCCCCAAGGTGCCACAGCTCCTCTCGCTCCCAGGAACCAGACGTTCATCCTGTGCTTTGAGTTTACCAAAGTCCACCCCTGACGCACTGTGGGTGCAGTAAGCAAACAGCTTAGCAGAGGCTTATGTTTGGTGTGTGTGGTGGCAGGATTGATTTATGCCACCAGGAAACATCAGCACGGGATGGCACCGTGCAAACATCTGTGTGGACCTGGGGGCTGCTCAGGTGTGCAGATGGGCAGCACCCGTCAGTACTGCATGTGGGTCCCAGCCATGCACCCTGCACTACTTGGCTTTTTTTAAGAGGGACAAAAGCAGCAATAAAACCTACGTGGTGGTCACCCCTGCAGTGGTTGTCCTTTAAGCTGGTGGTACCCCAGGGAAGCTGTCCTGGGAGATAAGCCTGTGCCTTGGACACCCCCCCAGGCAGGGGAGGGAGCTGGAATGGGCTGCTGCTTGTATGGGAATGCTGCGAGTCCTGCACTGTGGTGCTACCTTCCTGCTCCATCATGGCCTTCTGCTCATGCCAAATAATTTTCATTAGAAAAAAAAACCCCAAAATATGTTAGGAATTCCATTAAAACACCAAAAAAAGCCCCACCAAAAAACACCAACCAAAAAATCAAGGCAAGGGAAGTGGCATTTTAGTAGAGCAGTGAAACATTAGTAAATTATCTCAATCTGCTACTCCTTGTTGCTGTGATACATTCAGCAATTTCTTATTTCTTTGAGCAAGTCACATAAAGAGTCAACAAGAAGTTAACACCTTGGCACCTTCATGTGCTTTTGCATGTGGTTTTTACTAGCAGAAAGAGAAAAGAGAACTCGCGTTCCCATTTAATGGAAACTTGGCGATAAGCAGCAGGGCTGCAGCTGGAGCGGGGATGGTGACCTCCTGACATGTACCTGTGCTCTCTGCCTTGATGCAGAGCAGCTACCCTGGGAGCAGGTCTGGGGAGCGATGGCTGAGAGATCCTGTTGCAGTCCCTCAAATCCCACCCGGAGCGCCGGCTGTAGCGCTTTCCCTGGGTTTAGCTTGGCTGGCGGCAGTTCTGTGCCGATCTGTCAGCATTTATCAGCTGCCATCGAACCCTGCTGTGGGATGGAGGTGCTGGGCTGCCTTCCAGCATGCCGCTCTGCTCCGAGCTGCCGAAATTCCCTGCGGAAATATGGCTTGGCAGGTGGTGGTTGCTGGAGCAGACGTGGCACTGGGAGATACCAGAATAACATTGGATGATGTATAGGGCATCAGCCGCATGGACATCTATAGGTTTAGATCATGAAAATATGTCCTGTGTTTATATGACATGTTCCACTATGTAGAAGAGCAGCAGCAATGCTTACCATCCCGTGAGCCCCGTGGTGGTCCTTGTCACCGCTGGTCATTGTGGACATGGTTACATTTGCATTATGCTGTCGCCCTGGCAAGCTCCTCGCTTTTAGGGTTTTATATAAAGCTTTCATGGTCTCTGCCTCACGCCAGGCTCTGCATATCTGTCAGCACTCTGAAGTGCTGCATCCTTTGAGCTTCTTACTTTTTGTGCTCTTTGAAGCGAGTGCTTTTTCCAGCCTCTCTTTTCCCTCAGCCCAGGACTCCCTTGGCTTCTTTCTGTTGTGGGGTTTGGGGATGCAAAGATGGTGCTGGTACCCATGGTGCTGCCACCAGGTTCCCTTTGTCCATCTGTGGCTGCAGTGCTGGCTGGTCTGTGGGGGTAAATAACCAGGTGCTGCAGGCTCTGGGCATCCCCTGCCGTGGTTTCAAGGGTGTCATGTGCAGTGCTCCTGGCTTTAGGGGTGTGGACTGTGTCCCATGACCGCACCAGAGAGCAGGGGGGTCCCGGTGACCCAGGGGCTGAACACAGGGTGCGAGTGCTGGACTTAAATGCTCTCGTCCTTGCCTGAGAAATCCAAAACATGGTGATGAGTAAGTGTGTGAGGGGCTGGCGTTAATCACCGATCAATACCTAATGATGGGCTTCCCCTGGCAGCCCGGGGTGAGGGCTGTGTCGCCGGGCAGGGGGAGCAGAGCCCCGTCTGGGGGAGCAACCAGCACTGCAGTGGGAGATCAGCAGCCCCTGCTCATCTCTGCCTGTTGATGCTTTACTGTTCTGCAAAGCAAATAAAACGAGTCCTTGGGAAGCGCCTGACGCGTAGGCTGGTCCTGGGTGTGGGGGAAATGCAGCACAGAGGGGTTTTCTGACTCCTGCAGTGGGTTAGTCACCACGTAACGACAGTGCTGCCGGCGGTGGTGACCAGGGCCTTACCTCACCGTTTCCCTTGACCTGCCCCATTTTTCTGTTGCCTGTTCTCTGGCACAAACGCTGTGGGACAGATACTGCAGAACCCAGTATGGGGAAAAGAGTGGCTCTGCCCCAGCACGGAGAGCGCAGCAGAGGGATTCCTGTAGATTTACCTGTTAATTCCAGGCAATCCCATCTTGAAGCCTCTCATCCCCTCTTGCAAACAGGCCGTGTGGATTCCCATGACTTAGCTTTTCCATCGGGCAGGCTGGTGGCTTGGCAGCACGCCTCGCAGGGAAAGAACTGTGGAAATCAATAAAGCAGAACCAGGGAACTGTGCTGCAGTCATTAAAGTGGGAAGAACTAATTGGTTCCTGCATTTAGAGGTATTACTATTAAATGCAGGAACTTTGTGAGAATAATTGTTTTGGAAACAGTGTGCTAAAATACTCTGGTTTTATCAGCATTGGGCCAAAGATAAGAAAATTAGGTCAGGGTGATGTCAGAACATGATGTTCATTGCTGATTTGGATTCATATTTCAGTTCTATTCCAGCTCCAGATCTTTCCAGGGTGGGAGCAATACCTTGGTTCCGATTCGGGGATTGTTCTGCTGCTTTTAAAAAAGAAACCCTAATCCTTCTGTGCTGTCCTTGTAGTATGAGCATCCAGAAGGGCACATTTTCAGGAGGTGTCTCCATGTGCCATGCTGGCCGCTTGTTCGTGTGGTTGAATGGCTTCCATGTACTGAACTGAAGAGCGGGGTTAAGTCATTGCTGAGCATTTTTGAACCCCTCAGTCTTTTTATTAAAAGGAAATTTAATGTGCTACCTACAAGTAGCAGGGGAGGGTATAGTGAAAAATAAAATCAGCGTGTGTCTCTGGCTCTGTGTGGGTATGTGGCTTTCCTGAGCTGGAAAATGGAGCACTCTGCAGGTGCTGGTAGGGACCTCAAACCTGGGGGACATTTCTCAGCTGCTCGGTGGAGGTCTGAGATCTGCCAAGGACTGTGGAAGGAAGGTGTGCCAGGCTGTACATCTTCAGGTGGTGACAAGCCCAGCTTCTTCTGGGGGGATGCAAATAACCCCTCCAAAAGGGCTCCTGTCAGATAAGGGTATTTCTCCATGAAGGAGTGGTCCAAACCTAATGTTAGGTCTAAACCATGATGAAATGGCAAGTATTTACGTGGAGAAGCTTCATCACCACCAGGCAGCGCAAATAGCTGTTGAGGACACTGTGCCTAGGATTGCTTTGGCGTCTGTCTCCTCTGGGCTCTCGGTGCCTGTGTGGCTCCCAGCCTCCTGGCAGCAGCAGCAGCAGGAGGAGGGGACAGGAAATTCATGGCTTCAGCTGTTTGGGGGTTGTTTTGTTTTTTCTTTTTAACAACGCCATCTCATTGCCCTCTTGTAGCCTGAGCCGGTTTTGCTCCACGCAGGCAGGGAGTCTTGCGTGGGTCCCACCGCCCGCGCTGCCTGAGGGACAAAACCAAGTGTGGGAACAGAGGTGACTTGTCACAGCCCTTGCCAAAAGGTTGCTGTACTGGGAGAGATGTCATGAGAACTGGAATGAGGGTAACTTGCAGGGATTACAGTGTTACTCGCCGTGGGGATGGGAGTTGATGTAGAGCATCAAACCCTGGGAGGCACTAGCAGGAAATGCCTGTTTTTACTGGATTTATTTTCTCTTCCCTCCTCCTCTCTTTCCCAAATGAAAGTTTTCTCAGTTTCATAGCTCTGCATGGTGCTAGTCAGCATTGTAACCTCATTAAGGAGCAGGGATTATCTGAGCGTGTTGCAAATCTGCCACGAGACTTGCAAGAGAATAGACTTAGGCTGACTGAATTTTAGGTAGTCTGTGCTATTACCATCTGCATACATTTTCACATCAGGACTAGAATGTCTTCAAAACACAGAACTGTTCATGAATATTTACTGAAATATGCATTTTCTGTCTTCCAGTTTCGATGTTTCTAAAGCTGGGGTTTTGTTGTGCTATGCAACAAGTAGAAAAACACTGTTCCTTTAGCAAAGGCTGAGATTGTCATATGATCCCCCAAGGGATAATTTGGGATTTAAGCAGAACCAAAACAGCAGATAAGAAAAATAGATACTGGGCTTGCAAAACTGCAGGATGGAGGTTTGCAATACATTCACAAGCACTCAGGGATTAATATAGCTAATTTTTGAATTTTATAGTAATTTTTCCTGTACTTGCAATCTTAATTCTTGGTGCAGTCACTGTTTCCAATGTATATATGTCAGTGGTTCGAGAGGTTTGGGGCCCACATGCTGTGGGGACAGTCGGGCAAAGGGAGGCAGGGAGTTTAAGTTGTGCTTGGAAGAGGAAATAATTAGTCTGCAGTCTGGGCTGGGCGGAGTTGGGGTCAGCGGTGTTTTACAGGTTTTTTAGTATGTTGTTTTCCTTCTGTTTTTTACTATTTCTCTTTTCCCATGTTTGTGCATGCTTTCCAAAGTTTTCCTTTCCTGCTGAATTTTTTTCATTGTTTTTTCCTCCTTGCTGCTTTTGCACAGGCAGGCTCTGAGGAGCCGGATAATGGTGGAGCAGGTCACCGTGCCAGCTCCGGGGAGGCAGGTTCGGGTATGTGGGTGCTGGGGGTCTCCAGAGCGAGCTGGGGGGCTGTTCCCCCTTCCTTGCCCCAGGGAGGTCCATGAGACCTCCAGCCTTGGGGACTCACAACCCCCTCCTCGGACAGTCCCGTGTCTTTGCCATGAGACAAGGCTTTTCTCCCTGGTCTCTCCTGGAAACCTGCAATTGGGAGCAATTTTCCCACCGGTCCTGCTCGCAGCAGCCTCCTCCAGGCTTGCAAGCAGCTGTCATGTTTTGTACAAGTGTCTTCCTTCTCTTAGTCCTGAACACTGTTGTTATGGGTCAAGTGCTTCAGATCTGAATCTTCCTGTTTTTTGTTCCCTATCTTCCTTTTTGGCTTGCAGGCAGTAGCCCCGTTTGTACACCTTGGCACAGTTTTTTGCCGTTGTTTGGATTCCTGAATCTTGACCTGCTGGAACCCTGGGCTCTTTTTTTTTTTTATAACTTTTTCGTTAACAAACTGCTGCTTATTTTCCATCCTGGATGGCAACAGCCAAATACTGATATGTAACATTTGTTTCCAACAAATCTCATCCTATTATTTACACCCTCCTACAATTTGCCAGTATCACTTGAAGTCTCTGTCCTTCACATAATTGCAGCCTCCAAAGCTGACAATATCAGCGAGTGTTCTAAGTCCATCATTAGCGTGAGCAGCGAGTGGCACTGGATGGCCAGGGCCTCCCCAGTGCAGCCCATCTATTTCGCAGCTGAATCACGGCCAGCCGCACTTGGCGCGTGCTTGCACCCAGCCTGTTGCAGATTAACCCGGGCGCATTCCTCAGCCTGCCTATGGGAATGCCAAGAGCATCCGCATGGAAACTCTGGCCAAGAGGTTAAATAGTTTTTACCGAGCAGAGCCGTATAAAGCAATTTGGAGAAGCTTTTAGCAGGACGTGGTATGTCCTGTCTTTCCAGCTGACCCCTGTGCTGCCCTCCCTGCCCAGGGTGGGTTCGCCTGGTGTGCTTCGGCTCGGCAGCAGCCAGCTGTGACGGGGAGCTCAGCCGCTGCCCGGGTTCCTGGGGCTTCTGGCAGGGCTGTAGACAAGTCACGTTCTCCCTCTTGAGCCCATAATCTGGCTATAATCTTGACAGGGAGAGTCTTGCTGCTGGGACTGACTCGGGTCCAACTGTGTCTGGACTCTGCTTTATTCCAGGACGTATCTGTGCCAGCTGTGAAAACTGCTTTAGCTTTAAAAAAAAAATAAAAATAATCCTGAGTTATGCAGCTCTGCTGTGGTCCTTAGCAAATAATCGTGGCACACACTGGTTAATTGTTTATCCATTAACTGACTGTGTCAAATAGTTTGACAAGAGGAGCCCGGCCGTACCTGGCACGGCGGGGCAGGGAGGAGGCGGGAGGATGCACGTCCTGTCTGTGTTGGCTCCTGTCCGCGTGCCCTTCCTCCAGCCCTGGCCGTGTGGTATTTGTCTGCTGGTTTCCTTCAAGTGTGATTGCTGGCACGGCACGTACAAAGTGTGTTTGGTCTTGTGTTCTCTTTGGCCATGAAAACCTTTACTTTTGGAAAGTGCATTAACATTCCATGAAGCAAGAGCATCTCTTCAGACTTTGAAAAACAAACAAAACAAAACCAAGCGCCCCCCCCCCCCCCAAAAAAAAAAAAAAACCCACCAAAAAATAAACCCCATCCCCAAACTGTGTTTTGCTTCTAAATGTGAATACAGACAGAAGAGATAAAAAGCAAGATGCTGCTTTATTTCCAGCTAGAGAGGGCAAAAAAAAATTCCTTGCATGGAGTACTGAGCGGGAGATAAAATAGGACTTTATTGTATGCGTCAGTGCAGAGTGGGGAAGAGATGCTGTCCGGTGTAGGGCAGCTCTGGGCTCCCCCTGCCACCCCCCCGGGTTATTTGGGAAAACCGGATAGCACGGCCTCCCTCCTGGGAATGCTATTTCTGTATGTCTGCTTTCTAGGGAGGAAAACAAACATCCAAAGCCAGTCTATATCTGGTGGAATGACTTCACTGCTAGAAGAAAATAAAAACTGTACCTTAAGCTCTCTGAATCATTAAAGCCCCCTGCAGTGTAGTGTTGGGAGCAGGTAAGGTGTAAAGCTTCTGTGGATGAGAACTGGCTTTCTGTCAAGCCATGGGGAGGGAGGTGTGGGCAGTGCTGGTGCCCAGTTCCTGCTGCGGGGAGGCTGTGTGATGGGGCAGGGTGGTGGGTGACAGCACTGGGTTGGTGGTCCAGTGTGCCTGTCTGTCAGGGTTGCTGCAAACTCCTGGTGAGGTGGACACGTGTGTGGCTTTGCAGTTGGATTACTCGGGCGGGTCTCTTGCAGTGCTGGTCCCAGCGAGCCCCCAGTCTGGTCCTAAAGCCGCCTGGGCTGTGGTGGCATTCCCAGCCACCAGCGGAGAGTGGCAGAGCTCCAAGACCCTTGAGCACTCGCTCTCAAGATGAGGCTCTTGATTCAGCATTTACTTTGGTATAAAAGAAGAGATTGACCCAGTTTTTCCTAATTCAGGTCTGTGTGCAAGTGGATTTTTTATTTTCTGAAGGCAACTGATTTTAACATGTTTTTCAGCTTACATGATACGAGTCTTACATACTAATAAAATTACATACTTGTTTCAAGAGCAAAGAATAATAAAGAATGTTCTTTCAAAAGCAGCTAAACACATGAATTATAAAATGTTAAATGATTTCCAAATTACAGCATATCCAGTTCTTTCTGTGGAGCTCACTCAAGAATAATTGCGCAGTGTTCTTTGCAGAATTTAACATCAGAAACGTCGCACTTCTCTTTCTTTTTTTTTTTTTTTTTTAATCTTTCTGTCTCACAGTGCAAGAGCTTCCACAAGTATAAATGAGCATCCTTGTACTGGCTTCTGTAAAATGTTGCCAGTTTGTCCCATCCATATTTTTTCAGTGTAGCTGTTGAGCTGTGACATTTATTGCAGAGCAGAGCAAAGACTGAAGGGACTTTTTGTCACAGAGATGCCCAGGAGCTGGAGCTTGGCTGCATGCAGGGACCAGCGTGGGTCCACAGCCCCATGGCTGTTGCAGAGCCTGGAGGAGGAAGAAGCTTTGCAAATACTCATGCAAGCACTGAAAGTTTGCACTGGTGTTAGTGGATGTGCTTTGTATCTTGATTTTTTTTATCATTTTTTTCCCCTATTTTTTTTTTTTCTTCCTTCCCTGTTTTTGCCCTGATTCAGGCTCCTGGCCCAGATGGGAGGGGTGAAGATGGGAAGTGCTGTATTTGTCGGTGCCTAACGTCGCCAAGAGGCACCGCCTGACTGCCCTGGCCAGGCAACAGCCTCCCCACTGCCCCTGCCACCAGGGCTGGTGGGCTGGTCCCCTGCAGCCCCCTGGGCTGTGCAAGAGGTGCGAGCTCGGTGTGGGGCTGTTAGGGGTGGTGAGCATAAAGACACGCTGTGGTGCCCACCGGTGTTGCTCCCAGGCTTTCTGCGGGCACTGGGGTGCCCCTGCCCCTGCTGTGCTCCCTGGACCGGAGCCCTCGTGGCATTAACTGTTGAGCCTGCTGAAAGGATGGAGCTGTGGGAGAGCACGAGACGTGCAGATGCCACGGGCAGTTGTATAAGGTGCACAGAAATGGAGGAAATCAATGCCAGGAGTTGATGTCACTAGTTCAATGAAAGGAAGAACACTTAATAAAAACCTCTCCTGATTTTCTGAGTGAGTTTTTCCTCAGTGCAGCCTAACCTGGGAAGCGCGGTGTCATGTGATTTAAGCCTAGGATTTGGCTGGGCATTAATAATTTATACTTTTACTGATGCATCGCCGTTATTACAGAGCTAGCTGAGATGATCAAGCAAGTTGATGCAGAAAGTTCCTTGCTTTCCCTTTGAAATGAAGGCATTCCTAAGCCACAACCAACCCTCTGCAGGTTTTTGTAGCTGGAAAGTGAAATACTGTGTGTTTTCCCTTCTAACGTACAACCCGAGTGTACGAGTCCTGTGGTCACTGGCACTGGGGAAGTTTTCCCTTTTGGCCTGAAGCTACCTGTGCGCTGTCACTGCTCCAGCTGCCCTGGGCAGTGGTTTTATGTAGCTGCAGGGCTGGGCATTTTGCATTGGGCGTGCGAGGTGGGGGTGGTTGGGTGCCACAAAGATGCTCAGAGGGCTGGAGCACCTCTCCTGTGAAGACAAGCTGAGAGAGCTGGGGTGGTTCAGCCTGGGGAAGAGAAGGCTCTTATAGCAGCCTTCCAGTACCTAAAGGGGCCAGCAAGAGAGCTGGAGAAGGGCTCTCTACAAGGGCATGTAGTGACAGGACAAGGGGTAATGGCTTTAAGCCAGAAGAAGGT
Source organism: Falco biarmicus (assembly GCF_023638135.1). Taxonomy (NCBI): domain Eukaryota; kingdom Metazoa; phylum Chordata; class Aves; order Falconiformes; family Falconidae; genus Falco; species Falco biarmicus. Next base: position 6,394,750 of record NC_079300.1, on the reverse strand, counting down.
AGGTTTAGATTGGATATTAGGGAGAAATGAGGGTGGGAGGCGCTGGCCCAGGCTGCCCGGAGCAGCTGTGGGTGCCCCGTCCCTGGCAGGGCTCAAGGCCAGGCTGGACGGGGCTGGGGGCAACCTAGGCTGGGGGGAGGTGGCCCTGCCCGGGGCAGGGGCTTGGAACTCTGTGATTTTTAAGGTCCTTTCCAACCCAGACCAGTGTCAGGTGTCGCAGAGGGAGTGATGACAGCTCTGCTCCTCCTTCCTCCCCAGTGCCCCGTGGCTCTGGCGCACAGGTCCCTGAGATGTCACTGAGAGATGAAAGCCATGCAGCTACGTTGACGCTGAAGAAGATCGCTGCAGACATGAGCAACATCATCGAGAGCCTGGACACCAGGGAGCTCCACCTTGAGGGGGAGGAGGTCGATGCGGAGGTGCTAAATGACCCAAAAGGCACTGGTGAGTTGGCAGCTGTACGTTCTCACCTCTGTCCTGCCTGGATTTAATAACCTATAACCTGCTGACAGGTAGGGTACGACCTCAGTGGTTTCACCGAACTCTGCTGTTGAACCTGGTTTATTTAGGACCAGGAGGCATTACTCTCAGCGCTTGAATTCTTCAAGTCACCTCCCTTCTGTGAAAGTTTATCTCCAAGCTCTCTTAAATAAAACCTGGTATATTTTAGTGGAATTAATGCTGCCGTGTAAATGCTCCCATGTTAAAGTATTGCAGCTGTCTGCTGGCTTTCATGCCCTCGTTGGTTGTTACGAGGCTGTTGAACTAATGGGGTTTGTGGTCCTTCCAGCGTGCATTCCTTTCTCTGCCATCTATCACACCCATCCGTTCAAAGAGCCGGCCACGCAGACGTACCTCACAGGATGTCCTGTTCGAGTGCGTGTGTTGGAAGTGGAACGCTTTACTTCCACAAAGAAGGTCAGAACTTCCAGAAATCTTGTTTAATTTCTGTACAACTGTATTAAAATGCTTTTTGTGGGTTAATTCTGCGGGTGTTTGTTCGTGGGCTGCAGAAGCAGGAATGCCTGTGTCTCAGAAAACACTCGAGAGAGAAGGTTATCTGTCTATGAAACCTGATAAAGCAGAACGAGAAATTGTGAGACAGAATGATCCTCAAGTAAAACTGAATGAGGGCCCTTTAGGTGAGCAGCTGCAAGAAAATGACTGTTGCAAAGCCGCATGCCTTGTGGTGTTCTCCTCTGCAGGTACCAAGCCCCAACGTTTACACCATCGAGCTGACCCATGGAGAGTTCACCTGGCAGGTGAAAAGGAAGTTCAAGCACTTCCAGGAGTTGCACAGGGAGCTGCTGAGGTACAAAGCCTTCGTGCGCATCCCTATCCCCACCAGGAGGTGAGTGCTCAGCCCTGCAGACGCCGTGGGCTTTGGGAAGATGAGGTCTTCTTTTAATAGCACATCAGTTTGGCTTCACTCATCCCATTTACTTTGCTGTAAGGAGGAGAGGGCGGGAGAATTTAGCCTCTACAAATATTTAGCAGCTATAATAAAAATATTTAATCTCTACGTAGTTAGCAGCTGTAGCCTAAGTGGCACAAGCATCCCTCTGCTGACGCAGAGAGCATGTGGGTCCCAGGTCATCAGCTCTTGAGTTGAATTTGCCTTGAATTTGGGGAAGAGTTAATGTCGTAAAAATTGTTGGTGCACTGTGGCTTTCTGCAGACATGGGCTGGGTGTGGGCGGTACGGGGGTCCCTGGCATGGGGTGGGTGCTCGAGGTGGCTGGAAGCACAAGGGAAAAGAGAAGTGGTATGGGTCAGCGAGAGCCTCCTGATGCGAAGAAATGCGGGGAGATGATCATAGGAAAGGTGAAATTATGAGGACTTAAGGGCTGGGGGAACATGATGCCGTAAAACTAGGGGTTTAGGCTCCCTTCCTTTGTAAGGGTTAAAAGAGGACCCTCAAAAATCAAACTCTTATATTTATCTGTTATATTTTAATTTGTGAGCCAGTTGGAGCATACTGGCTTCTTAAATGAATCCATGCTTGCTTTTTTTTTTTTTTTCTTTCTTTCCTGCCCACTCATCTCAGTTTTTAAGAGCTTGGATAGGAAAACTAAAAGCATTGCAGAAGGGTTACGTATGGAGGCATGCACATGCTCGCAGCGCTTAGCCTTGACATCGGGGTTTGGTTTTCCTTCCAGCCACACGGTGAGAAGACAATCCATCAAACGGGGAGAACCGAGGCAGATGCCGAGCCTGCCGCACACCGCGGAGAGCACGGTGCGGGAGGAGCACTTCTCCAGCAGAAGGGTAAGCGCCTGGCTCGGTGCGCGGGGCCGGAGGGATGTGCTGGGGGAGGTCCGGCGGGCGTAGCGATGCCAGGCAGTTGGCTTCCAAAGCCACACGCTGTCAAAGCCCTTGCTTTGTTACCGTTACGGTCTTTTGCTTGACAAACGTGGGCTTTGACGAGTCCAGCTTTAACGCTAGATTTTCCTCTGAGCCAAGAGGAGGAGGATGCTCCTGGGGTTCGTACCGGTGAAGTTTTCCTCTGCCATGGAGGAAAACCATGATGCCCAGAGTGGTGGTTCCTCTTCTTCCACCTGCTCCAATGTAAAGGTAGCAGAGGCAGCTCACAGGGCCAAGTTGTGTGATGGAGGCAGCCCCACAGTCATCAAAACCTGAGAGATTCAGTCCTGTCCCCCTCTGAAAGAGGAGATGACAGTCAGGCTCTTGATGCAGAAGTGGGTAATTTTAGCCGAGGCACACGTGTTCTGTGTAACTTCATCAGATGTTAACAGATGGGCCCTTCTGCGGAGAGGGTGGATGTCTTCCTACCTCTTCACTGCAGTTTTGCTATTTGTGAGAAAAAAAAACAAACCCAAAAACACACAAAAAAAATCCAACCAAAACCACCACCACCCAAAAAAAACCCCAAAAACCTCTGTAACCCCCCACGTTTGTTCACCCTTTAGCATCCTTTTTCTGCCGAAGGCCCAAAGGGCTGTGTCTCATGACTGCGGTGCAGATGACCCTCCCTGCTGTGCACAGCTTTACTGCTGTGTGGGAAGTTTCAGGAGAGAGATGTTCATTTAAAAGAGGAAGAAAACTGTTTTCTAGATCCTTTTCCCCGTCCCCGCCTTGATTTCTCTGGGGGAATCCCACAGCTTTCACCATGGGGATGCATACCCCTGCTGCCCAGCTGGGGAGCTCGGTGCTGGGACACTGGCGCTGAGAAGGATGAAGGTCCCCATGGCATTTTTCTGTTTTCTTTGCGTCCTGCAGGACTCTGCCCAGTTTCCCATGCCCAAACTGCCTAATCTCTTCTTTGTCCGGTTACCGTGAGGATGGGAAGGGATTATCTCTCCTCTCCTGGTTTCTTCTCTTCTCCCCTCCTGGCTGAGGGACGCACAGGCTCTCCAGTGAGTGGTGGTCTGGCCACCGCCCTCTCCGTGGCTTTGGGACAGGGCAGCGTGGTCACTGTGCTCCTCGCCCCATGGACCTGGTGTTTTAGTTAAATAGGCTCTCCCGGTTTTATCTGAGGCTATGTTTTCTCACGAAGCTAATTCATGTGGGTCAGAAACAGGGGGGACGTATTTTGTATTTAAAATTGTTCTGAAATCTGGGCTCGGCCAAGAAAGTTGACCTCTAAAGCAGCAGTGCCAAGGAACAGCTCTACTGGTAGAAGGTACAAACACGGGTCTGTGAACAGTAAAGAACCTGTGATCAAACTGTTGATGCTGCTGAGCTATATAATCTTCCATGAGCACATAATAATGTTTTATTTTTCCATTCAGGCTGGAAAGCCTGTCTGATTTCTTGATTGCTTCCTAATGCCAGACAGTTGGATTGTGGGTTTTTTCCCTTGAAAATTGCCACATCTTACCTTAAAGTTTCAATGTTTTAATTGTAGAAACAGCTGGAAGACTACTTGACAAAGATTCTAAAAATGCCGATGTACAGGAACTACCATGGAACAGTAAGTAGAAATCGGTTTGCTTAAACTCTTAAAGAATTTAACAAATGTTGAATTCATTGGAAGAAGATGTGCAACTTATGTAAGAAAACTTCACAGCCGTTTTGCAAGCGTTTTGTCTTAGCTGATTTCTCCAACATGGATGTAATGCAAGTAAAACCAAAGGAAGAGAGTGAATGGCTCAGTCTTACAGGTCACGTAAATATCACTAACATAACAGTGATATATCACTGTGGTATATAACACACATGTATCACTGTTATAACACAGTGCTAACCTCCTCAGGACAGTCCAGCCCAGAAAGCTGATTGTACATGTATGATGTAGTGAGTTTCTCTGTAAATCTGGGGAGTGTTAAGATGATAAGTGGAAGTTTTAAATTCTTAAACAATTGGAGTCCAAGCCATACGTGTAATCGCTCCTTCAGTCTGGGCTTTTTGTATGGTCCAGGGTGCAAATACATCTCGGGTTCCTGTGCGGTTTCACTGGGTATCACTGATACTGACTTTGTATGAGCGATACCCATCCACCTCTGCAGGTATTTCGTCGCTTCCAAAGGGAGACAGTAGTTGGCTTATTTCCCCGAGTCAGTAATCTTCTTGAAATGAGGGGAGATGTCAAATCCAACCTCAGGCCTATTTTAAGCAAAAATAGTTCCTCTGGAAGCCATCCTCAGATGTTTCACCAGTAGTCCTCACCTGTCAGCCACAGCTGTAACATCTCCCTAACGTGGTAATTTATTTCCCCTATTCTTGGCTGCACAGTGGCTGTGTAACTCCATCTTTTGTATCACCAGCAAAACCTGAGGCACGCACCGAGTAGCTGCAGAGCTCAGTGACGTTTCTGAGCAAGGGGTGCGAACTGGGAACACTTGGGTTTCAAACAAGCCAGAAATGTAGCCTGAACATAGGGTGTCTGTAGCAGCCAGTTCTTCTTTTTGACTTTTGTTGTCTTGCTTGGGTAGGTATCCTGCTCTTTTGAGGGATGTCAGTTGTGTAGAGATGTTGGGCAGCTCCTAACTGGATGTGGTGCCCCCAAACCGTGCGCGCGCGCTGCAGAGCTCAGTGTGTTGAGCGTTATAAGGGACAAAGTGCTCAGCCAGGGCTGGCCATCGCTGTGGGTTCCAAGAAGTCTTCAGACTGGGGCTGAAGGAGCTGTGTTCCTTGCGGAGTGCTGCTTGTAGGGACAGGCTGTGGAGCCAAGTCCAACGCAGCCGAGCCGCGTCAGCCTGCGTGCGGCAAACAGCCATCTTTTGTTCCGAAGGCAAGACTGGGATAACTTGGCAATTCTGATCAGTAGCATATGCGGAGCGGGGGAGAGTGATTTTACAGTGCAGATCTGTCTTGTCACTCTTAGGCAGGCGTGGCTTTTTTTTCCAAATATTTTGGAGGATTTCTGCTCCTGTAAGACCGTGGGTGATCTTTTGCCCAGGTTGCTGCAGTGGGGGCCGGCGAGGTGGTGAGCGGTCCTGCCTTGCCCGGGCAGCTGTGGGGTGCTCCCCTCCTCCTGTGCTGAATCGCCCTTCTGTCCCCAGCCCCCGGAGCCAGATGTCACTTTGCACATAAATTCTCAGTTCATTGTTGGCTTTCACTGGATTTGGCCGCAGCGAAGCGTTCAGTGAGGCTTCAGTGCCGCCAGTGGTGGTGGCACTGAGAAGTGCAGTGGGTCCTGCAGGTGATGCTGGAAGAAAGCACTGGGAGAAAAATGTTCCCTTAAAAAAAAAAAAAAACACACCAAAACAACCCCCACCGTTCTCTCAGTAAAATCTGAACGAAGATTTCTGGCATTTTCCTTGGAACTGTTTGTCCTCCTTGGAACAAAAGGAAGGCTTTGCTCTTCCCGTGGTTGGGAAATCTTTTGCCTGGACACTGAAAAATGCTTAATCTCGGGCACGTTGTGACTCCTGTGTGTTCCTCTCATCAAGTCTGCACACCGAGGTGCGTTTTAAAATCCTAAATTTTTTGTGAAGTCAAACCTGGAGTTGCAGTGGCAAGCTGCAACCTGCCTGATGTGTAATCCTTGGTCCTCATGCAGAGCCTGCTCGGGTCAATCACATCTCCTTGGAGGTGGTTTTACATCTGACCTGCACAATTCAATTCGCTTTTTTTACTACTTTTATTTTGCATTTGTGGCTAATTTATTATTCGTCAGTGAGAGGATCCCCGCTTTGTAAGCTGTCTCGAGCAGGTGCTGTGCATGGGGAGAGTCGAGCCTGCAAGTCGAGCTTGTAGTGGTTTTGTAGACCTGAAGCTCCCAGCGGGGGGAGGATCAGGTCCACGGTGACCACATGGCACTGTGGAGGTTGTACACCCTCTAGCCTTTCTAGGTGACACTTCTGCAGGCTGTGGAAATAGAACCTACCGAAGCATCATCATTTAGAGGTGTACTGAGTGGCCCTTTGACTGGGTATCTCTGTCTTACAAAATTTACAGCCTTCTCGTGCTTCCCTGAATTTCCCAGCCCTCATTGTAGCAGAGTATTTTGTGTGGCGTTCACAAATGGGTGGGTAGCTGCATCGTGTTTTGTGACCAGACATCAGGCTTCATAGCCTTTCATTATTTTTTTTTTTTTCTTTTCCTTTTGGCTATGTGACTTATGATTAAATCTCATGTCTTCTAGTCCCTTCCAAAACCTTTTTATAGTATTTCTGGGCTGAAGTGCTTCAAGACAATTAATGTTTAAATGAACGTTGTGGGAATCTCAGTGTGTTAATTGTCCAAGCTTTTGTTCTGGGAAATGGAAATTGGGGAATATAGCCCAAAACCATCAGAAACAGGGCCTGTGGTTTTTATCTTATTCCACATAAAAAAATTTATTAATTGGACCTTTGCATCATTTTTTTTTATGAGCTGCAATAGTTGAAAGATGCCTAAGCAAAATAAGAAATTAGATGTGGCTGAAGCAGGGTGTCTGTGTCTGTAACATTTTGAATGAACTTTAGTGAGCGAGTCTAAAAACCTCATTGTAGGTGAAAGCAGAACAGTGTAAGAACAGCTGGGGTATGTGAGAGTAGCTGCTGTTCTGCCTCTGATATGGCACTTGGATCTGCAGACCATGGCAAAGGTCCCTGTCCAACCCTATGGTATTTTTAGTTCTTGCACTTGAACTTCAGCATGTTTAATTTTTAAAATTTGGGTTTAGTTTAAGCCGGGGGTTTTTGTGTAAGAAGTAACTGGCATCTTTAGCTGAACAATATTATTCTGAAGGGTGGTGTAATTTCATTTTTATTGCCAGGCATAGCTGCTAATCAACTCTGTATGGGTTTTTAACCCACTAAATTAAAAACAAAAGTTGAAATGAAAACGTAGTGAGGAGCTGCTGAATTCTTTCTGAAATGCAGATGCTCTGTGACATTTTTGCTTACATAAATCACATGTGCTCGACATTGCTGGCAGAACGGGGCAGTTTAAAACCGTGGCTTGTGCACCTTGCAGCTGGCTCTCCACCTCATAGCTTGTCTTTCTGCAGCTGATCGCTCCCGTCTGGGTGCTGTTTTGTTGTGGTTTTTTTTTTTTAATTGCTACAACAATGTCATTGAAACGGCATTCTCTAAGCCTGTATCTCATACTTAAAATATTCGGCTGTGGATCACTCTGAAACCAGAGCGGGGTGCCAGCTCCCCGGGGAGGCAGCTGGGCCATGCAGGGATTCCGATGTGAGGGAGATGAAAGCGTCTCGCTGCTCTGCCTTCTCCTCCTGGTTTGTCTGTGAGTGACGAGCACCTCGGATGAAAGGCAGCGTAATGGTAAAAATAGCCAATGCAGCAATAATAATAATAACCAATCATTCGATCAGATGTTTTCCATTGCACTAAGGAATTTTCCTTCTAACTGATGGAATTTATTTATGCGTTGGTTTTTGTTTTTTTTTTTTACAAACCAGTGCTTTTAATTGGCACTGCTTGATCAACGTGTTGGATGGGCTCCTGTCACCATCTTTGCCATTTCAAAGACTCCTTGGCTGAAGAGCAGGTGGCGATGCTGCCAGACAGTCTTCCATTTATGTATTAGTAATTCTGTTTCTGCAAGTAATTTTTCCTCCTTTTTGCTTCTTCGAGGACAATTATTTCTCTGCATGCAGTGCATCTCAAATTGCTTCCAGCTTTCTGGTCACAGCCAACATTTTCAAAGGGTTTTGATACTCATATATGCGTTTTTTGTGTGTGCCTGCTGTGAGAGAGATGTCTGGGTTTCTGATTCGGCTGGTGGGGGATGCCAGCCGTTTTCTGAAGACATGAAAATGGGAGCCAGGGCAAAGAACTGGCCTGAGACTTCACTTGAGATCGCTGATAAGAGCTTGCAGGATACGCTGGGTTTTCAGATGTCCCCCATCCCACTCCAGGTGTCACTGCAGAAACAGCTGAAATGTTCATAGGTCATGCCTGGTGCTTTTCCAGAACGAGTGGTGAGCACAGCGATAGCAAGATTGATAGTAAAAGCATGGAATAACGTGTTCTAGCTGATTTCTGAAAACGGGCTGAAATCATCCAAAAATGAGGGCATTAAATTTCCCTCTGCTGATTAGAGGTTACTTTATGTCCTTGGGCTACCCAGAAGAGAACAAAAGGCCTTTTGTTCTTCTCTGTGACCTTACTGATGTGAGAAGTTTGGGAAGGTCCCAGGAGCAGCAGAGTGTGAGGATGGGGAAGGATCTTCTGCCCTGCTGCAGCTTCTGTGGGGCAGAAGGGATGGTGCTGGGAGGGCAGCCTGAGCCGTCCTCACCGTAACTGCAAGGCACGCCTTTGCCCCAGATTTACTGATACTTTTTATTACGCTTAGTATTTGAAAATACCTTTGAGACTTACAGGTTTACCCATATAATTCCTGTGCAAAATGGGATTTTGTGGATGAGGCCCCTGAGGTCAGCTTGCCAAAGAGCAGGTGACGGTGACCACCGTGGAGGAGAGCCCTTCCTTGGGTGCTAGCACCTGAGCTGCTCTGGGGAACGGGTGGGCATAGCCTGAAACTGGCCCGGGGCTGTCTGATGTCCTCACTGCGGTCAGGAGCACGGGATAAATCCTGGACTTTGGCCCCAGCAGCTTCGTTGCCAAAACATGTGGTTAGAGGGTTCTCCCCGGCTTGCTGCCCGGCCAAAGCGGGGAGCAGCTCCTGCCCTCGGCACTCATCCTGCACTCAGACAGTTTTATGTGATGATAAACTCAAAGTCCCGGGTGCAGAGAAGCCTCTGCCATGCAAGGCAGCTCCTCCACAGGGCTGCTGCTGCCCAAGCCCTGTCCTGCACGGGACGCCCGGGGCAGGTGTCTCTCCCTGCCAGCGGGGCCCAGGGCTAAGAACCAGCAGACTGTCAGGAATGTCCTGCTGTACAGCCAGGAAAAGCCTGCTCGGCTGAAATTGCCTGGAGTCCTATTTTTAGAGGAGAATGTAATCGCGCTGTAGCTTTGCTTGTCATTACGTTCCTTTGCGCTCTGCCGAAGCAGGAGGAGGCACGAAGCGGCAGGTTGCTTGAATCTGAGATGTGCTGGGAGACCTGCTAGTGTGGCACATGCGCTCCCCAGGCCGTGCCTGCTGTGGAGCTCTTTGCAGACCTGCAGAAGTCATGGAGAGTGTGCTTGAACTTGCTCTCCTCCTACTCCACTGTGACTTTCCTGTGGGTTTTTGGCTCCCGATGCCAGACGGGGCAGTGGCATGTGCACAGCGCTGAGTCAGAGCGACCTGCTGCTGCAGTGGTCCTGGAGGATGCTCGTGGGTTGAGGGGCTGAACCCCCATGTGGTGTGTGCCCATGGGGTGAGGGACTCAAAGGGAATAGGTTGCTCCCAGCTCTGGGGATGTGTGCTTATTCCTTTTCCAGCCTTTTTGTTGGGTCACTGGAGGAAGGAGAGGGTTCAGGCAGCCAGCCAGCCAAGTTCCACAGACACCCAAGCACCAAACTTGAGTCCTTTTTTCAGCCAGTGATCCAGGAGGAGGACATGGTTTAGTGGTGGACTTGGCGGTCCTGGGTTAATACTTGGACCTGGTCTCTAAAGATCTTTTCCAACCTAAATGATTCTGTGATTCTGTGCTAGTGGGTCCCTAAAACACATTTGATTTTGATTGTCCTGGTTGCCTGAAGTGTGTTCTCCAAAGCACATCTAAAATAAACAAACAAAAAACCCCAACCAAACTACTTTTCTTGGTTGTCTTGAAGCTGCTGAGGTGATGGTGGGTAACTTTTGCTCAGGTTCTTCTGTAGGTTCTGGCTTTATGACAAGTCACTTTGATGAAGCAAAGTATTTTGCGGATTTCAGAGTATGAAAGATGGGGGAATCTCTTTCTTTTTTCCCCAGATGGAGTTCGTTGGAGTAAGCCAGCTGTCGTTCATCCACGACCTGGGACCAAAGGGCATGTAAGTTGTGAGCTGTGTCTTTGTGAGTTACAATTCACCAAGAGCACGGTTTTATGGATAAATTTTGTTGAAATTAATAGCTTTCTTTTCTCGCCAATAGCTAACTGACTGGGCAATGTTGTACCATCCAGATAGAAGAGAAGATTAATATTCAGACAGAAATGCTACAGCTTTGGGAAACAGTTTTGAGGGCGAGGTGCTGGCTGCAGCTCACGGGCTGGCTCGCAGGGTTTCTCCCCTTCCCTCCCTGCAGCCTATTTGGTCAGGTTCAAGACCTGCTTGTTCTTCTGCTTGTGCTATAAAACAGGGCCCTGCATTTCTTAAATCTGCGTGATTTCCTGCCGGAGGGGTAGTTCTGCCCTTCTTCCAGATTTCAGGGCATGGCACAGAGGCTGCTCAGGCATGGCTGGTGGCACCAGGAGCCGTCCCTGGGCACAGGGTTTGGGGGGTTCAGCAAACACCCTCCACCTGAGAGCCCCCCACCTCCAGGTGAGCCATGCCACCCGTCCTGACGGTGTTTCTGTCCTTGCAGAGAAGGGCTCATCATGAAGCGCTCCGGGGGGCACCGCATACCTGGCCTGAACTGCTGCGGCCAAGGAAGGATGTGCTACCGATGGTCCAAAAGGTACTGCTGGGACGGGATGGGGTGGGATGCTGCGTGCCCCCTGGGCATACGTACAAACCCCCTCATTTGTCTCCGTCTCCCAAAAAGTCTAGGAGGTAGATTCTTGCTTTTTTGCAAAAGCCGTGGATTTTCAAGTCCATCCCCTCCCTGTGGGGAGGATGCTGGGGTTTTTTTCATCTGCTTTGGAGTTCATAGAAGGGACCTGTTGCTCCAGAGGAAAACTGGGATTTCTGACTGCCTCAGGCTTGCAGAAATGGCAATGATCCCCCAGTCTGTGCCCAGCTTTCCCAGCTGCAGGAGTGCCCACGGGGCTCCATGCCTTCGGGAGGGGACATGGCCCTGACCAGATTTCAGCCCAGTTTTCTGAGTATTGCTCCCTCAAAAGAAAAGAAAATGCTTTTCAAAAGAAAATCAACTAATTGAAACACTTTCTGGACTGCTTTGGAGATGGGTTAAATCAGATGTCACCTGCAGCAGTTAGGAGCTCTGCTTGGTGCAATTAACCTTGGGATTAAATACATCACCTCTTCGTTACTACTGCACGTACTTAAATGCTGGTGTTTTCATGGGAGTTTTCACAAGCCACCCTGTTCCCCTGTCCCTTCCCACTGCAGACAGACATAACCTACTGTCCCCATTCCTTTACCTTCTGTGTTAGATCTCAGCGTTTCCTGAGGCTTCAGCGTAGGAGGCACGTGCTACGGGGTGCGGGGGGGGATGTTACCAGCTGGCATCCAAAAACCACAAGGGGTACTGCCTGGACCTTGGCCTTCCCAAGCAAATCTTTCGTTTTGAAAATCCAAATAGTACATATCTGCCTTAGAGCAACATTTTTTGGTCTGTAGGAGCTTCCTGAACGTTATTCATCTTTTGGATTTTACCATCGCCAATGGGCTGTCATTAGTTTTTTCTTAAAAATTTCTGTTTGCCAACAAAATCTTTCTGCATTCTTGTGAAGAAAAGGTTCTATTTCTTCGTAGTCTTTCCAACATTCCTTAATGTAATTTTACTGACCTCTATAATGAGTGTACAAGGAGATCAAGATGTGACCTTCTTTCAGGTCAAATCATTGAATTGTCTCCAACTCTTTTTTTTTTTTTTCTCTTTTATATTTAAAAAAAATGTCTTTATCTCTTGATACCCCTTAGTTAACTCTTCCCTGCGTTATGCAGAGCTCAAGCTTTACTGGGGAGAGTAGTACATCCAGCTTCGATGGCCCCACCGTAGCCTGCTGGTACTGACAGCCTATGCATCAATAAATAAGCAAATAACAGGAATATTTCCCAGCAAGGGTAATTTTAAGTGAAGTTTTTTAGGACACGTCACACTGCAGACAGAGCTCCCCCCAAGCGTGGCACAGGCTGTGGGCAGCCTTTTCCCACAACAGCTTTGCTGCGGACATTGGGCTTTCTACACGCCACGTTCATTTCACTTATTATAGTAGGTTGGGTGCGTTATGGCCTTGGGGGCTGTGGAAAGGGATGCAGAGGAGAACAGCGGGGTGATGCTGAGCATGGGCATGGGCAGGACTTGTTGGGCATGCAGAGCTGCCTGGGGAAAAACAGAAAGGGAAATGCTTGGAAATGCACCCTGTGAGATGTTTGGGAGTGAAATTATGGGCCAGATAGGGAGGGGAGGTATTTTGGCACCAAATGAGGGGTGATGCTGGGATAACTCTTTCAGGGCCCTGAAAGAAAAGAAAAAATTATGGGATCTGGCAATAGGTGAGGAGCTGAGGCTGTTACTAAAGACACAAGAATGAACAGATTTTTGCAGTATTTTCTGTTGCTTTGTGTGTTTCTGAGCGTGCAGAAGAATGAGGCGAAGGTCTGGTGGCTGAGACCTGTGTGGGACAGAGGGGGCCGGTTACCCCAGCTACGCCGCAGGGGGAGAAAAAATTAGAAATGCCATTCACAGTAAAAAATGTGGGTTTTTTCCTAGAGTTGCCTTCAGGCTACGGTATTTTTGTAAAACCTGCCGGTCATCTCTCATCGTGTGTTTCTAACAGGGTGCTGGTTGCTTGGCAATAAAATCTTTCCGAAATGCCTTGTTATCTATTTTGATAGGAGTGAAAGGGATCCTAGCATCATAATTTATGTTAGAAATGTCAAGTGACTCCCGTATAGCAAACAAGCTGAATAAAAACCTGGGGTGGAGGAATGCTTCTTGCACCTTGCCTGGTGCTGGGGCACCCAGCTGGGAGGTTTGTGAGCAGGGAGGTTCTCATTGATTTTGTTACACAAGGAAACCTATGTTTTCAAAGGCTTCTGTGAAAAGGTCATGCAAGTAACTCTAAAAGTCTTGTATTGAATTCAAACTCATTATCCAAGTTCATAAAATAGGTACTTTTCCTGCTCAAGAAAACCATACCCTGGACTAGCCACTGAAAATAAATTTTACCATTTGGTTGAACGCTTTCCTTTCCCTGGTGAGGATTTGCACTTGTTTTGAAGGAAACCCTTTTCCATTTTATTGACTTTTGTGGTGGCTGGTGTTTTGAAGATGGGCATGGGTGAGGTGCCAGTGCCGTGGTCGCTGTGCCCGACAGGTGGCTGGTGGTGAAGGACTCCTGCCTGCTGTACATGAAGCCTGACTCGGGGGCCATTGCCTTTGTCCTGCTGGTCGATAAGGAGTTCAACATTAAGATAGGCCAGAAGGAAACAGAAACTAAATACGGGTTGCAGATTGACAATCTCTCGAGGTAAGCAATACAGACTTGATTTAGACCCTTCTCAGTTTGCTTTTGCTTTTTCTAAGGATGACACGATGCCCCTCGCTGGGCTGAGGTGGTGCGGCTCAGCCTCCCGCAGGGCTCAGCTGCTGGTGTGTCGATACCTGCTGGGGATTTGGCCTCTAATGCTGATCGTTTCCGATGTCTTAATGAGGCATTTGGAGCCTCAGCTGCTCTCTGTCCACCCTTGCGGTTATTGCTGGGGCCTGGGGGCGCGGGGTGCATGCTGAGTTGCACGGTCTGGTTTTGCAGCAGTTGTCTATGGTAATTTTCTAGGTGTTCTGTGCCTTTTGTGCTGCAAGCAGGGACTTGTTCTTCTCCACCCCAACTGGAGTATTACCCAAAAGGCATGCTAGATGGGATAAAGAGATATTTAATATTTTTATAGTGGCACACAGTATAAATTTGTCACTTTTTAAAAAAATACAGCATTAGCTACGCCCCCTGAGTTAAGCCAATGCTGTTAATTTAAGTGTGGGGTATTTTATTTTATGCTTGGCAGCGCAACACTGTGGTAGTTGTTTGGAGCAGCTCAGTGCTGATGCATTCTTTTGCAAGCAAAACAACAAAGCAAAGTCCTTACTTTTTGCTTAGGCAAAATATGACTTATATAGGTGCATTTATCAACATATACAGAGAGCGCGGAACAGCCCATTTAAACGTAAGTGGCTCCAGCATCCTGCCCCACGCATCATCTGTTTTACAGGTCGCTGATTCTGAAGTGTAACAGCTACCGACATGCCCAGTGGTGGAGGCAAGGCATAGACCAGTTCATTCGGAAACATGGCAAGGACTTCCTCACGGAACACCGCTTTGGGTCTTATGCAGCCGTGCAGGAGAACACGCTGGCCAAGTGGTGAGGACCATGGCGAGGCTGCGACTGACCCTGTACCTTGGGTGCAGTTACCTGCAGCAGCAGTGGCACACGCCTGGCTGTGCTACGCCGGCTCTGACGGGTAGACCTGGTAGCGTTTGGCAGCTGCAGAGGCTGTCTATAATAAAAGAAGTTGCAAAGAACGAGGCTTTCTTCACCAGGAATGGAATAGCAGTACTGGTGACAGGAGTGCTTTGATCCTGTTACGGCTTTGCATCACAGCTAAAATAGCATTTTGCAACATTGAGTTTCATTTTAATTTGAGCAGGTTGGGTATTTATTATTGGAAGGATAAAAATGGTATCTTGATGCACATATAATTGGCAGGCTTCTTATGAGTTAAAACCAGAACTGCTCTTCCATTAAGATGTTCTTGGCTTCAATTTTATCCCAGTTTCTGATTCTGGAAATGCTATTTCCTATGGGTTCAGGTCTTTGTGCTCTGGGTTATAAACTCAGGGTAACATATGTGCTATTGAAAATGTCCACCTCTTCGGCTACTCCCGTCTTCATAGCTCCCTCCCAAAGCAGCTCTGCTGCAGCCTGCCCTGCCGGCGCCTCCCTGCAACTGATGGTCTGATCATGCCCTTCATGCTCTGAAATGCAAGATATGTCCTGCTCACTACATTTGCAAGGCTGTTTCTCATTCTGTAGCGCAGCATCGCTCTTCCAGGCATCACGGATGTGTTCGGGTGCAAAGGGCACTCATTGGGTTGAAAAGTAGCATCAGATTCAGGCCTGGCAGGTTGGCTTTACGATGAAAGAGAATCAGCCAGTGCGAATTTGGGTAGTCTAAGAATGACTGGGCTTTATGTACACAGTAGTCCCATGAGAAATCCTTCTGTCTGTAGTGTAACCTGGTTGCACTAAGCCATTCCCAGAAGCATCTCAAAAAATCAATTGTAGCGGGAAGCAAACCCTCTCGGTGCTCTCACTGCAGCTTCTGCCTTGAAGCAACTGCTGCCCAAATAGTTTCCATAAATCAAAGCAAGCCCCACTCCACCATCCTTTCCTGAGAGCCAAACCTAGCTCGCTCGCCAAGCAAAACCCGAGAATACTGTGTGCGCTTGGCAGAAGTACAGAGTAGCACTTAATAATCTCTTATTGTGCTGTTTCATTAAGCTACTAATAGCAGCATGGAATTCTCCCTGCATGTTGTCCTAATTCTTGAAACTGGGTTTGTGTTTGCTTTTGAGAAGAGAACCTAGATGGCATTAGCACAGAGCCCCACCGGACTTTGTTGATGAAGGGGGAGGAAGCCTGAGCCCATGCGCTGTGTTTGCTTTTACAGGTATGTGAATGCTAAGTGGTACTTTGAAGATGTCGCAAATGCCATGGAAGCTGCGAAGGAAGAAATTTTCATCACAGATTGGTGGTTCGTACTTACATGTTTGGATGTTGACCAGCCGTGTCTCTTGGAAGCTTCCCGACAATGCGGCAGTGTTGGGAGGCCCTACAGTATGGCAGCTAGCCGTGTGGCCAGATGGTTTGGCAGCACACCCAAACATCTCCTTGTGCTATACTCAAAGGCCTTTTCAGGAGGGCTGGCAGCAAAAGCGCATGCTTGGAATCAGCAGTTTGGTTGTCTCCTTCCATGGAAAGGCCTGAAATTGCTTGAAGGCACCACCTGAATTGCAAATGTTACGGCCTGAGGCGCTCATCAGGAGCGTAAATCCTTGCGGACCGGAGGGGCATGGGTGGCTTTCAGTGTATAAGGGATTGTGGATGCTCAGATGCCTCTGACAGTGCTTTTCCCATGGGATCCTGCACGGGATTCTGCTTTCAGCTGCTCCTCACTGTCTTGGGAAGCCTCATGCCAGCAATAAGAGCATCTTGCTGGGGGGGGGGGTGATTTTGCTCTGCTCTTACATAGGCCATACAGTGGGGGGGGAGTTTTCGTTGCCCCTTCTGAGCTATGTGGCTGCTGAAGGACCTGGCTCTGTCACTTCATAACCAGTAATTCAATACATTTATGCAGTGCGCTGGTTCCTGCTTGAGGCAGAAAAAGGGTGCTCTCACAGACTGGGGGCAGGGTTTCTTGGCAGGATGCCGGTTGCAGCTGCCTATGCCCTGCCTTTGTGGAGTTCAGTCTGGCTGAGCCTGGACCTTGGGGTGGGATGGTCGGGCAGGCTCCCAAGGCATGGCTCAGATGTCCCCTTTAACCTTGGGCACATCTCTGTGCTCCCGTTTCTCCATCACTAAAATGAACCTTTTGCTGCTAATCCCGTGCCTGTAGGAACTGGGAGGATTAGTTCTTAAGTGCCAATTATTATGAGAAAATGAAATACGATGTTAGCATTTACTGGGGTAAAACTGGTTTCCTAACATGAGCACAGATAACCCCAGGGCTCCTGGATTCCCACGTGCAAAAGCAGGTAGCAATGCAAGAGCATCACGTTTCAGACCTGTTATGTCTGTCTTAATGATTTATTCAGACAATTGTTAATGTATCTTGGAATTCCAAAACTTATCTGAAACTTGGCATTTCAGATAAAAATGCTGTTGTCAGAAGCATGTTTTTAGGATGTAGCAATATGCTTTATCCAAGCACGTGTTTCCATGCTTGGTACAAAAGTAAAGGAATGAAATTCTGTCACCTTGCTTTGGGAGAGGTAGATGAGATTGTTTAATTATTCCTTCTAATCCTTAAAGCTATGAATCAATAAAATGTCCTGTTGAGAGATCATATTGCTTTGTCTTTAGGCAGCAAGGAAAATCCAGTACAAATCTATGCTATTCAGACAGCCTAAGTACCAGGAGAACTGAAGTCCTACTCTTATTTATATTTTATGTATACATATCTCTTTCAAACCTACCTTGGGGTTTTCTGTTGTTGCATCTTTCTTTCATAGTTAGAGTCCAAGTTTCCTCATTTATACATCACTATTAAACTTAGTCTCATGGGCTGTTGAATACTAAGATGAATGTACTGGACACATCCCCTGCCCTCTGTAATGCTCTGTTATTAAAAACCAAAGGGCATGACATCAGAGGATGCATCACTGGGACGTGAACCTTCACATCCATTTTATATAAACTGATTTCTTTGCTTCCCAAGTTGATTATTCAGGCCAACGCTTTGTTTGCAGACTACATATGCTGTGTTTTTTCCGCCTCTTTATTTTCTTAGGCTGAGCCCAGAAATCTTCATGAAACGACCCGTTGTGGAAGGAAATCGCTGGCGGCTGGACTGCATCCTCAAGCGGAAAGCAGTAAGTGAGCTCCAGCTGCAGCCTTCACCCCGCGGGAAACCCCATGCGCCCACCCACTTACAGGGTCATGTTAGGACCGGAGCATTTGCACCACTTGTTTTGGTAGGGATGAGAGTTAACGGTGGCCGAGCCTCGTTCCAGAGGGCCTTCAGAAAACCACGTGTTTTGATTTGCTCCCCCGTTGGGTTTGGAAGAGCTCAGAGGCAGAAGGGTAGCTCCTCTGATTGTCCCCTCATGTCCTCAGGTTTGGGTCACTTCAGCCTTGCATTACAGCTACCCCAACTCCTGGTGAGGTCCAAGACCTGTTGCTGTCCAGTGCTTTCCTGGTGGCATATGTAATTTAGAGGTAAGGGAAAGAGTAAGCGCTTTGTGGTGGCTCTTGGTAGGTGGTTTGTACGTTACCGTGTTGTGCAGATCCTGTCTGTTACCGCCGCGTATTGTCTGTCTGTGCTGCAGCTTTTGGAGCTGAAGCAGTGAAAGATACCATCAGTCTGCCAGGAAAATCAGGATGTCATTAACAAACAGTCACTTGGTATCACCCAGAGGTTCGTGCAATCTCACAATAGCCTTCTCATTGAGTTTTCCTTACTTAATGCGTTGCATAGGTCCTTGCTACAACTAATCACAAAGGAACTGATGATCTTGCTGTTCACCCGTCATTCCTTGCTGTAGTAAAGAAGTGCCTGCTGGCATCAAACATCATCCTAGTGTCTTCCAGCTCCCTGGTGGAGCCTCTTTTGCCTTCGTCCTGCCAGGCCATGCTGCCTTCGTGCCAAAGCTCTTCATGCCACAGCTCTTGCACAGCTGCTGCTGTGAAATAATAAACTTTAGTGGGGCATATAAGAAAGGCCAAAGCCTTGAAAGGTTTTTGTGTTTTCTTCTTATTATTTTTATTTCCAAGGATAACTTATGATTAGAAAAGGCTTTATTTTTTGGTAGCTGGCTCTTACTACCTGTATGTCTCCTGGTTTTCTCTGTTCATGCCCACCCCTTTCTGTATTCTCATGGCTCTTGTGGCCACTAAGACATGGCAGATCAGCTGCGTCCTCCCAGCCTGTTCCTCCTCAGGTTGAGACCCTGGTCATGGGGGTCCTGGTGTGTTGATGTGGAGAAGGGATGTGGGGAAAGAGCTTCAGCAGAACATGGGGGGGAAAAAAACCACCTGTGTACAAACAGAAGCAGCATACATTCCCCAGAGCTGGACTGTGGTGTTCAGCTTGTTTACAGGGAGGTGATAAACATGACTCAGAGACTTGGACTTCTCTCTGCATTGCCACATTATCTGAGCTAATAAATGCTCGTGTTCAGTAAGCAGAGGCTGGTATGAACTTGATAAGGCTGCTTTTTCCCTGTTTTCATTTCTCCTTCCCTGCTGTCCCTGTGGAACAGAAAAGCTCAGACCCGCCGTTGACCTGGTGCCTTTCCTGGCGTTCCCGGTCTGGGCTCCCATGCAAAGCTCTGCGCTGTTGCATGCTGTCCTTTCTTGTGCAGCCCTTTGTGGTACGGGCAAGAAACTGCTATTATTAGCCCTGTTTCTCTTTTCTTTAAGCGTAGCGTTTTCATCTCAGAAAACAGTTTATTTTGTTGCTGGTTGTACTCTGCTTTCCAGTAAGACGTCTGGCTCCAGCCTATAGAGAACACGTTTCGTGGAGCCAGGCAAGGCAGAGGAGAAGCCGTGTGTGAGGAGTTTAAGAACGTGGGCTGTGTTTCTGATCACTCAACCCGTGATAACACCGGTGCTGGAAATGGTAACTTGCCCCGTGTGAGTGGTGAGTCACAAACTGGAGCATGGCTGAGGAAGTCGCTTCAGCTGCCGATGTGGTGGAAGGGCAGGAGTCCAGGCAGAGATGCTGAAATAGTCTTTGACTCCCTCCCTTTCAAACCTGTTGTCATCACAGTCCTCACTCCTCTGTGTGCCTAGAAAAAAAGTAAGGTTTTTTGTGTCTGTTGCTGATTTGGAAGTAGTCTTGTTTTCTGGCAAATGAAATATGGCCACGGGGCAGGCCCACCAGCTGGAAGAATTTGGCTTTGTCACGTTGACATGGATTTTCCTGTGGCTATAAATACCTTGTAAGAGCAGGGAGTGTTTTAAGCTTAGTTCCTGGAAATACTTGCGGGCTCTTCCACTTGCAGCATTCCTTTGGCTCGACAGGGCGGTCAGCAAGCTGGTGCCCTGGTTTAGGGGTGAGGCTGTCCTTTATGTATGTGCAGTGCTGCCTTGGGCTTGTCTGGGTGCAGGGGAGAGCAGAATATCGCCCCCAGTTTGGAGACTGCCTAAGCTCCCAGTACCACCTTTGTGGCAATAGGAACGTAAAAGGCTGTGGGAAGTTGAAGTCCCAATTTTAAGCTGGCAGATTCCACTGCAGCATTTTGAACTGTGCTGATTTACGGCAACTGAAGATGCCCCAGTGTGTGACCAGCGGCTGCCGAGGTTTGGGAAGTACTTAGCAGTTTTGAAAGTGCTTTAACAAGTGTCCTCAGAAACCTTCCTGTGGATACCATTCTGGTCACAAAGCACCATCCTTTGAGTGCTGCTTATTGGATTCCAGGAGCTTGTTTAGCTCTACCAGCAGAAAGGAGGTGTTTGCTGGTGTTAGGTTGGTTGTGTCCACTTTAGGAGAGGGATGTCCATATGACCACACTGGCATCGTTGTCCTGCAGAGGCTTTTCACTGCAGGCAAACATCAGGGCAACTGAAGGAACAGAAAACTGAACTTCAGAGGATGTGTGCAACAGGATTGTATGCGGACTGAATAAGGTTTGCAAAAATCTTCCCCCACGGGATGTTTAGAAGGGGCTGACCTGTTGGTGGGCTCTGGTGTAGCTCAGCTCTTCGCACACACCCAGGTACCGAGCCCTCCTCTGGAAGCTGGAGAGCTTTCCTGGGCAGTGCGGGTCCTTGCACGCTGTGGGGTTACCAAGGGGGATCTGGAATGAAGAGCAAGTAACCTCAGCCTGTGTTTCTGCCTGCAGGTTCAACATGCTTACCACCTCTTAGCTTTTCCTTGCTTTGGAAATGGGCTGTATCCATTGGCATACCTGCATAGCATGTGTTTCTTTTTATTTCTGACAGCAACAAGGAGTGAGAATTTTTGTTATGCTATACAAAGAGGTGGAGCTTGCCCTAGGGATCAACAGTGAATACAGCAAGCGGACACTCATGCGCCTCCACCCCAACATAAAGGTAAATGCTCATCGCGCAGTTGTATGAGGGACGCTTACATTCATTTGTTCTTGATAGCTGGTGCGGACCCTCAGTGTATTTGGCTATGAACTGGAAGAAAAGTGTTTCCCACCACTGTGGTGGGAATAGTGTGTGAGGGCGTACCCATACAGTGATTACTACATCTGGCAACTTCATTAGGTTATAACTGAACTTAAAATTGCTTAGTTCAGACTTGCCAAAGCAACTATTCATCTAATTCACAAGAAACGTGTTTGGTATGACAAGTTAATGGGGTTACATCAAATGGAAAATTACCATTTGAGAATGCTGTCTCATTTCAGCATTTCTGTTCAAACACAGAGGGCCAGAGTCAGCGCTGAATGTTTATGTTCCCATCATAAATAAAGAGCATTGCACTGTCCTGTGCTGTTAAGCTGCTGCTGTGCCACTGAACAGAAAATGAGTTGTGGCAGACGAATCAGTAGATAAAGCTAGATCCAGTCTCTTGAAATTAGAGATATACACATTTTAACGAGCAATAAGATATATATTATGCATGAGGGTGACTAACAAACTGCTAGAACAATAGATTTATCGTCAGTTGGTCAGTTGCCACAGTGAAGGGAAGCATCATCTTCATGGCAAGACTGGAAGATGTATCTGGAAGATACCTGCTAGCTGTGTAGCAGGTTTTGGGAGCAGCCCAAAACAGGTGAAATCCTGTAGCTTTTTCCCCAGGAAGCTGGTCTAATGGCTCTACTCTAACATAAAAAATAAAAAAACTATGTACTGTATGCTTAGATATAGAAATTACTTTGCCGTAAACACGTTAAAAAGAATCTCATAAACAAATGCTAAACATCTTGCCGATTTTAAATAGGGAAAAGCCAGCCAACTTCTCATTTCACTTCTGTAGTGGCAACGAAAGAAGTGAGTCAGATCACCAATATGTTGTTTTGTTACAGAGCAAGCTCTGTGTTTGAAAGCTCAGCTATTATAGCTCTACTGAAAGCGTGATTTTATTTGTTGAAACAGCTTCCTTGAGTATGGTCCTCTACCAAAGTGTAAGTAAGTGTGACCTATCCCAACACCAGTAACCACTGCTGCCGGGGAATGCCCGCGTTGCGGGGAAGCACCTGCCTCCAGTAAGGCTGAGCCCAACTAGCACGGAGTCATGGAGCTTCAGCATTTACTGCAGTCTGTGTGGATGCATCTTTCAAAAACTCCAGTGTTTCCCCATCATCCTGAGCAGCCAAAAAAGCTGGGCAGCCCTCTGGCTGGAGGGATGTAATTTGGGTGATGACACTGAGCTTGAGCGCTGGTTTTCTCCCTAGGTGATGAGACACCCAGACCACGTGTCCTCCTCCGTGTACCTCTGGGCCCACCACGAGAAGCTCGTCATCGTTGACCAGTCCGTGGCATTTGTGGGCGGCATTGACTTGGCGTACGGCAGGTGGGATGACGACGAGCACCGCCTGACCGATGTGGGCAGTGTGAAACGTGTGGCGGCGGCGAAGTCGGTGTCAATGACCAACCTGGCAGTAAGTGGGCTTGCTCCAGCTGGTGGCCACGGTCACGTCTGCATGGAAGCTTTGTGGTGGGGCTGAACAAGCTGTGCCTGCTTCGAAGCATACGTAGCGTTGGGTTTAGGAGGTTTAGAGAGTAATGGGAAGTATCCGAGTACTGAACGACTCTTCAGGGCTAGATGCTGACCAGCCCTTGCCAGGGCACGGAGACAGCTGGGTTTTCCCTGGAGCTTGGAGCAGCAGTCACAATGTGGAGGCTGCGTTCTCAGTAAAACTTAGCTAGAAATGCCCAGTAAGCAGTCGCAGAGTGCTCCAAACTTTTGGGTACTCGGGCCCTCAGCAGGTGCCTTGCTTGCCAAGCTTTCTGCTAACGTGGGTCTGTATGCAACC